>NW_027266273.1:11685000-12285000 GCF_022045235.1 Haliotis cracherodii
TAGATAGTCAGGCAAGGGTGGATCCAGCATTTTTAAAAGGGATGGGTCAAAATAGTAAAATCCTCTCTCAGTCAATTTTTCTGTCTACAACATACTCCATTTGGTTTTCAAACAGGAATGGGAGGGGAATTAGGACCCCCTGGACCCCGCCTCTGGATCTGCCTATGGTCAGGTCACAGTATATGGGTCGCCCCCTGCATTTCATTTACTGAAAAATGTTGATGATTGGTGTTTCCAGGATCGGCCCACTGATTGGTCTGTTCGTGATAGGCCTCGGGACTGGGGGCATCAAACCATGCGTGTCTGCGTTCGGGGGAGACCAGTTCCACGCCTCACAGGTAAGATATAACCATGACGCAGATATAGGAGGGTATAATCTCTAGGTGAATTAATCAAGTTTAGATTTCAAAATGGCTGACAGAAAAGTCAAATGGAGAATGGGTGTCCAAAATGGCTGACCAAATAGACAAGTGGTGATTTGAGGTCCAAAATGGCTGTCCGAATAGAAAAATGGTGATTTGAGGTCCAAAATGGAGCACTGAAATATTTCAGATTGATTTTGGGTTGTAGGGGTTGTCCTAACTACCTTTAGGGTACGCCAGAAACCCATGATTGTGGGTTCGAATGCCAGTTCGCCACGATTGTGTTTCTAGGTTTGTCAGCACCATACCCATGCTCGGGCGTTTCACCGAAGTGGTAAACATCGAAGACCTGCATCATTTCGAGCTTTCCTCCCACGTTAAGTCGACACGGCGCAATATAACTGGAATACTGTTAAAAGCGGCGTTAAACCCAACTCCTTCACTCGATCACCTGACTATCTTTGCTATGTAAGGATAAGAATTTGTGGATGAACAACTTCTTCATTACAATTATGAGCGGCGTTTCGGTGTCGGTTCTAACATCGTTATCAAGCAACTGGTGTTAGAATCTACACTGAAACGTCGCTCTTAATTGTAATAAACACGTTGTTCATCCACAAATTCTTATCCTTACTTAGTACTCCAACTTCTAAATACCCATCAAAGAAGTTACCTTTGCCATATAAAACCACTCATGTCCTCGAAACATACTATTTGGTACTTTTAGTGGGACTGTATCTGCTGATAATGGTGATAATGAATGAGTACAGAATTGCAAAGAACACATGGTTTGGCAACACATTCACAGAATGTCTTAATTCTCTGTAGAAAGTATTTTGAAAGTATAAATTCAAGCATAGTCAGTCACTTGGTGGAATAGGCGCTCATGAGACGTTGTTGTTGAGCTGCAAATTTGCATTAGGATGACAGTATGATGATGATGATGATGATGATGATGATGATGATGATGATGACTCATTAACCCCGAAGGATGCCAGGTTAGTCGACATCTCCAGCAACTAGTGTTTGTCGTAAAAGGCAACTTGAAGGATGGGGTGGTCAGGCTTGGTGACTTGATTGATTTTGTGTCATCGTACCCTAGCAGCGTAGATCATTACTCATAACGTCAATCCCTGCGTTGTCTGGTTCAGATTCAGTTATTTACAGGCCACTGTCATGTAGCTGAAATATTGCTGAGTGTGTTGTTAAACAACAAAAACAACAACAAAAAACAATCATTCTTGTCCAATTTTTCAGGAGAAAGAAAGGACAACATTCTTCTCTGTATTTTACTTCATGATCAACGTAGGCAGCGTCCTGTCAACATTCTTCACGCCTATGTTACGAGGTAAAACATTCTTCATAATCATCAGCAATAAACCATCGCTTATAATAAGTGGACAGTGCACAGGTCACAAATCAGTTGAAGTAAACCACGTTGGTCGCATCTTCCCGAGGCAAGAGAGTTAACTGACTAAAAAAGTCAAGTTTCCACCTTTGCCAAACTAGGCTGGAATTTCTGGGCTCAATTGTAGCGCCACCAGTGGCTATCACAAGCAAGGGAGTTAACTGACTAATAAAAGTCAAGTTTCCACCCTTGCCAAACTAGACTGGAATTTCTGGGCTCAATCGTAGGGCCACCAGTGGCTATCACAAGCTATGTCCTTTCTATGCCTCTCTTATTGACCAATCAGATTCCAACTCTCATATCACTTGCATATTGGCTTCAAAATGGTGGCACCCAGTCAAGATGATCTGATCGATAATCAAGATAAAAATTGTGGTCTTACATCGCAAAGTGCATCAAATCACGTGATCACCTTGATTAAAAATATGAATTTTTTTGGAAAATATCTGTTGACGCCTAGTTGTTGGTGCACATACTTTGCAAATCCTGCAATTGATCAAAATCTGCAGTTTACGAACTGGATGTCTAGTTTGTTAGGTGATTTTGATTGCACTATGCATAGACTTGTTAGTCCAGCCAAAATATAACTCCATGATACCAGCCTAGTTCGGCAAGGGTGGAAACTGTTCACTCCCTTGCCTCGGGAGGATGTGTTGGTCGCAGAGAGTAGTTGGATGCGATACCACATTCAGCAGAATGTGTCTACGGCTTCAGTCCTGCCCCACACTGAAGCACATGTTGCTCATGTGTTGCCATAGGCGAGTGACTTTGTTCAGAGTATGTTTCCATTCACCCAGCAGTGAATTGTTCACCTTCTAGGACTTCATGACAGCTTGGGCTGTATACTCCCCAGGGAGCTGTTCACACAGCAGTGAGTGGGTACCCAGTAGGATGAGATGGTAATGAGATTGTTCACCTTCTAGCCCTTCATGACAGCTTGGGCTGTATACTCCCCAGGGAGCTGTTCACACAGCAGTGAGTGGGTACCCAGTAGGATGAGATGGTAATGAGATTGTTCACCTTCTAGTACTTCATGACAGCTTGGGCTGTATACTCCCCAGGGAGCTGAGAATGAAAACTGAGTGCACTCTGACTGACCTTGGTAATAATTATTTCCAGCGCCATAAGCATTCACTTGCTGAATAGAATTATTATAAATGGACTTATTATTTCATGCTTATGCAGCAAACAATCATACATGGTTCAGATGGTTTGACAGAGCTTTCATGTCACGCCTGGCTATCTATCCTGGCCCAGCTGGCAGCCGCATTAACATGATTAACAATGTTTAACCACCATGGCTTGCAGATATGGGATGTGTACTTGCATTGATGTTTTGTGTCAAGTCTGTCAAGTGATACGTTTATGGTTCAAACATCACATGATTATGCTTGTGTGCGGACTGCGATTAACATCATTGAAAAGTTGTGGTGTTGTTTACAAACACATTATTTCAATGATGAAATCAACATTCTTACTCCATGAGACAGTGAAAGCATGTTGCTAATATGAGAATAAATTTACCTGTTTACACATTTGGATATAAGATCGTAATCAATGGTAACCTTTTATCACCTTACAAACACTTGAAGGAAACCTACTGTATGACCAGTTAATATTGTATTGCAATTAATTGGAATATACAGTGGCTACATTATGATAAATATAACGTTATGTAGTTCAAAGATCAAACTAAAGTTATCATTGTGTATGTAAAGGATAAAACCTAAGTTTTACATAAAAATATAACATAAGATGGATAAAACACACCCCTGCACTTTTACATTTTCAACCAAAACCTCGGAGGCGTCTTTTATCCAACTTATGAACCGTCTAAATGCAAGATGATTTTTACTTGTATTTTTTATTTTTGTCTTTTTGTGTTGTGTCATCTTTGACTGGAGTATTTCGCGTAGTAAGCACACTTGCCCTTCCCTTTTCCGTGAGACGAAATCGTTACACAACTATGGTGATTTCACAGGTCTTACATTGGTCTTATAGAGAAAATAACGAAACGTTGAGGCACCTTATAGTGAAACAATACACTGTGTCGCGGTATAAAAGGAATTTGTTCAAAGCGTGCGAGACTAGATGAAGTCATGACATGTAAAACTGACCAGTTTTCATCACCCTGGTGACTCAGTGGGAAAACGGTGGGTTATGAAACTTAACACGATATGTGAGGTTGCCGGTTCGTTACACGTCATGACATTTTCAAGTAAAAAAATTGTGACTTTCAACCAATCCAAAATGAATACTGTGTTCATATAAAGAGGCCAGTTTAAAAAATGTCAATTGTGAAACCTATGTATTACAATTGATATGTAGAACCTGAAATCAGGTTTAGAAGTGTCCCATTTCAAAGCTTAGGTTTGGAAGATGAACTGGTTACTAGGTTTACCCGAGGTGGTCAGGAACCTAATGCAATACAGGGTTACACGGTGATAGGTTTAAAAAAATTCTAAGAATATTTCCTCTATTACATCAAAGCCAATATTCCTGTAATTTGATTAATATCACAATAAATAATATATAGACTTTCAACAGATGTTGTCTTCACTGTCAGCCATCCTAATCAGTTGGTAGGAATACTGCATATCAAGCGAAATGCCTCAGCATGTATGGAGCAGGAAATGTATTCTTCTAACTCTGCACATTCACACAAAATATCATATTTTCTTGTATAAAATTAATGAAATAAGTTACAAACATAAATCCAGATATACAATGAACACTTTTTATAACAGACAGTGTAATTACATGATTAATTTGTGTACTTCAGTATGGATTTGTTGACATGGTATTTCCGGTATTACGTGCTCACGGTAATGTCTTTGCGTTTGGGGAAAAAAACATCAAAACTCATTATGGCGTGTATAATGCGCATCCCCTTCTACACAGCTGTGTTTTTTTGGAAAAAAGTGCGCACTATACTCAGGAAATTTGGAGTTTCATTATTTTAGTCTTGATTTATGTTTTGACTGTTTTTATAAGAATTCACGCCTAGTGTAGGTACCGTATTCGACGTACTAAGCGCCCAGGACGCTCTCAATATTAGAAATCTTATTAGAATGTTATTTTGGTGAAAAAAACAGAGTTGAAAGATAAATTTCAAGGTTTATGCTGACAGCCTGAAATGTTTATGTCGACAGATATATTTTTCCAGAATTAAATGCCCATAATTAAGGGTGCATGTAACACAAGAGTGCGTATTATACGCGAATAAATAAGTCTTGTGTACATTGATCAGTCGAAAGGGGTACTAATTGGGATTGTTCACAAGCCAATATCTTAGCAAATGTTGCCGTAGGCGCTTATTAGAGCAGATCGCTTATTACGTTGAATACGGTATTTGTTTCTTGTTTAGGTCCCACATACTGTTGTTAAAAAACTCTCCTACACATATCCCAAGACTAAGACAATTTGAAGAAAAAAATGTACTCTACTGCAATTTACATTACATTAGCAAATATATAATTTCATCATAGAAACAATGGAAAGACATCTATCCCATTGAATACAAATCAGTTAGATATGTTTTACTGAAAGAGATACTTGTAGACATTGTAATTGTATCTGTGTGTGTTGTTTCTATGGCGGCAGCTGTTCCTGTAGAAGGGCACCACACTTGAACAGGTCTGGCAGTTAATGTCACGCCAGCTGTGTTTGTGACGAAAATAGTCCACCAATATTCTCCTGCATGAATATTAATATTAAAAAATCTGGAAAAAAAGGATTCACAGTGGAGGACACCAGAGATTGAGCTTTACACCTTTACCCATGTGGGAAATCTAGTCCAGGGGCCCACTTGGCCAAAGCGATCTTAGCGCTATGACTATTGCAAGCCTATGTTAAAGTATGGGAGTTACGATCATCTTAGCGCTAAGATCGCTTTGTGCAAGTGGGCCCAGGTATTCAGCGTGACGAGCGAACACTTTAACCACTAGGCTACCCCTCTGTCGCATCTGATCATGATAAATACTGAATCCTGTTTAATCGGTACATACAAAGTGTAGCCAATATTGCACACACCTGTTATAATTGCTTTGGGTACTGATATATCATGAACCAGTCAAATCCCATTAATGGCCTGTCACTACTAGGTGTTAAGCTGTCTGCAGTACATCACATCCATTTTTGACAATTAAGACCCTTCAGTGTCCAACAAGATTGGCTGGTCGGGCAGACAGAGACAAACATGTTTCCTATATATTGGTCTTTTTTTAGCTTCAGGTGAAGGTGAACTGTTTTCAGGCAACAAACAATTACTTTTTGATGTGAGTGGCAGGTGCTTTCACAAACACCTGGTGTCATCACTGATTTTCAGTTATCCATTCATATAATTGTCACCACAATTCTGCCTTTTTATCAGGAATGCTGTGGCAGATAATCGTAGACTGGTTGTTCTTTGACATTGACGTTATATTATAATGAGGGTAGACTAACATTTAGTCTCTAAAATCTTATATTACACAATATCCTTCTTGACTAATAAAAAAATAATTTCCCTATGCTGATTTCATATGTAGAATAGAGTTAGCTAGAGCTGGCTAGACTTGCTTTTGTATGCGTTTCTAGATTATTATTTTTTTCATAAAATAAATATATTCCACGGTCATGGTGCAGGACTATAATGAGGCCTACATGGTGTTATATGTGTCCTGCGTTAGGTGTTGTACCTACCGTGATCCTGCTACACCAAATTTATCTTACCGACATTTTTTAATATGACTTTGTAAAATAATTCAAATAAATTCCAAATTGATAGAAAACAGCTGCTCAATTGAGCCGAGGTTGGCTTGCGCTATGTCACGTGACATCCATTGGCGCAGAAAAAGCGTGCTGCTTTTTGCTTTGAAGCGGGGTGTAAAGGATTTATTCTGTCTCAGAAGTCCACGTGCAGCGTGTAGTGCTTGTGGCAGGGTATAAGGGATTTATTCCCTCACTGAGAAATTTATTACCCACTACGGCGGGTAACACAGTATTTTATCAAGATTACATGAACCAATCAGAAGATCTCATCATTCTGACATGGAGGTATGATAAATGTTTTTGCAGCTGATGTGCACTGTATAGAAGACACATGCTACCCTCTTGCCTTCGGTGTTCCTGCACTGCTCATGTTCCTGGCAATCGGTAAGTACTAGTAGTGGGATGATACACCGATGTATCGGTGGATTACGATTGTTTACTTGTCAATTGTCAATCACAGTTGCACTCTAAGTTAAAAAGGACGCCTTTGTGGTCTGGTGGTAGAGCGTCGGCTGATGGAGAGGGGAGGGTCCGGGGTTCGATCCCCGGCCGCGTCATACCAAAAGACGTTAAAAGATGGTACTTGTTGTTACCCTTTCTGGCGCTCGGCATTAAGGGGCTAAAACAAGGACTGGTCAGCTCAGAGTCCGTATACTGTGTCTGAGTGGGGTATTTATGTTAAACTGCGGCATGGTATCTCAGTGGGCTAGCACTATAAATCGGCATCAGTCCGGACTAGTACAAGCAGCCACACACACACGTGCATGCACGTCGTTATATAAGTGGAATAATCTTGGACGCGATGTTAAACCTCATTTCACCTCACCTCACCTAAGTTAAAAAGTATTGATTCTTATCTAAATGTAGTCTTTAATAAATGCTACACCAAACACTGATTACTAGTGAAAATAAGTCATAAAAATGTAAAATATTTCCATCCATTGCGCCATACTTGACACTGCCAACTGTAAATCGTTAGAATGCCAGGTATTGGCCATCCTCTCTATGAAAAGGATGGCTTTCGCACCAGAGATAAGAGCACATGTAAGTTATCGTGATACGCATTGCATCGCACAGTTGGTGTAGCGTCCCACCCTCCAACTATTGTTGGCATCGTGTATATCTCCAAGTCTCACATTTGGGTAAACCTACACTGACCCCTGGATCCATAACCCAGGTTCTCATGATGTCAAATTATTCGCCCTTGATTTTCATTAACATTTAACCAACGAATCAACAGTCGAGATAAGGAAAAAGGAAATGCTTATGGGAGGTAACTCATACTGCCTAAAAACTAAATTCCCAGCCACATTTAAGTGACATGGGGATTCATTTACATCAAAAAGATTTTTGAGGGCTTTCTTTTGCATATCAATCACTTTTTTCAATATTGAATTTCTCGCAACTCTATCGGAATCAATAGGACTGGCCGCTAGTTGTTGCTTCCGCCAACCCAACATTGAGGCTGGTTTGTAACTTGTCTCTGATTGGTCCGTTAGACAGAGTATCGTAACAAATCAAAGTAAGAAAATCAAGGGAAGGTAATTTGAGATCGTACGAACCACAGGAATGGATTCAGGGGTTTGTGTAGGTTGAGCTAAATGCGAGCCCTGGAGATATAGAGGATGTATTGTAAACAGTCCTAGATTGGGGGCAAAGGGGTTAAACTCGTGAAGGTAAACTTCTGTACCTATTGTCACATATTTCATCATTTTAAACAAAACAACCTGGAGAAGAAATATTTGACTGTGTGTGGCTTATATTTTCAAACTGAAGCAGTTATCATTTCAACACAAGTTAAATTAATTTTTGTTTTTTTAATTGAATATTAAACTGTTTGTCATCATTTGTATCTGTTTTTTCAGTTATTTTTATTGCTGGGACAAAATTGTATAAAAGAAATCCACCCTCAGGGAATATTCTTGGAAAGGTTTTACGATGCATTTGGGTGAGTACCTTTCATATGGGTGAGTACCTTTCATATGGGCAAGTAACTTTCTTATGGGTGAGTACCTTTCATATGGGCGAGTACCTTTCATATGGGCTAGTACCTTTCTTATGGCTGAGTACCTTTCATATGGGTGAGTACCTTTCTAATGGGTAAGTACCTTTCATTTGGGCGAGTATCTTTCATATGGGCAAGTACCTTTCATATGGGTGAGTACCTTTCATTTGGGCGAGTACCTTTCATAGGGCAAGTACCTTTCTTATGGGTGAGTACCTTTCATAGGGCAAGTACCTTTCATTTGGGCGAGTACCTTTCATATGGGTGAGTACCTTTCTAATGGGTAAGTACCTTTCATATGGGTGAGTACCTTTCATTTGGGCGAGTACCTTTCATATGGGTGAGTACCTTTCATAGGGCAAGTACCTTTCATAGGGCAAGTACCTTTCATTTGGGCAAGTACCTTTCATAGGGCAAGTACCTTTCATTTGGGCGAGTACCTTTCATAGGCAGGTACCTTTCATATGGGTGAGTACCTTTCATATGGGCGAGTACCTTTCTTATGGGTGAGTACCTTTCATATGGGTGAGTACCTTTCATATGGGTGAGTACCTTTCTTATGGGTGAGTACCTTTCATATGGGTGAGTACCTTTCATAGGGCAAGTACCTTTCATATGGGTGAGTACCTTTCATATGGGCGAGTACCTTTCATAGGGCAAGTACCTTTCTTATGGGTGAGAACCTTTCATATGGGTGAGTACCTTTCTTATGGGTGAGTACCTTTCATATGGGCGAGTACCTTTCATATGGGCAAGTACCTTTCTTATGGGTGAGTACCTTTCATATGGGCAAGTACCTTTCATATGGGTGAGTACCTTTCTTATGGGTGAGTACCTTTCATATGGGTGAGTACCTTTCATATGGGTGAGTACCTTTCTTATGGGTGAGTACCTTTCATATGGGCAAGTACCTTTCATATGGGTGAGTACCTTTCTTATGGGTGAGTACCTTTCATATGGGTAAGTACCTTTCATATGGGTGAGTACCTTCATATGGGCAAGTACCTTTCATATGGGTGAGTACCTTTCATATGGGCGAGTACCTTTCACATGGGTGAGTACCTTTCATATGGGTGAGTATTACATGCTAAGGACCAACGACCGCCTCCGAGGTCTAGCATCTGCCCAGGGAGCCGAACGTCGGGGATTCGATCCGTGGCTGTGACATTCCAAAAGAAGATGGTACTCGTTGTTTCCTTGATAAAACAAGGATGTGTCAGTATGAGTCGGAATACTGTGTGTGAGTAGACAGATTGTCTCCCGACTGATTTTTCATAATTTGCCATTAATTGCCTCACGTGTCATGAGCTTTAGGATGCTTTTACAGTCGGCAAACTGCTTCAGACTAGCAAGATGGCTGAAACAATATCAAACTAACATCAGGTAAATCATATCATTCTGTGCCAAAGACGATCGTGTCTACCAGCCCCATCTTTAATTTTGCATAATTTTCAATAGATTTTAGTCTTTGTATATGGACTTGCATAAGCTGGTCCTACTTGACAAGAAAAATTTTTACTAGACTCGGGCTTTGGACCAGTGGCTATAATCACAGACTGTTGTGGTTGTCTTTGTGAACACCTGGTGTCATCACCGATTTTCAGTGATCCATTCATATTATTGTCACCACTATTTTGCCTTCCTTATGCCAAAACAGATTCTGTTTCAGCAGAGAGGTTACTCTCTGGCGAGGACGTTTTATATTTCATATGGTTGTCATGGTCATATTGTATTCCTGCAGCACGGACTACGGAGGTCGTGTCAGACAAGGGGCGAGGTGCGTGAAGATAAGACCCACTGGCTGGACCGCGCAGAAGATAAGTTTGAGGTAAGATCGGTCTGTTTCAGTTGAATGTTAGTTTCATACAATACCATTATCAGAGATGGACAACATGAGGTAAACCCTACCAATCCAGAGTTGATATTACTAATATTGGGTGAAAACCATTGTCAGTACTTCACGGGATTGTGTACATGATGCACTCTGGTCATGAACTTTGTATGACCCCTGCAGTTCACTGATATCAAAGCAATGTACAGTAGTCTGCAAGGCCATGGCACATGCTGGACGAGAAATGTTGCCGGTGTCATCTGAACAAATCTGATAAAATCCCAATCTTAGTTCTTGTTACTACAGCAAAACAAAGATCAGAGGATCGTAGTCACCACTTTGAGACTAGTGCCATTAAGCATGAGAAACCTGCCTTCTGATTGGCTATTGTTATTTTCTTGTCAGTCATTCCATTGGTCGGTCAAAGTTTGCAAAAGGACGGTCTGACATGACCCATAATGGGATGTACTCAGATCTTTGTTTAGCGATAGGAAGAACTAAGATCTGATTTTAATGAGATTAGTCTGAAAGAATGGGTCCTAGAATTTATCTTTTTCAGCATTGTTTAACGACATGTACTTCCAAGGAACAGATTATATGTGCATCCTTGTGACTTAGACTTAGGCTTGAAGCCGTCTAGAAGAGTATTTCAGTGACATCACCCTGTGACAGTTGAATCTGAAGGAATGTCCCAGTGATGCTGGATTTAAATGTTTACCCCTTAGGTGAAACTCATGAACACGGCTGTGATGCTGACAAACCTAGAAACATAATCAGGATAAGTCGAACCCACGATCATAGGATCCGGGAGGACTTAAGGGTACAACTTGTGGTTTTTGTGAGGACTTTCCCCTCTGAAAGATTATGTTTATATATTGTTATTCAATATTTGTGTGAACAAGAATAACCCAGTAGTGTCTGTCGTGACCTACAGGTTGAATGTTTCAAAATTCAAGCGTTGCCACATCCTCTTTTCCACAAGGGCTCACATTTTGGTAAACCTACCCTAAATTTTGGATTTATTTCTGTAGTTCTCGTGATCTCAGATTACCCGCCCTTGACTTTCATTAGCCAATTTGATTTCCTATTCTACTCAATCTAACAGACCAATCAGAATGCGAGTTACAAAATAAGCCTCAATGTTAGGTTGACGATATCAACAACATGGCTGCCATGATTTTGATAGAGTTTGCAAGAAATCCAACATTGAAAACCTGACTGACATGCAAAAGAAAGCACACAAAAATATTTTTGATTGAAAGGATGTCTTCATGTCTATAAAACTGGCGGTCACTTTGGATTCTTGGCAATAGGAGTTACCTCCCTTACCGACTTCCCCTTTTTCTTATCTCAATGTTTGAATGGTTGGTAAAATCTTAATGAAAATCAAGGGCAGGTAACTTGAGATCGCGAGAACCACGGGAATGGATCCAGGGGTAAGGGGAGGTTTACTGAAATGTGAACCATGGAGATATAGAAGATGGAAGTGTCACAATTATGTACCTTAGTTTATCAGAACCATGGTCATGCTGAGGAGTTTCACCATAGTGGTATTTGTCTGTGACCTGGATCTCTTTAATGTAGATTGTTACATGATGGTAGATGTGAAGATTCGGGTAGAATGGGTCTTCTGCAACCCATGCTTGACATTAAAGGCGACTGTTTGTCATATGTGGCGACTAACTGGATTGGGCGGTATCTGTGGCAGGCAAATTGTGGAAGACGTTTTTTACTTTTTTTAACATTGCTACTGATTGAATTCGAAACAATAACATGAAATGTAAGTGCTGAAGTCTTGTAACATTTGGGATTTGTAGCAGTGTTGACAGGTACAATGAAGCTGGATATCGGCCTCTTGTGAATTCCTTGAGATGCAACCTGAGCCTGACCTGTGACGATCCGGGTTAGAATACGTCTTCAGCAACCAATGCTTGATGTAAAAGGCGATTAACGGGACCAGGCTCACTGACTTGGTTGATACATGTCATCGTATCCCAATTGCGTGGATCGATCTTATGATGTCAATTACTGTCTCATCCAAACTTGATTATTTACAGACCGCCGTCATATAGCTGGAATATTGCTGAGTGCAGTTTTAAATTACAAACAAACAATGATGGTATTGTTTGTACCAGAGTCGATTGTTTACAGACCACTGTTGTATGACAGTAGTATTGCTGAGTGCGGTGTGAGGCAACACGCAAACACTTACTTTTTTGTGAAATCTGTTTCAGGAGATAATCGAGACTGAATATTGTCTGGTGTCAAAATTGAATTTCACCTGTAAATGTTTTTGTTTTAGGAGAGTTTTGTAGAAGATGTGAAGATTTTGCTGAAAGTATTATGGTTGTTCCTGCCCCTGCCATTGTTCTGGGCATTGTTTGATCAGCAGGTAGGTAAACACTCACAGACCAATTATACCTATTTGCCACTGTACAAAGCGATCTTAGTGCTAAGGTGATCGTAACTCCCATACCTTAACATAGACTTACGACAGTCATGGTGCTAAGGTTGTTTTGTACAACGACACCATGGTCCATTTATCAAGAAACCCATACAGGGATTTCAGGGCAGAATAGTTTGCCACAACACTGTGTTTATGGGGGTGGTTGATTAGCCCAGTGGTTAAAGCGTTCGCTTGTCCCGCCGAATATGGATACAATGTGTGAAGGCCATTTCTGGTGTCCCCCGCCGTGATATTGCTGGAATATTGCTAAAAGCGGCGTAAAACCATACTCACTCACTCACTCACTGAGTGACTGACCATAGAACTGGATGATGACTCTGTGTGGCCTGCCTCATTGTAGTTACTGCCTCTGTGGGCATGTAGAAAGGGTGTCTACCTGGGGTGTGGAGGGCTGGGGGTTCGATTCCCAGGCTTAAAGACGTTAAAAGATGGTACTTTTTTTACCCTGTAAGGCACTTGGCATTGAGGAGAGAGTACAATAAATGGTCAACTCTGAATCAGTATACATGCACTATGCCCTAGACAAACATCTAGTCTCTGAAATGAACACATTTTACAGAAAAAACAGTGGTTTAATTATAGTTATAATAGTTATAATATAGTTATAAAATAAAATGAAAAGGAGCCTAGATATTTTCTTCATTTCCTGAAACTGCAGTAATCTAGACTTGCCAAATATTATAGACTTGCATGGGCTGTATTGGATATATTTGTTACAGGGTCTGTATGGCAGACTAACTATGTCCGAGTGGGCCATGGTGTATCTGTGGGCCAGCACTATTGCACTATTGCACCCACACCCGCACCTGCACCACACCCGCAACCGCACCCACAACCACACCCACACCGGCAGTCACACCCACGCCCACACAACGCAAACACAGATGACTGCTACTGCTCACACACACATAGCTAGAATTAAGCAGAAAACAACAATTACTTACTCACTCATAAATAATTTTACCCTTGAAGATCCTGGGTAGAATTGGGCTTGCCATAAAAGGCGACTATGCTTGTCGTAAGAGGCGACTAAAGGGATCGGGTCGTCAGACTCGCTGACTTCGTTCATGTATGTCAATGTATCCCATTTGTGTGGATCGATGCTCATGATGTCTATCATTGGATTGGCTGGTCTAGACTAAATTATTTACAGACCGCCGTCATACAGGAATATTGCTGAGTGCTGCGTTAAACAACAAACAAACAACCATAAACAATTGATGTTATTTTTATCCAAACTTTGCCCACTTCAAAATTACTAACCTCAGTTCATTTATGTAGGAACGGGTCCAATCAACCTTTGGATGGTGTAAGAGGCCACTGAATGCATCGGTTGGTCGTCCTCAGGTTTTGCTTGCTTGCATGGCACGTTACTCATACTATCAATCACCGGTTTGTCTGGGACACATCCTGTCATATCAGGGGATAAAGCAGAGAGAATCATCAAACAACAAGCACCTTTTATGAATTTTAGGACTTAGCATGGATTGATTAATGTGTCACTATGTGTTTCTTGTGAAACATTGTGCTTCATTTTGTTTCAGGGCTCCAGATGGACGCTCCAGGCAGAAGAAATGGATGGGTCAATGGTAAAACTTATTCCACTGTATTGTAGTAGCTGTTCGTCTTTATTTAACCCCATGGAGGCAAATATAGGATATGTATAAGGTCATTATGGATGTAAATCCAGATAGTATGAGATGGCTACATGCCAAGGGAGATAATCCTGTGTCGAGCACTGGCTGATGGCATTGGATTTATTCCTGGCATTATAGACAATGTTTTTTATTGTGAAAAATGTTTAAGAATCTTCTTCCAGGCAAAACATGTTGGCCAGAGCTGAAAATGCATGAATTTCGTAAACAATATGAGACTTGGATGTTTTGAAGACATGAAATTGTGAAATGTGGTTAGTTTTTACAATTAAAATATATTTTGTTAAATGTGAAAGCACTTGTACTAAGTGAAAAGGAGGGCCTTAGCACTATTTTGTAGCTTGTTAAACTTGCTCCTTGTGTGATTTTTCAGGGAAGCCTTGGGCGATTGAAACCAGACCAGTTTCAGGTATAGTTGTTGTGAATGGTTGTGAGTGTTGTTACAGTGTAATATACCAACAGTTGGGTGTTGTTATAGTGTAATATACCAACAGTTGGGTGTTGTTACAGTGTAATATACCAACAGTTGGGTGTTGTTAGAATGTAATATACCAACAGTTGGGTGTTGTTACAGTGTAATATACCAACAGTTGGGTGTTGTTACAGTGTAATATACCAACAGTTGGGTGTTGTTACAGTGTAATATACCAACAGTTGGGTATTGTTACAGTGTAATATACTAATAGTTGTGTATTGTCAGAGTGTTATATACCAACAGTTGGGTGTTGTTACAGTGTAATATACCAACAGTTGGGTATTGTCGGAGTGTAATATACCAACAGTTGGGTGTTGTTACAGTGTAATATACCAACAGTTGTGTATTGTTACTGTGTAATATACCAACAGTTGGGTGTTGTTAGAATGTAATATACCAACAGTTGGGTGTTGTTACAGTGTTATATACCAACAGTTGGGTGTTGTTACAATGTAATATACCAACAGTTTGGTGTTGTTACAATGTAATATGCCAACAGTTGGGTGTTGTTACAGTGTAATATGCCAACAGTTGGGTGTTGTTACAATATGTCTGATGGCCTCACAGTTATACAACATGTCTGATGACCTCACAGTTATATGTGTGTGATGACCTCACAGTTATACAACATGCCTGATGACCTCACAGTTATAGGTGTGTGATGACCTCACAGTTATACAATGTGACTGATGACCTCACAGTTATAGGTGTCTGATGGCCTCACAGTTATACAACATGTCTGATGACCTCACAGTTATATGTGTGTGATGACCTCACAGTTATACAACATGCCTGATGACCTCACAGTTATAGGTGTGTGATGACCTCACAGTTATACAATGTGACTGATGACCTCACAGTTATAGGTGTCTGAAGACCTCACAGTTATACAACATGTCTGATGACCTCACAGTTATACAACATGCCTGATGACCTCACAGTTATACAACATGTCTGATGACCTCACAGTTATAGGTGTGTGATGACCTCACAGTTATACAACATGCCTGATGACCTCACAGTTATAGGTGTGTGATGACCTCACAGTTATACAATGTGACTGATGACCTCACAGTTATAGGTGTCTGATGACCTCACAGTTATACAACATGTCTGATGACCTCACAGTTATACAACATGCCTGATGACCTCACAGTTATACAACATGTCTGATGACCTCACAGTTATAGGTGTGTGATGACCTCACAGTTATACAACATGTCTGATGACCTCACAGTTATACAACATGCCTGATGACCTCACAGTTATACAACATGTCTGATGACCTCACAGTTATACAACATGCCTGATGACCTCACAGTTATACAACATGCCTGATGACCTCACAGTTATACAACATGTCTGATGACCTCACAGTTATAAAACATGTCTGATGATTTGCTTATTCTTGTTCTAGGTGTTGAACCCACTGCTGATCATCGTCCTCATCCCAGTATTTGAACACATCATCTATCCCCTGCTAGACTGCTGTAGACTGCCACACAGGTCAGTCCGGTTATAGAAACCATATATACACACAGACAAACTGTCTTCATACGGAGGATGAGTTGAATAAGGGCCCAGTCCGGCCCACTGGAAATGTCCAATTACTCATAACTATAACTGGAATGAGAGAAATAGTCTGATTCTCAGAACTTCAAGAGAAAATCTAAATATGAGTCCCAAGATTATATTTACTGTATGTACTGCTACAATATGACTGTACTGTTTGTACCTGCATCTTTTCGTGGAGATTTGATACCTTGATAATGGCGGATGGTGTGACGTCTCTCTTCCAGGCCTCTACAGCGGATGGTTGTGGGTATGAGCTTCGGTGTTCTAGCGTTCATAGTCGCAGGACTTGTACAGATTAAACTAGATGTGAGTATCATGAAACAAGCCTGTGACATGGCTGCGTTACTTTGACTGTCAGGTCAGATGTACCCTCCATGCATAATATGTAAAACTTGACTTCAACATAAATAGGTTATGTGGCACGATGTGTGTATGTGATGTGCGTAGCATCCCATATGTACACACATGCCCTGTGTGTGTGAGTGTATGTTTCGTGTGTATGCATAAGTGCGTGTGGGTGGGTGGATGTGTGTCTGTGTGTGTCTGTATCTCTGTGTCTATGTTGGTGTGGGTATGTCTGTGTCTGTCAATTTGTGTCTTTGCGTGTGTCTGCGTGTGTGTCTGTCTGTGAGTCTGTGTCTATGTGGGTGTGTCTGTGAGTGCCTGTGTGTCTATATGTATGTGTCTGTGAGTGTGTCTGTGTCTATGTGGGTGTGTCTGTGTCTATGTGGGTGTGTCTGTGGGTCTATGTGGGAGTGTCTATGTCTATGTGGGTGTGTCTGTGAGTGTGTCTGTGTCTATGTGTGTGTGTCTGTGAGTGTGTCTGTGTCTATGTGGGTGTGCCTGTGAGTGTGTATGTGTCTATATGGGTGTGTGTCTGTGAGTGTCTGTCTGTCTGTCTGTGAGTCTGTCTGTGTCTATGTGGGTGTGTCTGTGAGTGTGTCTGTCTGTGAGTGTGTCTATGTGGGAGTGTCTGTGTCTATGTGGGTGTCTATGTGAGTGTGTCTGTGAGTGTGTCTGTGTCTATGTGGGTGTGTGTGGGTGTGTATCTGTGTTCCAGACTCTGCGTGTCTGTGCGGGTGTGTCTGAGTGTATATGCGTGCGAGTGTGGTTGGATGGGTAGGTCTGTCTCTGTCTCTGTATATTCTGTGTGCCTGTGTCTGTCTATGAGAGTCTGGGTGTGTCTGTGTGTGTCTATGTGGGTGTGGGTGTGGGTGTGAGTGTGTCTGTGTCTATGTGGGTGTGCCTGTGAGTGTGTCTGTGTGTGTCTATGTGGTGTGTCTGTGGTTGGGTGGGTAGGTCTCCCTCTGTCTCAGTCTCTGTATGTTCTGTGTGCCTGTGTCTGTCTATGAGTGTCTGGGTGTGTCTGTATGTTTGTCATCTTCCATGCATCTTTTGGAAATATCTACTAATCGTGGTACGTGCCTAGGATACCAGCAATGCCTACAGAAAGATCAGTCAACAAACATTGTATGTTCCCACAAGTGCCATATAGTTGATGTATCTGAGTGACATGTTCCAGGCCGGCAAGGAGGCACCCCTAGCCACGGGGGAATCTGGCATCACAGTCATCAACACAATCAAGTGCAATATCTCACTTACCTCCCCTTTCTATACTGGCAACATTAGCACCCACCAGGTGAGATCACTGAGCTTATTGTTACACACAAACCAACAAAGTGTTCCTTTAGTATTCAAAGACCATATGACCATTTGACACTGACCCTTTTGGCAGTGTCACTGAAAGTCAAGTAAGCCTATGTCTTTTCAAGGTGTCCGTGTAAAGCAGCTTTTTTACATTTTTGACATGTTGTCCGAAACTTCTTGGTTCACGAGGCTGAAATTTTGTGCATCTGATCCCAGCAATGCTGTCTGTAAATGCTGCTCATAGAGTGAGGGAACTCGTGAAGTTCCGGGGTAGAATAGGTCTTCAGCAACCCATGCTTGCCGTAATAGGCGACTGTGCTTGCCGTAAAAGGTGCCTAATGGGATTGGGTGGTCACTGGTCAGGCTCGCTGATTTGGTTGATGCATGTCATCGGTCCCAATTGCGTGGATCGATGCTCATAATGTCAATCACTGGATTGTCTGGTCCAGACTCGATTATTTACAGACCACCGTCATATAGCTGGAATATTGATGAGTGAGGCGTTAAACAACAAACAAACAAACAAACAAACGCAGAGTGAGGGTCTGTTGGCCATGTGGCAAAATGGCCACCACTGCATTCATACTGACTTGGTTATATTTGTCCATGCCATTTTTGCATGTATGAAGTATCATTATGAAATCTGATAATCAATAAGTATATGGAATATCATATACTGCTGGTTTTTTTTCAAATTAAATCTCTGACCCAGTTATGAACATGTTTAAGAAGTTTGAATCCCATTGTCCCATTGGCCGCTACAGCAGACATATTGAAAAATCTATTTATGGCAATTGCGTTGTCATTTTTTCTAAACAGTTTTGAATTTTGTGCATATGTAGTTGGCAGTGGGTTTCACACAGTTTTTTAACTTATTGTTTGCGTTTTGAAGGTAACCAATTGGACTTTGGTTCAAATGAGGATAGGTTTTTGCATAACTCATAAAATGTTCAATATTTCTGTATGATTTCTTGCATTATATTTTGTGGTGTTATGATGAATCCCCTTCTGACAGTATGCAGGTATGTACCGCCATCAGAGCGGCAGCATGTCGATGTCTGCCGCCTGTGAGCAGGACAAGACAAGCTCCGTGACGGGCACCTTCCTGTTTGATGCAGCCACACCATACCGCATCGTCATCATGACAGATTCTCAAGGTCACATGACCTTGAAGCAGGCATGTGGTTGATTAGTTCATTTGACATGGATATTTTAGTCGTTTTGCTTAAAATAAGTCAAATTATCAAAATGCTAGGCTATTAATATTAAAAGTTTTGGTAGATATAATTGAATTTATAACCCTGAATTGTATGGAAATTCAATGAAAGGCTTGATTATGAAAACCCTGGACAGCAATATTTCAATGTAGAATTGACCTGATACGCCAACATCCAACTACTGTATTCGACGTAATAAGCGCCCCTCTCTAATAAGCGCCACAGCAATATTTGCTAATATATTCGCAAGTGAACAATCCCAATTAGCATCTCTTCCTATTGATCAATGTCCACAATTATTTGACTTATTCATTTGTGTATAATACGCACTCGTGTGTTATATGCACCCTTAAATCATGGGCAATTAAATTCTGGAAAAATATATCTGTCATATATAAACAGTTCAGACCGTCAGCATAAACCATGAAATTTGTCTTTCAACTCTGTTTTTTTCCACCAAAATAATATTCTAATAAGGGCCCTCTATTTCTAATTTTGAGAGGGCCCTGGGCGCTTATTACGTCAAATACGATATTATCAAAGATTGTTGTTGATTTTAATCCATGTTCACAAGTTCAACATTTTTGTCATATTGTCTCAATAATCCCTTAATTATATTCTCATCAGACATTTTCATTCCTGAAATTTTGTCCTTCAGTTCCTAGACAAGAGGACAAAACCCAGTAATGGACAGGCCGATGTCAGGTAACTATTACGTCATTTTGTCTTTACAAGTATGTGTACCCATTTCATGTTCATTTTATAATGTTGGACATGATAGCCTCCGTCGTCTAGTGGTAGAGCGTCCGCCCGGAGAGCGGAAGGTCCGGGGTTCGATCCCCGGCCGCGTCATACCAAAAGATGTGATAAGATGGTACTTGTTGTTACCCTGTCTGGCGTTCGGCATTAAGGGGCTAAAACAAGGACTGGTCGGCTCGGAGTAAGTATACTGTTTCTGAGTGGGGTATTCATGTTAAACTGTGGCATGGTATCTCAGTGAGCTAGCACTATAAATCGGCATCAGTCAGACTAGTACAAGCAGCCACACAAACACACACACGTACATGCACGTTGCCATATAAGTGCAATAATCTTGGACGAGACGTTAAACCCCATTTCACCCCACCTAATGTTGGACATTGGCTCTGCACCTCAGTTGATACTTGGGGGTCCACTCGTCGAAGTGACGCAATTTGTTGTGCAGAGTTGCTTCCCTTGGGCAAACCAAAGACCTGTGATTGTGGGTTGGATTCCTGGTCTGGAACCCGTGCTCATGGTAAATGTCTGAGACCTGTATCACTTCGGGCTTTCCTCCCACATTAAACTGACATGCCATGATATAACTGGAATACTGTTAAAAGCAAATCACAAATCACTGACTCACTCCCTCAATTGATCCTTACTTTTGTCACGAGTGAGGTACATGGGATTGTATTAACTGAATCGGCTTGTGTACTTCAAGACCAAAGGTCAAAGTGTGTACGTAAACATTCAGCTCTTAAAGTTCTGTACACCCTGCTATTCACACATGTAATGACTGATTTTATAACTACAAGTTCACATGGTACTAAGAGTTCGTTTTGGTGAAATATTTGTGCATGGGCGGATACAGAGGGGGGTTGCGCACGCCTCCTTTTTATTTCGAAAAAAATCTTTATTTCTGTATAAATTACCACCAAAGACAATAAATAGATCTTAATTGTGCACCCCCCTTTTCAAAAAAGCTGTATCCGCCCATGTTGTGCATGACAATCATGACAATAAACTCTCTTGTGACCATTATCAGAGACTTGAAGTGCGAGCAGGATCAATATCGTGATGTCCATCAAAGAGTGTAGGGGCGGAGGGGTCGACTAGTTGTTAAAGTGTTCGCTCGTCACACCGAAGGCCTGGGTTCGATTCCCCACATGGTTACTATGCAATGGTGTCCCCCTGTCATGATATTGATGGAATATTGCTACAAGTGGCATAAAATCATACTCACTCACTCACTTACTCGAAGACTGTAACATCATTATGTCCATGCAGAGTGGCCAGCCATGGTTACAAGACGATGACTGGCCAGATGGGTGGGTTCTTGAGTGAGTAGCGTTATATCTGTCCCTGATTGTTCCAGTGTTGTCAGCAACCTGCCATATACCAACAGTTCCCAAAGAGTCAGACTGGTGCCAATGAAAGGGAAGGAGGTGGCAGGGACACCTGTCTACCTCAACATCAGCCGAGACAACGCTACTGCATACACCAGCATAGAGCCAGCAGTGTGAGTTGATGATGGCTAACTTGGGGGAAGACATAAGGGCTGGGACGATATACACCAACTGTGTGATCCGATACACATCACGATACCTTGCTCACAATCAGATACATATCACGATACCTTGCACATGATCCGATACATATCACGATACCTTGCACACAATCAGATACATATCACGATACCTTGCACACGATCCGATACATATCACGATACCTTGCTCACAATCAGATACATATCATGATACTTGCATGTGCTCTTATCTGTGGTGTGTAAGCCATCTGTTTCACAGACAGGATGGCCAAATACCTGGCACACCAACAATTTACAGTTGGCACTGTCAAGTATGGCGCAATAGATATAAATATTTATGTTTTCACTGCTCATTTTTGCTAGTAAGTAGTGTATGGTGTAACATTTATTGTAGAATAAAATTAAGGTAAGAATCGATATTTTTTACTTTGTGTGCAATTGTGATCGATACTTGTACCGAGAAGTGAAAAAGCGCGATCCACCAATGCATCAATGTATCGTCCAATTACTGAAGACGGTAGTACCTGAACGTCAGCCGAACCAACCTTTACAATTTCAGCAAAATTATCACCATATCATGAACCAAATTTTGAAAATGATTAAGTGAAATGTATTACAAATTTTATCAAAAATAACATCACCAATACTTTAAGCTTGACCTTGCTCCAGCATTGAGACCAATACATCCAAATAATAATCCCTAGTTTGAGCTAGTGATGCAAACTTTTACACATTTTAAAGAGAACCAGCTGCAAAAGATGATATGTGATGTGAGCCTTTGATCACCAAGGGATAAACAAATGTACACTTGTACACAGTGCAGGGGTTTACCTAGACATGCTCAGAGGCTGATATTCAGCCCCAAAATCTGCAGCAAATGTCAATACAAATTCCATGATTGGAAACAACATTGTAGTTATAATAAAAGCAACAAAACCCATTCTGTATTCATAAGAAATATCTGCCAAAAGCTGATTTGATTGTCGATTCCGACTATCATGTCACAAACACATGCAAAGGCAAGAAAATTGTTAACCCTGAAGAAACACGTTGACGAATGGTACCAATCAAAATAAGGAATTGCATGGGACATTATTTTTGTCACTGATGCATCAAATTTGGAAATGTCCTTCACATGCTTACCTTTGCATACCACTTATTGGAAGCTTTACTTGAATGTTTATAACTAGTGTGATGGTTTTGTAGGGTGACATTTATTTCACTGATAACAGGACCAATGTAGAGGAAGAGGCTTCAATGTTTAGTTTAACATTAATGATTGAATGCAGTGTTGATTACAATGTTAAAATACTTCTGAATTCAGGAAAATAAGAACTTTGATAAATTAAACTTTATCAAAGTTCTTATTTTTGATAAAATCCAATTTATCAACAATGTAATTTTCCCCAGTTTTGCTGCCAGCAGCACTTAATTTGGAATCTTAAATACATCCGTGGTGTGTGTAGTATGTAGTAACAGGGAGAGTCCATGTTGCAGGTACAAGGTGTCCCTCCCGCTACAGAGCCAAGGGGACACGTGGAAGGACCAGGCAGGCTTGGTGACAGTGCTGTCTGGGGCCACATACACCCTGGCCCTTGTCAACAAAAACTCTGCCGCGGACTTTAACGATGAGGTAAGACCCGAGTCTTCACCAACGGAAACTCTGCCGCGGACTTTAACCATGAGGTAAGACCCGAGTCTTCACCAACGGAATCTCTGCCAAGGACTTCAACGATGAGGTAAGACCCGAGTCTTCACCAACAGAATCTCTGCCAAGGACTCCAACGATGAGGTAAGACCCGAGTCTTCACCAACGGAAACTCTGCCACGGACTTCAACGATGAGGTAAGACCAGAGTCTTCACCAACGGAAACTCTGCCACGGACTTCAACAATGAGGTAAGACCCGAGTCTTCACCAACGGAAACTCTGCCACGGAGTTCAATGATGAGATAAGACCCGAGTCTTCACCAATGGAAACTCTGCCACGGAGTTCAACGATGAGGTAAGACCCGAGTCTTCAACAACGGAAACTCTGCCATGGACTTTAACAATGAGGTAAGACCCGAGTCTTCACCAACGGAAACTCTGCCACGGAGTTCAATGATGAGATAAGACCCAAGTCTTCACCAACGGAAACTCTGCCACGGAGTTCAATGATGAGGTAAGACCCGAGTCTTCAACAACGGAAACTCTGCCTCGGACTTCAACGATGAGGTAAGACCCCATTCTTCACCAACGGAAACACTGCCACGGAGTTCAATGATGAGATAAGACCCGAGTCTTCACCAACGGAAACTCTGCCATGGACTTCAACAAGAGGTAAGACCCGAGTCTTCACCAACGGAAACTCTGCCACGGAGTTCAATGATGAGATAAGACCCAAGTCTTCACCAACGGAAACTCTGCCACGGAGTTCAATGATGAGGTAAGACCCGAGTCTTCAACAACGGAAACTCTGCCTCGGACTTCAACGATGAGGTAAGACCCCATTCTTCACCAACGGAAACTCTGCCTCGGACTTCAACGATGAGGTAAGACCCGAGTCTTCACCAACGGAAACTCTGCCATGGACTTCAACGATGAGGTAAGACCCGAGTCTTCAACAACGGAAACTCTGCCACGGACTTCAACGATGAGGTAAGACCCGAACACCTGGACCAGTGAGGGGAAACTGAACATCCCCTCTATGTCTGCTGCAAGAAATGTTTTGTTCAACCATCATTCATAAGCAATCAAACGCTGTGGTAGGTGTACTTGACAATCTTCTGTTCTAGGTGTACTTGACAATCTTCTGTTCTAGGTGTACTTGACAATCTTCTGTCCTAGGTGTACTTGACAATCTTCTGTTCTAGGTGTACTTGACAATCTTCCGTCTAGGTGTACTTGACAATCTTCTGTTCTAGGTGTACTTGACAATCTTCCGTCTAGGTGTACTTGACAATCTTCTGTTCTAGGTGTACTTGACAATCTTCTGTTCTAGGTGTACTTGACAATCTTCTGTTCTAGGTGTACTTGACAATCTTCTGTCCTAGGTGTACTTGACAATCTTCTGTTCTAGGTGTACTTGACAATCTTCCGTCTAGGTGTACATGACAATCTTCTGTTCTAGGTGTACTTGACAATCTTCTGTTCCAGGCGGATGTGACAGTGTACCAGGGTCTGGCTGAAAATCAGGTGTCCATGTTCCTGCTAGTTCCACAGTATGTCATCATCACGGTCGGGGAAGTCCTCTTCTCCGTCACTGGCCTGTCCTTTGCATATTCTCAGGTAGGAGTCCATAACCTGACACCCTTTGTATCAGCAGAGATCGGAATTTAGTTTTCATTGTTGTTCATACGAAACAAAAAGGTGGATAAACTGCATCTTCATTACAATTAGGAGCGACATTTCATTGTAGGTTCTAACACTGTTAACCCATATGTGTTAGAACCTACATCACCCCTAACTGTAATAAAGAAATTGTTCACCCATATATCTTTCCTTACTTAGTACTCCGACTTCTAAATGACTCTCAAAGAAGCCACACAAAACACTTTTCTTTCACATATTGCACTAACCCTAATATGTTGTAGGGACTAAAGGTGTCTCATTATGTATTTTATTTTTCAGTAATTCTTTATAAGCATTATAATAGTTGTTCCACTGTTTTTATCGAGGACTTTAGCAATGTGATGTCATAAAACACATTGGCACCAATTATTGAAGATGACGTCATGCATTCTTCATGATGTTAGACGATTTCTAGTGACAGCCTTCCAACTGACTGACTGACTGAGCGGATATCTCCACTTGAGATAAGGAAACTCACATATTTCTACATTTCTCAGAAAACAGATCATGGGTAATACCATACTCACAACATAGAATTACATATAATTTATCTCTTGTGAATTAATGTTGAAAGTTACAAAATTAATTCACTAAGGGCAGATAATCCGTAATTCCTTGTAGCTTATTCTCTAAATATGAGACAGTATTCAGCAGCACCTCTCTCGTCTCCCGACCTGCTTCCCAAGCAGTCTGCTGAGTCGAGGATTTGGTGGACAGTTGAGCTTTTGTCATCAAGTCAAATAATGCCGAGAAATCTACATTGTAGATGCTGGCAGACTGATTATCTTGTAGGAACAGATGTAACTCTATTAGTATTGCATTAGCGTTAACTGTCACATTACTTGTGTTTTTGTAAAAATGCCCTCCATAGTCGGATATTTATGTTGGCTCCAAATGGCCTCTTTCATCAACCCTGGTATCTATGTATCTAAAGGCTCTAAATGACCTCCATAGTCAACCCTGGTACCTATGTATCTGAAGGCTCCAAATGGCCTCCTTCATCAACCCAGGTACCTATGTATCTCTAGGCCTAAAATGGCCTCCATAGTCAACTCTGGTACCTATGTATCTGAAGGCTCCAAATGGCCTCCTTCATCAACCCAGGTACCTATGTATCTTTAGGCCTAAAATGGCCTCCATAGTCAACTCTGGTACCTATGTATCTGAAGGCTCCAAATGGCCTCCTTCATCAACCCAGGTACCTATGTATCTCTAGGCCTAAAATGGCCTCCATAGTCAACTCTGGTACCTATGTATCTGAAGGCTCCAAATGGCCTACTTCGTCAACCCTGATACCTATGTATCTTTAGGCTTCAAATGGCCTCCTTCGTCAACCATGTTACCTATGTATCTTTAGGCTTCAAATGGCCTCCTTCGTCAACCCTGGTACCTATGTATCTCTAGGCCTAAAATGGCCTCCATAGTCAACCCTGGTACCTATGTATCTGAAGGCTTCAAATGGCCTCCTTCGTCAACCCTGGTACCTATGTATCTCTAGGCCTAAAATGGCCTCCATAGTCAACCCTGGTACCTATGTATCTGAAGGCTCCAAATGGCCTCCTTTGTCAACCCTGGTACCTATGTATCTGAAGGCTCCAAATGGTCTCCTTTGTCAACCCTGGTACCTATGTATCTGAAGGCTCTAAATGGCCTCCATAGTCAACCCTGGTACCTATGTATCTGAAGGCTCCAAATGGCCTCCATAGTCAACCCTGGTACCTATGTACCTGAAGGCTCCTTTGTCAACCCTGGTACCTATGTATCTGAAGGCTCTAAATGGCCTCCGTAGTCAACCCTGGTACCTATGTATCTTTAGGCTCCAAATGGTCTACATAGTAACACTTAGTTTGTCTTTGTCTGTAGGCTCCCAATGGCCTGAAGTCGGTGGTGCAGGCTGCATGGTTGCTGACGACAGCGGTGGGGGATCTGGTCGTCGTTATTGTTGCCGAGGTGCAGCTGCTGCCCAGCCAGGTGAGCTAAGCTAGAGAACTCTGCTTCAGCTTCAGGGTTAGAATAGGTCAAACGAGATGCTCGTCATACGAGGCAGGTGAATGGATCAGGGTGTCAAACTCTGTGACTTTTTTATCGAAAAAATATATATTCTTGGAAAAAATGATTATGCTTAAGACTAATAAAAGAAATATTAAGTTTCTGCCACAAAATATACATTGTTGCAAAATGATTTTAAAAAGTGTGCATGTTTGAAATGAAAAAAGATCTGGTTTTGCAGCTGAAGCTGAAAATAAGTCTAGTCTCCATACAAAATCCCAGGGCTCCTCCCAGAATATCAAAGGATCGGTCCTTTACTCGGTCAATATATGTGATACTATTTGTTTGTTTACCTAGTTATTAAAGATAGCTGTATTTAATGGTGGCTGTTTGCTGTGTTTAGACTGCAGAATTCTTCCTGTTTGCCGCTCTCATGGGTGTTGCCACAATCATCTTCGCCATCATGACGCTGTTCTATAAATACCTGTATGTCACATCATCAGCCAGTGGGAGTGACACTGACGAGGCCGGACTGGTCGATGAGGACAAGGAGGAGATACCGCTCAAAAATAAGGATGGCAAACAAGCATAAGTTACATCACTGGAAGATGAGGACAATTGCAAAAATACGGATACATTTGATAAGGATAACAAACATGTCCTAAGGGATATAACACTCAATGATAGGGATTGAACAATGTTATAACAAATATGGATATATCACTGGAAGATAAGGATAACAAATAAGTATGTTGTAATGGATATAACTCACAAAGATAGATGGTGTAACCTTGTTACCATGGTTACAGGAACATGGACATCTTGTTTTAATATTAGCTTGGGAGCATTGGATTGATGTTAGAGGATAAAGAATCTTGTCTTCTGGAAGAAACGTCAAACTATTCAAAATACCGTTCCAACTCTCCTAATTATACTGGCGTACATGGAAAGCCACTCTCAAAGCATGTATGAAAACTACAAAGGGTGCCTGATGCTTTGGTTTTTTTCATGTGGACATTTTTTCCATTCACAATGACAAGGCCACACTTGTTCATATAACGGGTCACAGATTTTTGGAGTAGGTTAACTTTGAAACCGTAGTTTGCATTAAATATCAAAATATATATTTTGGGGGGATTTTTTTATTTTATTTATTTTTATTTTTTATAGTTTTTTGGGAGACTATAGATGCTACATCTATGAAGGAAATAGAACATTTAGCATCATTTTAATGTAACAAGTATTAACTTCTATTCTCTTCATTAGAAAGTTTGCTGTGACTATCTACTTTTCTATGCATTTTACTATTTTTGTCAGAACTTTGTATTTGTAGCGCATCCTGGCAAATGAAAAATAATTTGAATTATTAGGTTAAATTATTCATAAACTTAAGTGTGTCCTAAATGTACTGTCAGTTGTGTTGTACATCTAGATGCCTGCAGTAATTATATGCAAGTTCTGTACGGGTGTGGGGATCAGAGTTGATGACTTGTAGGATCAGGGGAACAGCTTGGTGTTGTAGTAATCTGGGAGGGGCGAAGGATTTGGCGGTGGCAGGTGGGCGGAAGTCCGGTGTGTACACTGCCCATTCTGAGTTTGTTTGTTTGTTTGTTTGATGTTTAACGCCGCAACGAGCAATATTCAAGCTATATGACAGCGGTCTGTAAATAATCGAGTTTGGTCCAGACATTCCAGTGAATGACATCATGATCATCGATCTACGCAATTGGGATACGTTGACTTCCATCAACCAAGTCAGCAAGCCTGACCACCCGATCCTGTTTGTTGCCTATTACAACAAGCATAGTCCCTGTTTACAGCAAGCAGGGGTTGCTGAAGACCTGGTCTACTCCGGATCATCGCGGGTCCCCTTTTTGAGGCATGCATACATTATATTTGGTTGACAAATTATAAACATATAAAATACCTGTAGTAACTAAATCATTAATTTTGTTAATGTTTTCAATAAAACAGTACGCCCACTAAACGCAAAATGTTTCTGGAATATTGCTGGAATATCGCAGTGTAAAACTCACTCACTCACTCACTCACTCTTCAATCAAGTGGGCAGTGATTGTAAGTACCTGAGATTAGTTGGGTTTATCCTTGGTATCCATGGTTGCAATGACCTGAGATTAGTTGGGTTTATCCTGTGTATCCATGGTTGCAATGACCTGAGATTAGTTGGGTTTATCCTGTGTATCCATGGTTGCAATGACCTGAGATTAGTTGGGTTTATCCTGTGTATCCATGGTTGCAATGACCTGAGATTAGTTGGGTTTATCCTGTGTATCAATGGTTGCAATGACCTGAGATTAGTTGGGTTTATCCTGTGTATCAATGGTTGCAATGACCTGAGATTAGTTGGGTTTATCCTGTGTATCCATGGTTGCAATGACACATGTGTATCAGAGTGGACATATGGATGCTGATGTACACAGCTTGAGATTATGGTTGTGAATGTTTTGTTCCAGATATTTGTAGTATTATGTTTACACTGAGTTCATGCCTGAATCATGTTGTATGTACGTATATTCTGAATGATCTCATTTGATAGATTGTTAACCAGTCTTATTAAAACAGATCTTAGTTCTTGCTACCGCTAAACAAAGGCCTGAGGATATTACAGGTCATATCACGACCTTTTGCGAACTTTGACCCACCAATGAAATGACTAACAAGAAGTTGACATTAGCCAATAAGAAAGCAGTTTTCTCGAGCTTTACAGCAAGTTTCAAACTGGCACTTGCATGCTACACAATGCTTTGAACAATTTTTTGACAGAGTTTTCGATTCAAAAGATTAAAACTTAACAAAGGAACATTCTGGAATGTTTAATAGATGCCTAGGTTGTATGGCAGTGCTTCCCACGGACTATACAAAGTCTCTTCCATTCCAATGTTTATCCCACTGAAGAGAGAGACACATGATGTTTTTGACGGAATCAGTCGTACAGTCCGCAACTGTCGTTAGGAATACACCGTGTTAACCTTTTCGAGGTTGCATGATCAGAAAACACATTCCGACCATCCCTTTCCTGATGTGATAAGCAATCTTTGTTTAGCAGTAGAAAGAACCAAGATCTGAATTGAATAAGATTGGATTGTTCACAGAAATAGTCTAAAGAATGAAGCCTGTTTAAGTGGTACAGAGAAAAACATGGAGTGATATTTGACATCTATACATTAATATTCTTTTTATCAACTTTGTTTTATAGGTAGTTTAAATGGCATAGTTATACACATTCAATAAGCATAATATTGTATAAATATATTATATTTGTAAATATGAAAGATTTGATAGAAATCTGTCTATGGTATTGGAGCAGTACGGTGGCCAGGTTGAGTGTACACTCATCAAACTGAAAGTCTGGGTTTGATTCTCCACATATAATGCCCTCTCCATCACTGCCTGTAATCTCACTGGGAGCCTTGTTAACTCCTCTTTTGTGCCTGTAAGCATGACGTATACAGCATCGCCTTTTTATGCTGTTCTGTAAGGATGCCAGAGTCTTCACTTGTTTCCGGGGGCACAGGTGGCCCAGTCGTCTAAGGTGCTGCGATTCGCTGTGCAGAGTTGCGTCCCTTGGGCATGCCAGAAACCTATGATTGTGGGTTCGAATCCTGGTTCGCCCCGATTATGTTTCTAGGTTTGTCAGCACCATACCCTGGCTCGTGGGTTTCACCGAAGTGGTAAACGTCTGAGACCTGCATCACTTTGGGCTTTCCTCCCACATGAAGCTGACACGCCGCGATATAACTGGAATACTGTTAAAACCAGCGTTAAACCAAACTCACTCACTCACTTGTTTCCCTTTTACTCCTGTTTATTGGCTATGTTCTATATTGCCACAGTTTTAGGGAACAGTTGTACAGCCTTCGAATTTTCGAAATTCACTCTTGTCTGCTGGCCCAAGGCTAGTCAGTTTTTCTGAGGACAAGTGGAAATCCAAAGATGATGGTCCTATCTGACTTGTAGCATTTAAGGGCAATAATTCTGAACCAGTTCTCAATGCTTCAGTTTGACTTGGGCCTGTGGGCATGGCTGCTATGGAACATGTTTCCAGGAAATATTGCTGTTTGTGCAATGTATTCTGAGTTTTCATTGGTCGGACCATTCTCTGGTTTTCTTCTCGCTGGATCCAGGCAGTGGCCTGATTCGTGGGTTATGAATAGCAGCTCATCCAGAAAGCGGTTGTATGTATTGATGGTGATGGAGGAGTACAATGTACACAAACCCCTGAAGTATTGACAATGGTAGAAACTGTCAATTATGTGTAAATACTAGGGCTGGGACGGGTAACTCGGGTACTTGGGTCGGGTGGGTACTGATTAGGACCCGGGTACCCACAGGACTACCCGGACCCATGGTTAGTCACGTGATATATTGTTTCATGATAAACAGTATCTAATACTCTATGTTTAAACTACAAGTCACTAATGTTCGCAGTTCTTCCTGACTACTACGCCCATTCCTTCTGACTTTTATATGTTTGAATAAATATAAACTTCAGTCAACTTCTGTGTATACACCAGATCGTTTCATACATGTATCTAAACACATTTTACCAGAGCTACAGTCAAACGTTTCTCAATCGGACATTTTGTACCTACCTCTTGAGACCTACAGCAGGTACCCGGGTAGGGTCGGGTAATAGGGGGGTGGGTACCCGGATAGTAAATTTGGACTCGTCCCAGCCCTAGTAAATACAGTTGTTCAGGATTGAAATGTTGGCAGGTAACCTAGTGGTTAAAGTAGATGATCATCATGCCAAAGACCCAGGTTCGATTCCCCACATGGGTACAAAGTGTGAAGCCTATTTCTGGTGTCCCCCGCTGTGATATTGCTTGAATATTGCTGAAAGCGGGTAAAACCAAACTCACTCACTCACTGTAGATATCCAGTTGGAAGTGGTTATGTTTAAATATCTATTCCTGGCCAAAAATTATAACAGTGTTCGTGATCCATCAATCATGTTTTAATTAGTTGTATATTTGATTTAACAAGGAAAACATGATTCACTCGACAGGCAAACTGCAATCTCATTCAAATCAGATCACGGTAGCGAGCATTAAGGTTACACACAACCAAATGTTTTCCCAAAGACTTCTATAGTAACGTTATATTTTTTTTTTAAAATAACTAAGCATTCAACAGCTATTACCTGTACGTGTGTGCACAGTTTGGCCTTAGAGCAGCAATAAAAAAATAAAAAATGACTAGCTTAGTCAGCTCCTTTTCCGAGTACCGGAAGCTAAACACAACACCCCCAGTTTCGCACGAAATGTCACCTACTTGAAAATAGCTGTGGTCACATTTAGCATAAGTCATCATGTTGAAAAAGACAGTACTAAATATAGAAAAACATGGTCAGTTTTACTAACTGGATGGATGTACATTTGAAAGACATAAAAATCTTACAGAATATCCTCCAATCACAGCCTGCAGATATCTCTCGATCTGCACTGAAGGCTCCCTACGAAAACCGCACTGTCCAAACTGGTACTGATTTGGTGTAGTAGAACCTTAAGATCTGAGTTTAATATTGGGCAAACTGCAATGTCAAACTCGCTGGACCAGTGAAATGTATTTTTCAGTCTTAAATCACATGACCATTCACCAAACAGTCACAGTGTTATGTGGGGCTTTTATCAATTACAGAATATATCTATTTTACTGTAGACTTGACACCAAAAATATAGGCAACACCCACCTTTAAGCCCCAAGTATATTTATATACAGTGTGTATTGTAAATTATGTAGTCATAATTATTCTGTTGTACATGTGTAATTATATGGACATAATATATGTGAATTGCCAATATTTTCTATATAATTAAAGGTGTTATTAGGGTAGTTTTTTGTATGATGAGATGAAAAGTGTGTGTTTACAATGTCTGTATTCATGGTCCAATGAAACAACCTTCACGTTGTTTGTTCAATATGTTTTTCCAAAACTGCCATGGTGTATTATATGTGCTTACAGACATTCTTCTCAAGACTTGACTTAAAACTAAGCAGCTTATATTTCACATTCCAGGTTAGAACTTGTTGATGTAAGTTCAGTGATGGACAAGACCAAGGGAACACAAAGTTATTGCATATTTAATTTATGTTTACTGCTGTGTTCAATAAAATGTTCAAATCAACAAAATATTCCTACAAGCCACAACAATACTTATATTTTGACTGAATGTTTTTTAACATAACTGTTTGCACAAATTGTGTGTATTCACCAGGATAAAGGCAGTTGAGTTTTGGGGGGTTATTTTTGCAAGCTCAGCGGAATTTTGAATTGTTTTAGCTCAGCGGAATTTTGAATTGTTTTTGAGCCTTGTCTGATGTCTCATGTGGTACTTGAAACGTCACCATTATCTTCATGCACCTCCAGGGTGCATGGGTGGCCCAGTCGTCCAAGGCGCCGCGTTTCGCTGTGGAGAGTTGCGTCCCTTGGGCACACCAGAAACCTATGATTGTGGGTTCGAATCCCGGTTCGCCCCATTTATGTTTCTAGGTTTGTCAGCACCATACCCGTGCTCGTGGGTTTCACCTAAGTGGTAAACGTCTGAGACCTGCATCACTTCGGGCTTTCCTCCCACATTAAGCTGACATGCTGATCACATTTACATGTTTGGGTACATGCCCTTTGGTAGCAGAAATCAGAGATCTAATTTGAATATACTACTCCAAAGAAGTTAGGAACACCAGATTCTTTCATTATACTCTAGTTAATCTGTCTTGGCATTCTTTCACATTACAGTAGTTAACAAATTAACTATGGCAATATGGAAGAATTGGTGTTCTTTTACTTCTTCTGAGTGTTTTATGTTCACCAACCTGTTGTTATAATTATTGATTTTGAAATAATGTTTTATCCTGCATCAAAGGATGGAGCCTTTGAAACCTGGGGATGAGGCATTGTTTCTTACCTTTCTCTTTGAGATTTTTTTTTATTTTATTCTGTTGCTGTTGTTACCATTATCTTACAAGACACTACATGCGTAGGTGACTGTATTTGAGTCTCAGCTGTTATTTTTATTATTTGTTATTTCATTCAATCATATTCAGTAAATACTATTAATACTTAAAATTTCCTTATTGTTTTAATAGTTTGCAAATTTGTTAAAAAAAGAAGTTTCTTGAATATATTTTGAGGGGGATTAGAATATATACCACTCAAAAGAAGTTAAGGAACACCCGATTCTTTCATATTACTATAGTTAATCTCTCATGGCATTCCTTCATAAAAGAATTGTGCTGTCTTTAACATCTTTTGAGTAGAATATAATGTGTAAGTTGTCTTACACTAAATCTCAATTTGTCTTCCACTTTAAATATAAATCAAATTGGGGTATATACTCCACAAATAATGTCAAGGATCATTTCAGTGCATTATGCTGTTCATACAGCTGTGGTACAGTTTTATCCGACAGACGATACGGTGTTGTCCTTGAGTGCTACAGACCTGGGATTACTTCTTCCAAAGCCATTAAATTCCTGTCAGGATATTATGCTCTGTTGTACATCATTTGTTCAATACATTTTCAGTTACCGTATTCGACGTAATAAGCGCCCACAGCGAAATTTGTTAGTATATTGGCTAGTGAACAATCCCAATTCGCACCCCTTCCGATTTATTAATGTCCGCAAGACTTATTTATTCATGCATAATACGCACTCGTGTGTTATATGCACCCTTAATTAAATTCTGGAAAATATATCTGTCGTGTATAATACGCACAGACTTTTCTTTTGTATAATTTCAGGCTGTCAGCATAAACCACGAAATTTACAATCTTTCAACTCTTTTGGGTTTTTTTCACCAAAATCATATTCTAACAAGAGCCCCCTATTTCTAATTTTGAGAGCGCCTTAGATGCTTATTACGTTGAATACGGTATTCCAGTTTACTAATGTGAGGTATACTTGTTACTTTAACAACTCTGTCTTAATAAATCTATTTTACTATCAAACTGCTTTCCTTGTCTGTGTGTTTGAATGTGTTGTGATGCTGATTCAGCAATTAATCTTGCCCTCTATCCCCATCACCTGTAGTTTTCTCAATGTTCGGCCATAATAAATTATTTCAAAATTTTCATCCCTGCCTGTCCTGCTACCAAACACCCCACTGTTCCACAGGCCTGCCCCACATCTTACTGTCTCCAAGAAACAACAGATGAGGAAAATGGATTTCTTCTTTCTGTCCTTAATGAGAAGGGGCATGATTGGCCCAGTTGTCTAAGGTACCGTACACTAGAAACCTATGGTTGTGGGTTCGAATCCCGGTTCGCCCAAATTATGTTTCTAGGTTTGTCAGCACCATACCCAGGGTGGGTTTCACCCAAGTGGTAAAAGTCTGAGACTTTGAGTTGTCCTGCCACATTAGCTGACACGCCTTGAAATATCTAGAATACTGTTCAAAGTGACATTAAACCCAACTCACTCACTCACTCCTCAATGAAAGACACCACATACCTGGTCCTTCCAAGTATTCATGTTTGTTTGTTGTTTAACGCCGCACTCAGCAATATTTCAGCTAGGTGACAGCTGTCTGTAAACAATCGAGGCTGGACCAGACAATCCAGTGATTGACATCATGAGCATCGATCCACGCAATTGGGATACGATGACATGCAGCGACCAAGTCAGTGAGCCTGACGACCCGATCCTGTTAGTAGCTTCCAATGGCAAGCATGATTGCTGATGACCAATTCTATCCGGATCTTCTTAGGGTGCCATGGGGACGTCAACCACCCAATATAACAATAACCAATAAGAACAAAGCCAAGATCATATTTAAGCGTCATTTTACTCACGCTTGTGAGTTCCAAAAACTCCACAAAAAACAACTTGAGGTACAAACAAACAATATTTCCCGCCTTTCAGCTCAGGAAATGTACAGCCAAACAAATAATCATGTACAAAATACAAAATACAAGTGCATGTGTCACAAAGATGGACTCCATGTGTTTTGATCACAATACAAAACACAGGGAAATGTTACAATGAGTGATTCATGTGCCGCTGAGATGTACAAAATGCCGCTGTAAATGAAACAGGAAATACCTCAAAGAACGATCTGAAAGACTATATCTGACATGACTACTACCAATATTCCATGAAGAAAACGATGTCCCACCAATCAGTCTTTCATCTTTGAGACTGATGTCTTTTCTACAGCGCAGTTATTTATCATAAATACTTTTTAACTGTTAAAAGATTATCTCTGAAATGCGACATTCAGATGTATTTCAAACATTTCTATCAGCTCAAAATGCATCTGATTAGGCTAAATAATAATAGTCTTGGTTCTCAGGCACCGCACGCATCATCATAAAATTTGCCTCACGTTTTGTTTTTAATTCAGTTTTTAGAAGAAAAAAATCCTTAAATATTCCAAGTCCAACCCTGGTCAAATACTGTATTCCATTATTTTACTCATCAAGAGATACATTTATGTAGGGAGGCCCTTTCCCAGGTTGATCATACACGACTGTTTGTTTGGTTACACAACTGTTTATTTGGTTACATACTAGTTCGCACAACCCCCCCAAAAAGAAGAAAAAGACACAACCCGCCCGCACAATATTTTCCAAAACCATTGCCTGAGAACCAATTCTTTTATCTAAGCCTTAAATCTTTAACAAAAAGACAAATTTTACAGTGTATGTTTTTGGCTAAATGTTTACAAGGACGTATGGTTGTGCACAGTGAAGGTGATGAACGAGTGAGACTGGATGGTACATGATTAATATTGACATGTAAAAACACCATGAGGTATGACAAGCAGATAGAGTGAGGTAATCACTAGACAGTGTAATGCTATGATACAGTATTGCCGGCAGCCAGGCCATGTATACACCTTTAACTTGCTCATGCTTCAACATGGGAGTGAGTGAGTGAGTGAGTATGGTTTTACGCCGCTTTTAGCAATATTCCAGCAATATCACGGCGGGGAAACACCAGAAATGGGCTTCACACACTGAACCCATGTTAGGAATCGAACCCGGGTCTTCAGCGTGACGAGCGAACGCTTCAACCAATGGGCTACCCGACCGCCCCTTGAACATGGGAAAACATTGCAGGAAATGTACACATGTTGTCATAAAATCTCTCCGGTTTGAGAAACACCTACACTGAAATTTCATTGGTATGTATGTATTTCATTCGCAAACTTTGACAATCTAGCTGATGTGTTGTGATTAATAACTGCAATCTCTTTTAATTCACATCTTGGTTCTCGCTACCGCTAAACAAAGATCTGAGGACATCCCCTTGTGGGGATCTTTCATTGGACAATCACAGCGTCGCTAATCAGATCAGGAAAGTGACAGTTCGAATGTGTTTTCTTATCATGCAACCATGAAAAGGTTAACACAGGATATTCTGATCGACAGTTGCGGACTGTACGAGCGATTGTCTCTCTCAGTGGGATAAACTTTTGAATGGAAGAGACTTTGAATAGCCTGCTGGAAATACTACTATACAATCTCTCCATCTATTAGACATTCCAGAATGTTCTTTTATTCAATTTTCAAATTCTGAATCAGGAACTTTGACAAAACATTGTTCAAAAAGAAGTCTGGCATGTAAGTCACCAGTTTGAAACTAGTGCCATATAACTTGAGAAAGCTGCTTTCTGATTGGCTGATGTTGACTTCTTTTAAGTCATTTCATTGGTGGGTCAAGATTCGCGACCTGTAATGGGGTGTCCTCAGATCCTTGTTTTGCGCTAGCAAGAACTAAGATCGGATTTCAATGAGGCTGTGTTTCACAAAGAATCTTAGTGCTAAGACAATCGTAACTCCCATACAATAACCTTGACTGAGGTTATTGTGCTAAGATCACTTTGTGGAACAGAGCCTTCATTTTGTGATTTGCAAATTATTTAGAATATACTTGCCCCACTGTCTCTATTTCTTTCTGAACATGTTAAAAGATCTTCCCTTAAGACTTAGGAAACTTCAGTGTTTCACTAAACTACACAAGATGATGACTAAGTCTAGACTAAGATGTCGACTGTTGGGTAGGTAGGTCTCTAAGCGTCTAGGATAATCTGCAGACTAGATAGGTTTTTCTAAAATCTTTTTGCAAATGTCTGATCTTGCGATGAGTAGCTTTAATCGATTCATAACAACCCAAAACCCACCAGTGCATTGACAATCCTATTGTTCAGATAAGTATTTAAACCTTCATGAAACAGCTTTTAAAACGTTTCTATCATGAATATATCAAAGTTGTGAGAAAGAGTTAGAAGAAAATAATGCATGTAAAATACTGTGATTTGTGACAGGCTGTAAAGTCCTGCATAATGTCGTACATACATTTCTAAAGGCACTTTTTCTAATCAATCAAACATTTTGCGGAAACTACTTGTAAAATCTCCCATTAAGCCATCGTCATCAGAACAACTGTTCTCCACAGCAAAATAACAGTAATCTCAAAACAGCTGAAAATAATTGAATTATAAAACTATTTTCTAGCTTTTTAAGTGTCACTTTTTAAAAAAGGATCACAAATTATATCAGTGCTGTATATCTATTTACACTTTCACCGGATTGATTAAAAAAGTTTAAGGAAGCAAAAACCAGGTTGACCTTTTAGTTCCCACAGACAAGACAATATGGATACAGAAATCTGCAGTTCAGTGCCCAAACTTCTTCACCAGCAACAGCTAGGTTAGCCAGATATCACTAAAACCTGTTTGAGTTAAAAGCTTCTACACACTTAGCAAAAAATAGAAAAATAGCACTATTACTAACTTGATATGCCCAATCCTCCTAATCTACAAACAGTGTGTTTGAAACCATGTATACCAAGTGCTTTAGTCTTAAAGTTTCAAGCTTAATTCCTGAAGTTTTATCTCATGTGTCAAAAAAACTCACAATACCATTTATCTGGGATCAACAGTCCAAACTATACATATTCATAACACAAAAAGGACTATCAGCCACTTTTTAGATTTGACCAGGAATTTAACACTATTCCAAACTAACTGACCTTTGTTGGCCAATTTAAAACTGATAATTTTCAAAGTTACTGTAACATTGTGTTCGATACTTTAATGGGAAATTAAGCAACAAATCCTCTTCCGCTTGATTGGCAGTTATCAAAGCCATAGAATCAGTCAAAAATATAACAACATGAACTGGGACATATCTATTCCGAATTGGGAATATCTACTAACATTTGCTGCAGATTTGGAACAATTCCAGCAACATCCCCGGTTACTTCTATGTATGACAGGTTACTCTTTGATACTCCATGTTATTAGTCTCTATTATTTAAATACCAGGGGGAAATGGTTTAGAAATGAGACATTTTTTGTGGCAATATGATAAAAAATAATGCATATATTTACAAAGATTTCAAATTGTCTTAACCTGTTCATAACAAATATCTTACAATATGGCATCTGAGAGTTTAATAGCTGAATATTTCAGTAAATGGCACCACCTTACAAAATATATAACTTCTCAACACTACATCTTAGTAAGTTGTTAAATATTGAAACTACAATCGCAATACCTCAATCTCCTGACAACTTGTCAACATACACCGGGACTGAACCAGAGACAGGTGCTCTTGTGGCTGCTCTTGGAAGAGCATTGTCAGAATACAAGTTTTGACAGCTGAAGTAAGTTTCACATTGAAAACCCATCGTACACACAATATTTCTTTTACAACATCAATTCTCTCATCCCAAGATGGCACTGCCCGTTTTGTTTACAAGTTTATTTGTTCATAAAAAAATCTTTAGTCTAACAAAACAGAAGCACTAAGAATGAATAAGATTTTTGTCAATATTTCTCCTGATGGGTTTTCTCAAGAACAAGGCAGGCAATAACATTGCATATCTCACATCTGTTGAATATGAAAAATAACATCTTTCAAATAGGTAAACCTGATTCAGGCATGAATTTGTGTGAAATCTGTGGTGAAATTCAGGAGCACTTTGCAAATGGATTAACATGAAACTACATAGAATATTTATGGTGAACATCCCTAGGAATGATGCTTTAAACATGAACAAACATGACTGTGCCTACAAACTGTCCTGCAGTTTCCTCAAGAACTGGATGAAGTTAAGAATATGATTCTGATATCACAACTGAGATCATACATGTCGTTGTCATCTAAAAAAAATGGTATCAAAACTCTACATAAAACTGCTCCGACATTCCGTTTTTGAAATGTATTAAAACGAGAAACACTATATACTACAATGTGGTTGGTTACAGAACATTATAAATATTACAAGTAAAACTGACAGCATATTTTAAGCTTTCTTCTCATGATTTCTTCCAATGGACACAAGTGAAATTTATTCGTCAAGTAAACAGTATAATTTTAGAAAATAATATTTTCTGTCATTCATGTCACGAAAATTGACATTAAAATGTGGATAGCACTTTGGTGATGTTTTTTAAAAGATTTGTACTCATTTGAACTCAAAAAACAATTTAATACATGAAATCTCAATTGCCAGGGGTAACAGCACTTCCATGACATGGCAATAATTTCATTCCTTTTACATTGCTGCAAGTCAGCAACAAGACCTGCACCATCACCAGGTTAAGGAAACATGGCAATGACAAACATGTTCCAACTCACAGCTATTACTTGACAATAATTTCACCATCAATTTTTGCAGCTACTGAATGACATCCCTCTGCTGAGACAAATAGTAATAACAATTTGGAAATATTTCAACAACAAAATCATTCAACTTCTTAAAAAGTTCATGAATATACAAGCATATCTTTAAACATGTTGAGACTTCTTTCGTGATGAATCATACCTGAAACAACATAACAGTAGTGTACGTATTATTGTTGATAAAATGACGATGGAATACCGTATTCAATGCAATAAGCATCTTGTAAATTGTAGGAGTCCCCCCCCTTTACATGAAGTGACTTTTGAGACCCCTCTCCCGATGAAGACAGTCCACATGGACAAAGTAACAGTTGCTTCAGCCAAGGTGCCAAAAACGCCCACAAATGAGTACTTGTAATGCAATGAATAAATGATTAAAAAAACACTTGAGATGGCAGTTATTAAGCATATCTTGTTATTGTTGGTAGTGTTATAACACGCTACCAGTTGCTTACTTTTTTCAATGACCCAAGTGCTTATTGGGTTGAATACGGTAATGATTAACTTAAATTTATTGATTCACAATATTCACAATTATTGATTCAATTGCCTGTGATCTCATGATTTCTGAACAGGGATTTACCTAGAATTTTCAATTTAAGTGCCTGTAGCTGCGAAACTGTCTAAAACCATTGGACTTCTATTTATCTAAATTCGGAGGTATTTTAACCCTGCAATACAGAAATGTAAAACTAAGTATTAAAGCCATTTCTCTCTCTTGATACTTTCATCAGTGGAAAACATTGATTGACTGATTGACTGATTGACTGTTGTTTAAAGCTCAATCAGCAATATTCCAGCTGTAAGACTGAGGTCTGGAAATAATCGCGTCTGGCCCAGACAGTCTAGTGATTGACATCATGAGCATCGATCCACGCAACGGGGAGCGAGCCTGACCACTAGATCCATCAAGTTACCTCGTATGACAAGCATGGGTTGCTGAGTCTGTCAAAAACAAGCACCCTTGGCAAACTAAAACAATATTTTTTTCAATTATACCATTAGTTGGAAATGTAACATTGTTTGATAGGGATTGAATATCTGCCCTTGGGTACCTAGGTAAATCCCTGCAGAAAGTCCTATTGTCCAATATAACAGGCATGCAACAGACACACCTGGCAACTCTCCACAAAAACAGTAACTTCTTGGTGATGATTAAGCCACTGTTCTCCTTTTATTGTGACAGTGTGACAAAGCTAGATTCGTATCTTTGGATGATAATGGCACAGTGTACAGAGACAACAAGATCTAACTGCATCAACTTGACTGGATGAGGCATGTATGGATGAGACGAGATCTCTGGGAAGATTATCATGATTCTAGGTATCTGTGAGACGGTAACCAATGACAACCAAGATGGTCCAGATTCCATGAAGTTTCTGCACTCTCCTTAAATTTGTCTTTTAAAGATTTAAAATTTCATATAGTTTTCACATGAATATGTACAATTTTAGTCTTCCACTTGTTCAGGATCAAAATAATTTCTTTCTTCAAATCAAACTTTCCTTCTCGGACTTTGAAAACTCCAAATATTCTTCCTGGAACTTACCACTGTAAATAATATTTGTAGGAATATTTTTAATTCCCTTTTTCAAATTGATTTGGTACTCTCTTTTTACACAACAGGGTGTCTTATGAACAACTTCTTATTGTGAATTACTTTTCTTTGGGTCATTTTTAATTTAAATTAGAATGAATATTTCTGTCAAAGTTATTTCTGTGTTAAAATCCTTACCATTTCTCAATTTGCTTTTAACAGAAACATGTCTTTGGAACCCAGACCACTTGGAATGGATGAAAAAATTCATTGCATTTTCATATGCAAAATTTGTCACGAGGAATTCTATATACAATCAACCACTTGGCATACATTCTAACGTTACCATTGGCAACTTTAATTGTACAAAGTTATTAAAAGTGGAAAAATATAATTATTTACGTGTACAAAAATGACATGAGATATTCAACACACCTACATTTGTAAGCCAACAACAGTATGCATACAAATCAACAATATTTGTCTCCGAGATATATATGTACACACAGCCTAACAAAAGGCCTGACAAGCTTCGACTCATGACACAGACCAAGCTTAAACTACCAGGGACACCGAAATATTTTAACTTTAGTCCTGTCAAATTATAAGATGAACATTAACACAGACAGCATAAAAATGCAGACAGATTTACCAAATATAGACAAGCAGAAAATGTTACAATTTTATCATTATTTCATACTAGTAAAATTCTCAAAACGTGTCCAAATTACCTAAATCGTTTATCCTTGACATCCTTGTCTAAATCTTGGTCCTCATGGTAACTCGATCACAAGGGTGTGGCATTCATCCTGATCCCTCCCCTTTGTAGGGCTCCACCCTCCCCTCCCCTCCCCTCCCCTCCCCTAGGTAGAGTGATCCCCACTCCCAGGGCTCTCCCACTAGAGCATGGAGGGTCATGGCACACAACCAACCATACTATTGCATTCATTGAATTGTCATATTCACTTAATACCCACAGTAACACGTTTCTCACAATTATCTACCAAGTGTCTTTCATACACTGAGGCTTGAATGTTTATTTCTTCCAACATTGTCTGCGTGTATACTGTAAGTACTGTCAATCTCTGCATCTGGACTACTTGAAGATATTTCTAACAATGTACTTCCAAATCCCTGGCAAACAAAGGGACTATCATTCAATCTGTAATAAACCCTGAATTTTTATGAAATTAAATAAATACATTGAGTGTATTCCCATAAAAAGTCTGATATTTGTCATACTGTAAACAATTCACATAATGCAATAGTACGATGACTTACTGACTATCATATTGATATAATGTAACACATTTCCTGCTATTAGGCCCCAAGCTATAAAAACAGGATGTACGTTAGGATCTATTTCTATCTTCGATACATCGAACTGATCACACCTGTATACAATAATTAATGTTTCAAACACATGAAATCCTCAGTTAAAGAAAGACAATCCTCCAAATCTTAATTTGTGTATTCAAGTATTGTCAACCCTGATTAAATAAATATACCACTCAAAATTAGTAAAGAACATGCGATTATTTCATATTAACTATAGTAATAGGAAAGAATCTAGACTAACATTTAGTCTCTGAAATCTTATATTACACAATATCCTTCTTGACTCTAAAAATAAAAAAAAATTCCTATGCTGATAGAGCTAGCTTGAGCTGACTAGACTTGCTTTTGTATGCATTTCTAGATTATTATTTTTTCATGAAATAAATATATTCCACGGTCATGGTGCAGGACTAGAAAGAATCGTGTCTTCTCTAATAACTTCTTTTGTGCAGTCTGTATAATCTTTATCTAAGCTCCTCACATGTAGGTAGATGAATAATAATATTCCAACACACTCTTCTGATATTATTCATGTATTTTCAAAATAATACTCTCAAAAGCATCATCACCCAGTACCTGAACTACTTTTGACTCCATATCAATGAATATCTGCCGGCTATAAGTACATTAATCAAAATCATAATGTATTTTTAAACAGATGTGTTCCAGTTGTAAGTTGGTACAAGATCATTTCCTCTATACGTAAAACCCTGTTATATAGCTGGCGCAGTAATTGGAGAAAATGTGATACTACTGTCAACACAACTGAGTATCAGAAGAATATTCAATACAAACAACATGACATGACCTGTTGACTACTAGTATTACATAAACTACAACTAGTTATAGTTGGGACAGTGAAAGACATGGATTCTGATGAAACAACCACCCATACGGCAGCCTCTCACTCACTGGGATACAAGTTAACATCTCAAATATGTGTCAAATGTTTACGTTCATTATAAATCCAATACTCTAAATCATGCCATATTTGTAATTCTATTAAACAATGTTACTTTTTCACCAATTTCGATGAGAAAATTATATTTCTTCCTCTAAATAAATTTAATTTAACAGTACAGTGTTCATAACATATATAACACTTACAACTTAAGGCAGATCTAGATTTCTCGAAAGTCAGCAACACAACATGGCTGAATTGAAGGCTCAACAACCAAAGTTTCAGAATCAAATTCAAAATTACATGAAACCTCAATTGGCACAAACAAATAACGCTTCTTCAACAAAGAAAATCAAAATATAACAAACAAGTACATGTAGTACATCCGCCATGGATAAAACAAGAAGTACCTTTCAAGACCCACTGTAACCTGAAGCCAATCAGGGTTAACTACAACATACATTGAATGCCATTCAAAAGCTGATCACAAGAAATACTTGAAACTATCACTGAGGAATGCATAAAACATGGACTTTCAACTAAATATCTTTGGCCCTGTTGTAGCATCAGGCATTTTCACAAACTTACTGGATGTTTGCACATTAGCATGGCCTGTTTCAGTATTCACCGCCAAAAGAAATGTGAGTGAGTGAGTGAGTGAGTGACTTGGGTTTTACGCCGCTTTTAACAGTATTCCAGTTATATCACGGCGTGTCAGCTTAATGTGGGAGGAAAGCCCGAAGTGATGCAGGTCTCAGACGTTTACCACTTCGGTGAAACCCACGAGCACGGGTATGGTGCTGACAAACCTAGAAACATAATCAGGGCGAACCGGGATTCGAACCCACAATCATAGGTTTCTGGCGTGCCCAAGGGACGCAACTCTGCACAGCGAATCGCGGCGCCTTAGAAGACTGGGCCACCCGTGCCCCCCAAAAGAAATGTGAAAAAATGTTAGTGAATATTTGAAGAATTGCTAATATTCAAGAGATATTATACTGGTCGATGCACAAACGAAACTACTGTTATGCTGTGTGATCTGATGCTCATGAACGCATCACATGTGTTGTCACAGATCCATGACTCAAGATGCACCAATTGTCTCGTGTAGGATTAGCATGTAAAGTTTGGAAATCATGAGCCTCATATTGTGATAAGAATAAAGACACTTGACTGACTTTAGTCTTCTCATTAATTAGTACACATTGGAAACATCTCTTCTTGACGTACATACTTCTTTATTATGTTTCTACGGTTTGCATTTCTTTTGACGGTGAGTATATTTGTAATAATTAAGTGAGTGAGTTAGACTTTACGTCGCTTTTACCAACATACCACAAAAATGATGGCAGGGAACACAAGAAATGGGTTTCATATACTGTACCCAAATTATTAGGTGGCAACATCTGATTGTCAAATTGAAAATTTCAAATATGCAGAAAAGTTTCAAACTCACTCATATTTACGAGTACATTTGAAAGGAAGAAATGCCATCCTAACAAGCCCTAGAGCATTCCTCTGGCCACAGTTACTGTCTTATATTTGTTTTAATGTTATAAAATGATGATGATTGTTTCAGCACTATGTCAACAAGGACTGACGAAAACTTTCAGATTTCCATGTTTTATGCTTTCAAACAAGAATTAAGAAAAAAAATAACATGATAGATGCAAACACACTCAGTCCTGGGTGGCAACCCATAATACTGCATGAGGTATCCAGAGAAAAAGTGTCAGTTTAGAGTTATCTCCCCTTGGCTACAGATTTTACTTCCTTGGGACTGCTGTCCGATCCTATGTGAAAACAGTCAAGATGTATTAGGCATCTATTTAAAAATTGACATCTTCCAGATATATTATGCCCTTTCTCCAAGTGTTGAGCTTGGGGGTTGGCCAATTCAAGTGCCAAAAAATACCAAATATTATACATTATTTTAAATAAGAAACATCAATATTCCTCTGACCTAGTGATAACCAGTAATGAAATGCAGTCAAATATTCTCTTATCAACTACACTTCTAAAAAATCTTTATTTTCTTAATTAAATTTGGGTGAAAGTGTCAACCAGATTTACCCAAGTTACAATTAAACTGTCTTGGCAAGTGCCTCTCAGCCTTGTACAGTTTGTTGTTAGATAGGAAAAAATATTTTTTGCTATATCCTGTGAGTGATATGAATACTGCATGCTGATTCTTTATATAGGCAAATTTAACACTGACATACAGAAGATGGTGTTTTCCAGCATTTAGAAATTTTTCCAAGTATATAGTTGTTTCAAATTCTGCTAGCAATGGGGAGATAACACATGAACCTATCTGACATTCAAAACAGCACATACTCAACAAAGTGAAAACAAATGTTTACTTTGAAATTTGCGTTCACCTGTGATCGAATTAATCAATGAATGGAGACTGTTTCATGAAATTATTAGAAATACTTAAAACAAAGTACCACAAATCTTACGTCAGTATTTTTACAAATGACACCTCTCCCTATAGAAAGTTTCAGAAGAAAGCAATAGAATATAATCTTGTTCTAATTGTATTAACAAAAACTCCACAAATATCCAAGCAAGTGCTTTCAATATCCTTATCACTTACACAAAAATAGGGACGAGCATTTCGAATTTTTAAAATAATTTTTCCAAAATTGAAAATTGTGACTGTGTGACTGATGCAGATGTAGACGTAGATGCAATATAGATGAATATATTTGTTTGGAAAAAAATAGATTTAATTTGATCACAGGTATCCACAAACATCGTGTTACTCAAAAAAAACATTGGCAAATGTCACCATACAAAGTACCAACTACACAATATGCACCAAATAAACTATAATGTGAAAAATATACCCTTAACCAATGGCATATAAGTCAAATGATCACAAATAGATTCCACATGCGTAGCGGACACAAACAATAACAAGTAAATTTTGATTTCATGACAAAATCCAAAACAGGCCAAAAGAGCCCTTGTGGGAATGCTAGATAACAGAACTAGTCTAACACTTTGGCCCCTAAAATATTCAAATGATCAAGTCACCATTTGTTGCAGACAATTCCATTTGAATTAGAGGGGATAGATTGCACCTAGCTACATATTTACACTAGGACTATCGGAACTTATAGTACATTTCTGTAGACTAACTGTATCTATGAGTGGGCTCCCCTGACCACCACTACGTGACGTAGTTGTGGCGGGGCGTTCAGGCTCTAAAAATGGATCATCGGCAACAGAATCTCTCCTAGAGTCTTCCGAGTCTATACTTTCGTAACTTGTTGACGACCAGTTCCGGGCTTTTCTGTACCCCATGAATGGATCGAAAGATGATTCTGTAGGCACAGACAGTGTATTCTGGTCGATTTCTTCAAAGTCTGGAGCCTCTTTCCTCCCACACGCCCACTGCAGCGTCTGTGTCACGTCCTTGTCGGCCTGCGCTCCTTCCGGGCTGGCGTATTTACGATGACTCGTTTCTGATTCCAAACTATCAACGCTGGACACTGAGCAGGTTCGAGTTGAGTCTGTTGTATCTGTGCTTGAAACTGAACTCTTACGTACTTCGCTACTCTCCATTTCGGGCACAGCCAGAAAGCGTCCACCTTTTCGTGTTGATCTCTTGTTGTGGGTGCGCATGTGTCGTGTGATCATGTCTCGCCGACAAGCTGCGTACGGACACTGTGGACAGCGGTATGGTTTCTCACCCGTGTGTGTTCGTTTGTGAGTGTTCAGGTGGTCACTGCGGCTAAACACCTGGCCACAATCTGTGCACTCATAAGGCTTAAGTCCTGTATGGAGCCGCATATGGCGAGTAAGCATGTCACTACGCGAGAAGGACCGATTGCACACTTTACAGTAATGTATTTTGTTATTGTCAGCTGCACGTACAGTCTCAGTTGGGAGATGCTTGGCCATATGTTTAGCAAGATTATCGTAGGATGGAAACACTTGTCCACAAACCGGACAGAGGTACGTCACATCGGACTCCGATAAAGATCGTTTCTCGTAAAAGCCTTTAGTGTGTTCCTGCTTGACAGGCCCATATTGCTTGGATGGGAAGTTGGAGAACTGAGTAGGTGATGATGGGTACAGAGCCCGTGGCGAGACAGCCAAGCGATTCACCTCCGCTAGGGGACTCAACATGGAGGCGTGAGGAGGGAATGTGAAGAATCGTGGTGACATGGGACTAGGGGACAGAAGATCCGAGTCCGAGTGGGGACCTTCAAATGGACTGGGCATGCTGAAGTTGAAGATACGCCCGCCTTCAGGCACTGAACACAGAGGTGATTGTGGAGAGATAAGACCGTGGGGTGAGTATGGCAGGCGATGCGTAGACCGGAAAGTGACAGGGGAGAACTGTTTGGCTGCTGTGGGAGACAGCTCCTGCTCCTGGGGAACCTGGCCCATCCCTACACCCAGGTTTGGGGAACCCAGGTTTGGAGAACCCAGGTTTGGAGAACCCAGGGAGGGACTCCCTAGTGATGGAGACCCCAGAGAAGGGGATCCCAACCCTGGAGACAAATTAGGACTGGTGCTCTTTGAGAGGTCTAGAGGTTCATTCTGCTGCAAGGAAGGAGGTTTTGAACGTTTGTGTGAAGTAACAGAAGAGGTAGGTTCCATGAAGACATCGTCTGGTGTGTCCGACCGAACATCACTGGTCCTCTTGAGATCACGTTCTGACTCCGACACCGACTCACAAGACACCCATACACCTCCCGGCCCCACATCCTGGCCCCTGCCTTTCATATCCTCTAGTTCAGGAGGGTAGAAGTACACTGGCCCTTCCTTCAAGCTTTGCTCTAAGGATGAAGAGTCTGACTGAAGACTAGTCACATATCGTTGATGAAGCATTTTCTTGAATTTCCCATGTTGGTAGCTCTGACGTTCACTCTCTGAATGAAAATCTCCCTCCTCATATTTCTGAGCAGACATCTCTCCAACTCGCCTTCCTCCGAAATCCTCTTGTTCTGAGTTCCCTGGGTACTGATGTTTGGGAACATCTTCTGATCCAGTGAAGGGGGACTGTTCTCGACTGCTGCCACTGTCAATGTTGCTGGAACTTGACTCCGATATTGTCTCAACTAACGTGTTATCATCCGCTTCACCACTCCATAGTCGAGGTCGTTCAGTTTTTATCAATGGGGGTCCTCGAAACCACCCATATCTAGAATCATCAAACACCTCCCCTTCTTCCCCTGTTCTGGAAGGCATATTGAGTATCTCGTTACCTTCAAATCCAGGCGGACACTTTTGCAAATTGGGATTCTGGAATGCTCCAGCATGGCTGGGGTTGTCACTTGAATACGGAACGAAATTTAATGCTTTATTCACGCCTTTGTCCAACATACTGGCTGGTTGAAACTCTGACTTAATATGAAATTCAGCAGGACTGATTGGTGCGGCAGTCGCTTCCAAGGGCTGTGATTGGCTGGCTTGAATTTTATGGTGCTCCTTGGAGCTTTGTGACGGATGACCCATCATAGTCAAATAAACTCACAAATTGGAGATGGGGGAAAGGGAGAAGGTAGGCACTGGGTGGGGAACAAATGGGGATCCTTGGTATTCATGGTGACTCTGTAATGAAAACAGAATAGAATTTCAGGTGCATAGTCAACAAAATATTAATAAAAATAATCAAAATTAATTATTAATATAATATTACAGAATAAAAGTCTACTTAGTTCTCCAAAGAAAAAAAAATCTTTTGTTTTTGAGAGTGAGTGAGTTGGGTTTAACGCTGCTTTAAACAGTATTCCAGTTATATCACAGCGTTTTTGTTTTTGAAACCTTCAAATCTTTAAATGCTGAGAATGGTAACTAATGACATCATCCATGCTACCCTCTTTGCAAGTTCCTGACCAAGCAGTTTAAGAGAACTGGAGTGAGTGAGTCAGTAATGTTTTACGCCATTTTTTAAGCAATATTTCAGCAATATCACAGCGGGGGACACCAGAAACAGGCTTCACACATTGTACCCATGTCGGGAATCGAACCTGGGTCTTTGGCGAGACAAGGGAACGCTTTAACCACTAGGCTACATGACCACCCCTCAGAGAATCGGAAGACTTGTACATTTGTCAGTGCTTTACACTACATTGAAAACACAGCAAATTTCTCCCAGGACAAAATGAACCTCTAACTATTTAGTTCAACCAAAGATAAATTGACTTGTGCTCTAGATTACAAAAATAAAATGTACCAGTTGTTCCAACAAAAGACAGGCAACAGTACTGTCATCTCACGTAGAGCTGCCTATTATTGGGATAGAATTACTATACATCCATGGACTTATCATTCAGTACAGCCTTGGAGCACGGATAGTGTTTACTGTAATGTTATCAGTGGCTGACAAAGCAAAGAATAGTACTTTCTCAATACTTATAATGCCCATGTGCAGTGATGCAGATGACCAAAATATACTGCGACTGGTACTTGAATATTAAAAGGAAAACAACTTGTCATACTGTAACCGACATTTGCTACTGAAATACATAAAACTGCCAACCCACCTGGAAGTGATGCAAGTGAATGAGTGGGTATAGTTTTACGCCGCCTTTAGCAATATTCCATCAATATCCCAGTGAGGGACACCAGAAATGGGCTTCAACAGCGTGACAACCCAACACTTTAACCAATAGGCTACCTGACTGCCTCTGATGCAAGTACTCAAAGGAGATGCTAATGTTATTTGAAACCTCTGGCTAAAGGTGAGGGGGCGGTCGGGTAGCCTAGTGGTTAAAGCGTTCGCTCGTCACGCTGGACCCAGGTTCGATTCCCGACATGGGTACAATGTGTGAAGCCCATTTCTGGTGTCCCCCGCCGTGATATTGCTGGAATATTGCTAAAAGCGACTTAAAACCATACTCACTCACTCACTATAAAGGTGGGTGAGAATGGTTATACTTTGTGTTTAGCAATATTCCAGCAATATCAAAATCCCATTTTACCAATACAGTGAATCAAACCCTTGGCGTCAGCATGAGAAGCGAAAGCTTTAACCACAAGGCTAACCCACAGCCCCTTACCAAGAACATCTCAACATTCCCCCAAATACTGATATAGTAGAAAGGCAGCCATCCATTCATGATGAAGATGGTTAAAACAAATGATTTGTAATTAAACAGGAAAAGGTAAAAGTGTAAAAATTAGTGCACTCCATCATGTGAAATTTGTTAATATTTTCCACAAAGCCTCCAATCATGACACTTAGAATTTGAAAACCTTTCAATCATAAAACATGTACAGATTTATGAATAAAAAAATGTTTTCTAAAAATCCAAAAGCTCTTACTGTTATGATGACCAGTTTTCATAATCTCCGGGAGATGAAACACTGTCAGGTGTAGATTGACACTGACACTGATAAAGCTGGATTTCCATAAAATCAAATATTCAGTCTTAAAAATAAAATTACTTACATTGAACGACCATCCTGTCACCCAAGCACATGCCAAACTAATGCCAGATCTATCGAATTCTCTTATATATCAAGTCTGTTTCACACCTATGAAAAAAGTACGTAGGTTATTTACGTGGTGATTAGAATGTAGCAGCTTCCCAAGCCTCGTCTTTAGCCTGAGTGTTGTCAGAGCAAAGCGAAGGCTCTCGATCAGTCCTTCGTCTGGAAATACCTGTGAAACACAACAATCAATACTGAAGCACTAATTACAACCCTCATCGCCCAATATCCCATCTTACAAATTAACAAGTATAGCTGTGCTCCAAATACACGTGGAACAACCATTTTGCAGTTTAAACTTGTTTACTTTCTTGTATATAGTGCTAATCTTGTCTTAAAAATAACACAGCTGTGTAGAGGTTGGGTGCATTATACATACATAAACTTGACTTGTTGATTTTTTTTACCCCAAAGCAAAAACATTACCCTGAGTATATAACACTTGAAATACCACGTCAACAAATCCGTACTGAAGTAAGCAAGTTTATCTGTTACACTATCTGGTTTTAAAAAGTGATCATTTTGTATCTGAATTATGTCTATAGTCTATTTTACGAATATTGTATTCAAAAATTCATTCAATATTGGTGAAATCATCAGACCACACCAACTCACAGATATCTAGAGCAACCACAATCAAATTAACATTATTGACGCCCTGAAACGAACCTTACTTGTTAAAAATTCAACGCATGTATAGAAAATGTCATGGTTAAAAGTCATATTAGCTGTAACATGACAATAGATAGATCATTGTTAGGCGAAAAGATATACTGTCTGTACACCGGCGCGACTGTTACCGATAGAAGTGAATTTTACACTGGTTAACTGTCTATAGGTGTTATAGTAACACCTACCTCTTGTATCGCGCATACAACATGCACCCTCAGTTTAAGGTTTGACCGTACGGCTCAGCCCACCTAGCGAGTTTGCCCATTGAACCCAGACCTTCACTGTGATCAGCCGACGCTTAAACTACTAAGCTACCCCACCCCTCCATACAGAAGAGTCATCAGGAGATGACATATCCCCCAGATCTGGTGCAGTTCGAAAATGGAGTTTAGCTTCTTATACCCCACCCTTGGTTCACTGCACTTGGATACCTTCAGTTCAGAGAAGAAAAAAATAATTCGGACCGGTATTTTCTAAATCCCAAATCATGAAAAGGCACCAGTTCACCACGAGATTGATCTGTATAGCATGCTACATCTATGAATATTTAACTGTAATAAATAGTTGCAACAGTTAGACACAGTCATTTTGTAAAATCAGTGACTCTAAATGCATAAGAACCTCTGGGAGTATTTAAAACAAGAATGTGTTCTCCCCAATCCTTTTTTTAATACATTAGTTAAAATGGTTACCCTAATTACGTCAGCAAATCCCCCCAAAACAATGATTGCAAATTATATCTTGGAAAGATAATGATTTCATGCAGAAACATTCATAAGTCCAAACTGTTTCCATGGAAACACAAGAAATTAACCAAAAAATTTTGAAATATGACAAGGCAATAGTTGAGCATGCCTTGTTTATTGTTTAACGCTGCACTCAGCAATATTCCAGCTTTATGTCAGCAGTTGAGCATGTGGTCATTGCACATGTGTAGTTTCATTCAAAAATATTCATTGGTTTGAGAGTCATGGCTCAGAAACGAAGCCTTGAGTTGTTTGAGACCAAATTGTTCCCAGGGAAACATAACAAAACAAAACTTAGAAAGATTTCAAAATAGCAAAAGTCACCATTCAATCTGATGACGTATGCATATGCCAATTTTCATGTTTCTCCATCATCTTGTCTGACACAAACATGGACTTAATTTGTTATTAGTTCAAAACTGATGAAGTTGTCTGTTCTCGGTTATAAGTTGGGTTTCACATGTGTTAAACAGTATTCCTGTTATATAAAGCATGTCAGCTTAATGTTGGAGGCAAGCCCGAAGTGATGCAGGTCTTCAACGTTTACCACTTTAGTGAAACACCATCTTCCCGAGGCAAGAGAGTTAAAAGTCTAGTTGCTACCGTTGCCGAACTAGGCTGGAATTTCAGGGCTCGATCCTAGTGCCACCAATGGCTATTACAAGTTATGTCCCCCTTACTGACCAATCAGATTCTACCTCTCATATCACTTGCATTTGCTTCAAGAAAAATGGCACAGCGCCTTGATTAAAAAACATGAAAAGAATTGGAAAATATGTGTCGACGCCCAGTTGATGGTACACATGGTCTGCAAATCCTGCAATCGAACAAATTCGACACAGCAGTGGCCATGTTGTTTATGAACCATATGTCGATATCGTTACGGGACTTTGATAAGACTATGAAGAGACTTGTTAGTCCAGCCAAAATATAACTCCATAATTCCAGCTTAAGTCGGAAACTGGACTTTTACTGTCAGTCAACTCCCTTACCTCGGGAAGATGGTAAAACCCACTTGGTCATAACAAGTACAGTAAACCTCGGTTATAACGAACTCAAAGGGACTTCTAATTTTAGTTCGTTATAACCGTAGTTCGTTATAAGCATATATACAGCATAACTACAGCAAATAGTCGGGACCAAAAAGCGAGTTCGTTATAACCGTAGTTGACTGTACTTACTGATTTTCAGTGTCACAAGAACCACAAATAATTGCAATTCATGACTGATTAACACCCAGCCCACAAATACTTTTGTTTTCAGAGGCAGTGATTCAATAACCTGTTCCTTTCTCCAACCCTTTGAATATGTCACTAGCCACAGTCTTGCAGGCTAGCAATACATTTCTGAATCATCTCCTCCATGGCGACAAAAACACCATTGTCAAAACCTACATCGGAAACCTGGAAAGACAAGACATGTGTGTCTTCCCAGAAGACAAGGTATATATTTGTTCCACGTGGAACACAGCAAACACAGATGAAGTCTGAGTTGACAATGACATTGAGTTTGAGACAACATCTCCTCCCCATAACCCCTAGTCCATCGCCCCCTCAATCCCCATCCCTCACCCTCACCCTCACCCCCACCCCCACCCCCACCCCACCATCACTCCCTCAACTCTGTCCTATACAAATAGGGTCTACAGGACACTAGTTAAAACATGAATATTGATTAGCATGGTCCTATCACTTGCGTAAGGTGCTACAACTGCATATGTATCTTTGGTTACCTGGCGTGGGAATTTTATACTTTCTTGTTGGACAAGTTGGTCACATCACCTACACATCTTAAATGATAAATTTCCGAAGACTTATTTGATTTATTTTTTCAAGGATGTTCTTGTTAAAATGCTGAAGGTGAAAATAAATTGTCATTAGTGTTGATTCAAGTTATTATGTAAAATATGCAAAATAATCAAATCACCATTGTTAAATAAATTTTGAGTTGCTTGAAGACAAATATGCATGTAATATATCAAAAATATTTCATATCATTGCAAAAAATAATTCAACTTTGAGATTAGAAATGACTACACTTAAAAAAAGCAATTTGACTGAATGTGTTAAGTAGGTGAAGAGAAGGTGATACAAACTAGCCATGGGTCTCAACTGACCCCCTCAATGTTAAAACTGGCAATGTTACCATAGTAATGACTAGAACTGCAAAGATAAAGTAGGGCCATGATACAATATGTATCTTGATATGCAACCATACAAAAACAAAATATCAGTACTTCAGCTTTTATTAAGTTTCAAGACTTGCATGTCAAGATTGGACCTTCATGATTTTGGAATTCTTTTATAACAAGAAGAACTTTTGAAGTTGTAAAGCTTCAAAGTTTCTCTCCTTCAAAACACTTCAAATTTCAAAACAGCAGACAACTTCAAAGTTCGAACACTAGAACACCTGTGAAGATCCGAGGTAGAATAGGTCTTCAGCAACCCATGCTTGCTGAAGAAGGCAACTATGCTTGTCGTAAGAGGCAACTATTGGGATCGGGTGGTCAGGCTCGCTGACTTGGTTGATGCATGTAATTGTATCCCAGTTGTGTGGATCGACGCTCATGATGTCAATCACTGGACTGTCTGGTCCAGACTCGATTATTTACAGACTGCCGTCATATAGCTGGAATATATGCTGAGTGCAGCGTTGAACAACAAACAAACACCAGAAAACAATCAATGTACTTCAGTCTGAACAGTTCAACTTCAGGGTCTTTTTCAGAAAAATTAAAATGTCATCATTGTAAAGGGACAGGTCACCTGCTGTTAAGTCTTAACGGAGGTACACGCTCTGCCTACCTAACACGATCTATGATGTACGTTCAAAAATAAAGATAAGAATAGAAGTTGTTTATGATTCATAGTGTAAAAATTTTTTTTATTGAATGTAAGTGCTTTAAAGAAACCCATGCTTCAAGTCAGCAAACCTGACGACCTGATTCCATTGGTCGCCTCTTAACGACGAGCATAGTCGCCCTTTACAGCAAGCATGGGTTGCTGAAGACCAATTCTAACCCGGATCTTCACAGGTCTTGTTCTTTGGGAGTGTAGGACACTTTTGTCCACATTAAATATAAAAGTGATATAATTATTATCTGTTTTATTTTACAATTTGACAAACTATACCGATATAAATACTACAATTCATCAATTCTTGTCAAGTTCACAAAAATAGCACCAGCTAGAATCTGTCACAGTTTTTTCGCAATCAAATCCCTAATGACATCTTGTCCACATGGTTACACCCGGCGATTGTTAAGATCACAAATCCCAGCTTCAGTCACTAAACATGATGCGCTATATTCATTTCCAATATCCTTTCATAATTTGTGGCAAATGTTAGGACACACCATCTGAAAAGATATCTAGAGTCCCCCACCACATTCATTCTTACAACAACAAAAAAGTGGGATGTGAGTAATTGTCTGGTATTGTGGCTTCTTCAGCCTATTGCATTATAAACCGAAATTAATTACATGTACAAGTATATTTTTTTTTCAAATCCCTTTGTTTATGTTGATATTGGTCTTGAGAAGTTTTCTGCAATATAGATAGAACCCACAGAGACATCAAAAGCAGGAGGCCAACAGCGACAAGGGGACATAACACTATCAAGTGAGTGAGTGAGTGAGTGAGTGAGTGAGTGAGTGAGTGAGTGAGTGAGCGAGCGAGCGATCGAGTGTGGTGAGTGAGTTGTGGTTTTACGCCGCATTTACTAATATTCCAGCAATATCACCATTTGGGACACCAGAAATGGGCATCACACTTTGAGCCCATGTGGGAAATCGAACCAGGGTCTTCAGCTTGACGAGCAAACGCTTTAATCTCTAGGCTACCCCACCGCCCCTCACTATCAGATTAAATTTTGGCTGTTTATGCTGGTTTCCGGTGCTATTATGATCCTGTTTTTGTGCATTTTCTGAGTGACCGCTGGAACCACCTAACAGAGATATTCTCATTTGTCACTGCCCTGCACTGACTCGGCCATGTGCACACTGCAGCGTAACGACCAGTCAGTGAGGAACACACTTATTGTTCCTCTATACATTAGGGCTGGGGCGATATACCAACTGTCTGGCGACTTGTGACAAACATGAACTAATTTAGTGTAGACATGTCAAACGAAGAATTGGAAAAGCCACCAAGTTTCCAAGCAACAACGAAGCTGTACAGCAAAAGCCTAATAAACAATGATTCAGTGACTGTTTGGTGTGATAAATCATTTAGGCTATTATCAGCATATTGAGTCAATGACCTATATCATTTTGAATGAGGGAGTAAAATGTTAGTACCAGATGCCATCTTATATTTCTGGCAGACGATTGGGCAGTCGGATAGCCTAGTGTATAAAGCATTTGCTCGTCACGCCGAAGACCAGGGTTCGATTCCTGACATGGGTACATTGTGTGAAGCCCATTTCTGGTGTCCCCTGCATTAATATTGCTGGAATATTGCTAAAGGGGTAAAACCATACTCACTCACTCACTCACTCCGGCAGACGATTCCATAATCATCACGTGACAGGTCAATACTTATCATGTGAAGGGTCAATATTCAAGGTCAGGGTCAGTCCTGTGATTTAGGGGTCCACATTGAAATGTATTCTTTCGCCACATGGTATGGAATAACAGACTACCGTATTTTCTTGAGTAAAGTGCGCACCCATGTATAATGCACAACCCCTCTAGCAGGTTCAATATTTTGGAAAAAAAGAAATTTGAATATTATGCGGAGGAATTATTTTACACCGTACCCTTTCAGCGAAGTCCGGCAAACGAACGGGTGATGAGAAACTTTGTCAGTACAAATTCGAAATTTGAGATAAAAAATCACCAGACATGTTTATTTACCATTTAAATAGTATTTATTGTTCTGCTAGGCATTGTTTTATATCTAGGGATTAAGATTACCTTGTGTATTTTCTCGTAAACTAAGCCGGAAACAGCAATCAGCTGTACACACGTTTTCTTGGAATTGACCGGTGATTCGGTCAAGACACACCCAATGATATAACTTTATAGGATCGGCAACAATTGTATCTGAAACTATTTTTTTTATCAGGAATAATATATTCCATTATTTTCTTAATTATATGCAGTCTTTACTAAACATATTTAAAATAATAATAACCATAAGCGAAGCTGCTGATCGCTATTGCCGGGTATTATTTTTTACATGGAACCAGTCTGACCAGTCACCGTCAAGGCTCACGCGCACGTGATCGCGTGATCGCGTGATCGCGAGAATTTCATGTTGACATAGAATCGTCAAACAAATACAAATTTTTACCTATTCAAAGTATGTCATTTATGATATATGTATCCATTCTCTGTCAACTAAAGTTCGTTTCAAGGCGTCAATAGCGGTATTCTGACCGTGGTCGCTGTTAATAACGGTGAGTTGTGCGATCTTCCGATAGCTTCACACACGATTTCGCCGAAATTAATAACAACGTTGTTTCAGTCACATGAAACACCTCCCCATGGGTTTTATGAGATTTAAAACCCTATCCGAGGTCGCCCCAAGGTTTTATCCCCCAGATGCAGGTTGTAAAATCTCATAAAACACTAAAGGAGTGTTTATCCCACACATCACAACTGGGATCTGAAGGAATATTTTTTCACACATTGTAAGGTATATTTATTATGTGTGTTAGGCATATGTAATAATAAAAACTTTAATTTCCAGAGTGAAGATATAAATACAGGAAAAGAGGCATAACTCTAGCTGGTCTCATGCAGAAATCAAGTATTCCACACTTTAGCCATTTTACTGGTGCTTCAATTACCCTATACACATACAGACAGACAATTAGTATACTCAGATTTCTTACATATTTGTCTGGAAGTCTTATTCGAGGGCTTAATACGAGAAATACGGTAAGTCATGGCATGTCAGTTATTCTACATATGAATCAGAATGGGGTATCCATGTCAAACTGCATGGTGTGTGTATATATATATATATATATATAGAGAGAGAGAGAGAGAGAGAGAGAGAGAGAGAGAGAGAGAGAGAGAGAGAGAGAGAGAGAGAGAGAGAGAGAAAAAAAACAAAAAAACGTGTCAGGTATTCAATAAAGTTAGTTATTCTGTAACAACACACTTGTTTGTTGAACTGAAGGCATTAACTCAGTCTATGTTCTGAGTCACAACAGTGTTAAGGAGCGCTCAGCAAGACTTACCAAATATGCATTCCTCTAGATAGTATAATATCTATTGGCAATGACATATAAACACAGTGTCAGACCCATATAGAAATATTATACTCACACGAAAAGTAAAACGTAAAAGCTGAAGGTGTACAAGAGAGTTGTCTGCCCCTGAGTGTGTGTGTTGCTGTATCAAACTCTAGCCTCGCTGTCATGGTGGGTTGTGGGCATCCAATACCTAGAACAACAAGATCAGTTGTAACATTCATTGTATGAGGTAGTCATGTTTAAAGGGGAAGTGTACACGCAAAAATCACTTTCTTTCTTTTTCTAAACAAAACGCAATTTTAGAATTAGTTAGTATCTGTGTTTGAAAATATACACTCATTTTTTTTCACAGTGAAAGTAGGAAGCTCACAATAGTGTGAAAGTGATATGCCGTTATGAGGCCTTCGTTTTACGAGCGAAATAGGCCTGAGTTATCCCCCTTCGATTATGACGTAATTGGTGCCAATTCAACTGGGTCCCTGTCCATTCTCAACGCAAAAGATATCAAGGACCAGTTTGCGGTAAAACAACATGGTCTACGACACACTCCGGCGCAGTGGTGACTCAGCATAACACAATTCTGGCTGGCATCTGAGATGCTAGAATCACAAAACTGTACCTACACCACGTGAAGCGGCTCTAACAAAGCATGATGACGTCATAATGTTTATCAATTGGCACCAATGACGTCATATTGCAAGGGGCATAAGCAATGGTGTTTTTGTTATGGAAATAGAACACTTGGTAAATGTGAAAAATATAAATCGTTTTTGTGCAATAAATATGTTAATTAAATATGATGTTTTTATATTTTTGTCTATGACACTTCTATGTTAACACTTTTAATGTGGAAAAAGTACAAGAAAAAATGGTTCATTTCCGTGTGAACTTGCCCTTTAATACTGCCTATAATAACTGTCCCTCGCCTCGCAATGTTATATAGGCTTCCTATAAAGGAGATTTAAACACATTTTCAGTTTCATCACGATGTGTCAGCTAAGTCCTTAATGGACATTTTTAACTTCATCAGAACCAATGATGAAGACCCGTGAAGATCCAGGGTAGAATAGGTCTTCAGCAACCCATGCTTGCCGTAAAAGGTAACTATGCTTGTCAAAAGAGGCGACTAAGAGGATGAGTGGTCAGGCTCACTGACTTGGTTAATGCATGTCATTATATCCCAATTATGTAGATCGATGCTCATGGTGTCAATCATTGGATTGTCTGGTCCAGATCTGATTATTTACAGACCGCCCTCATATAGCTGGAATATTGCTGAGTGTGGAGCTAAACAACAAACAAACAAACAAACAAACAAACAAACAAGCAGTTGGAGTAGCCCAGAGGTTAAAATGTTCACTCATCATGCCAAAAGCCCGGTTTGGATTCCCCACATGTGATGCCCATTTCTGCTATCCTCAGCAGTGATATTTCTGGAATAATAGCAACAGTGGCAAAAAATCCCATACTCACTGCCTGATGTCTGTCTGGTACAAGGATTCAGACCAAAGGACCATAGTAAGGGCCTGAGGGTAAGGTTTTTAACAGAGGATAGTGCAGAAATCTGTCAAGTTCAAAGAAGCATTCATAAAAGGGTCTTACATAACTCCTGGTGCTCGACGGTTGGCCATGAGCGACACCGATAACACTGCACCTCTCAACGGTCGGAAGCCAACATCTGACTGTTGGCTTGACCTGGGGCATTAGTTGTGTTTTATAGGAAACAATTTGTTGCTGAACAGTGGGGATTTGTTGTGAATGGAAAAATATAGTGGAATAAAAACACCTGAATTGTTGCCATATTTGGTAAGCCTGTTTCATGACGTTAAGGCCTTGCGTATACAAGTATAGAAATGAGGGGGTATCACATGTTAACAAATACAGAGATTTTATGACAAATATGAAGATTCCGAGTGATAATAGGCAACTTTTTTAGAGTTATTTCTATTAGAGCTGACACTGAAATAGAGACCTATGGTATTGTAGCTCACCTGGTTAGAAGTTCATTTTGATGAGCATGAAACATATTCCAGCTTTTTGGTACTTAGTGTTTGAAATGACAGGGCGCCAGAGATCCTTATTGTTAGCACCTTTAGCATGTTTAGTGTCTGAAACTAAGGACTACCAAAGGACAACGGTTATGTTTGTTTGTTTGTTTGTTTGTTTATTATGTTATAAATAAGCAATATGACAGCTATATGACGGCTATCAGGACTAGACAATCCAGTGATTGACATCATGAGCATCGATCCATGCAACTGGGATACTATGACATGCATTAACCAAGTCAGTGAGCCTGACCTCCAGATCCTGTTAGTCGCCAACAAGGGTCATGACGACAAGGACTTCTTGACCTTATGCTTTATGTCGAACAAAATATTAACTTAATTACCTAATCAGTTACAACTAATCTAACAGATCTATTTCACCGGGGGAAATAGTTTCACCACCCTTGATCGTCTAGTGAGTGAGTGAGTATGGTTTTACGCCGCTTTAAGCAATATGGGAAACAAAAGGCTTCAACAAAAACCTTCATAACACAAGAGGCAAGCAATGTCTAACATCACAAGACAATCTCTATGCATGAATATCAATATGAGGTCACTTCAGTAGAACTTTCTAATTAGCCAATCAACGTCGAGAATTCTACATTCCCAGCAGCATATAATTTAATGATATCCCTATATTGAAAACAAACAATAAAGGGTAGTTCTTGATGGAGATAATAAAGGTGGTGCTTTTGTAGTGTTGCGGATATCTTATACATACAACTTGTCGATTCTGGATGCAATGGCATCTATTAATGGAATGTTTCTGTTGTGGGTAGGTATTGTTCTGTTAAGACATGCCTGATTGTGTTTTCAAGCTCTGGCAGTATGGATCACTGCTCATGATTTGAGTAGTGGTGGGACAATACACGGATGCATGGGAGGATCGCAATATTTTACTTCCCGATCCAAGTATCGATCACAGTCGCACATGAAGGAAAAAATATTGATTAATACCTTAAATGTTTACTTCTTTACTTTTTGCGGCTGTTACACAAAACAATAATTAGTAGTGAAAATTGGTATTGAAAAAATATATATTTTCATCCATTGTGCCATTCTTGACACTGCCAACTGTAAATCATCAGTGTGCCATGTATTTGGCAATACTGTCAATGAAAAAGATGACTTAAGCACCACAGATAAGGGCACATGCAAGTATCGTGATACATATCAGATTGAACAAGGTATGGTGATACGTATCAGATCGTGAACAAGGTATCGTGATACGTATCGGATTGCACAGTTGGTGTATCGTCCCAGCCCTAATGCATAGTCCAGACAGGACTATATACAGGCTGCTGGAATATCGCTGACATCAGCCCCAAAGGAGCTTTCACTAACTTATAATGATACTCCATGAGTTGAAATTGTGTCCAGACTCAATTATTTACAGACCGCCTTCATATAGCTGGAACATTGCTGAGTGCAACGTTAAACAACAAACAAACAAACAGTTCTCAACTGCACCTTATTAATTACAGAAGACCAATAACACAACAACTGATAGAAATGGTGAAGGTAATTCCTGGAATATACCTGTATCACTGAAGTCACATCTCTGAACTTAAGCCATTCAGCTTTCCAACACTGACAACATGAAGGTCAGAAAAATTGCAAATATAAAAGAAACTGAGTTTTCCACTAAATGGTTTCATCTTGCCATTTCTTTCTCCACATAAAGTGTCTTGTAGGCAAGCTGCAAGACCTTGGTCTTTGTATGTTGCAAAACAAGGATAAAAATAAAGTCAATACCTTGGTGAAATTGTATGACAAGGTGAGGAGAAATGTGGTTTAACATCGCGTCCAAGATTATTGCAGTTATTTTGTAATGTGCATGTGTTTGTGTGTGTGGCTGCTTGTACTAGTCCGGACTGATTCCAATTTATAGTGCTGGCACACTGAAATACCAAGCTGAAGTTTAATATGAATACCCCACTCAGACACAGTATACCGACTCCAAACCGACCAGTCCTTGTTTTAGTCCCTTAATGCTGAACACCAGACAGGGTAACATCAAGTACCATCTTTTAATGTCTTTTGGTATGACACGGACGGGGATCAAACCCAGGACCTTCCGCTCTCCCGCGGACGCCTTACCACTAGACCACAGAGGCGGTCCACAATATGATGAGCATAGATGGGGTGAGGTGAAATGGGGTTTAATGTTGTGTTCAAGATTATTTCACTTATACAGCGATGTGCATGGATGAGAGAGTTTGCTGCTGAGTTAAGACAAATGCAGCATAAGAAATTGGCACTTGTCCTGTCGTCCTTGCCAAAGCGCCCAATAGTTAAGGTATTAAAAGGACAAGTAGAAATTTGCCGTTTTTTAAGAGTTTTACTTTATGTTATCAATAAAAGGACCAGTGGACTACAGCTGCAAATGCCTGTTTTGTTTCATTTATATTCACCACTATTTTGCCTCTTCGCCGAATGGATCTGTTCCAGCAGAATAAAACGGACTGGTTCCTCTCTGGTGTGGACATTTTATATATTAACAGAGCTCCAGATAAGCTTTTGGTGTTGTGGGTATTTTACCCATACATTTTAAAATCATTGGGTATCAGTAATTCTACCTGCGTATTCAAATTTCTGTTACCCACTAGTTTTTACACATGTGGGTATTTAAGTTAAATATTTAAAAACACTATTCATCTTGTCCCTGCAAACTGGTGTCATGTGGGTTCGAGAGCTTTATAGGACTCAAAAATACCACGATACTTCCACAAGAAAGTGTGATGGCAAATGATCATGATGTAACTGTCATCGTGGAGTTTGGCAAGGTTGACGGAATGCCCCTTTATAATTTCAAAATAAGTTGCTGATTTGCTAATCGAATACGCAGGGTTACTTCACAATATGATACTTCACAAGTTTTATTTTTGTAGCGTATCTGTAATGTTCGTTGCATATTTGATACGCTTGGATTATATTTTACTGTGTATTTCTGCATTTCTGATGCGTATTTCACGCAGATACGCAGCTTATCTGGAGCTCTGATCAAAATGCTGGCCCACAAGATGCCAGGCCACAGTTTAACAGGGATACCCACTCAGACACATTATACTGATTCCGAGCCAGCCAGTCCTTGTTGTCTCTCCCTTCTGGCAAGAGCCAGGAAGGGAAACAACAAGTACCATCTTATAACATCTTATGCTCCATCACACAAAAGCAGTCTGAACATAAAAGTACTCCATCTAATGTCTACCTAGCTTCAACCCAATCCCCATAAACCTACCGTCTTCTCACCTACACCCACAAGGACAATGGCAAGTATACAGCAATGGAAACCTAAGCCTAACAAACATGTATCTCCCATTACTGACATGACTAATGATCAAAACAAAAATGCCATCCTACTCCCCGTTCAAAACAAACCCACATTCCAACATCACGTTCGCAAACAGCAATCCAATTACAATAAGCCTACGATCAATATATACGGAAACTGAACATATCATCAATGTTAGATACGTTAAAAACACATATGAAAGAAGGTCCTTTCAATTAACAAAACATCGGTGAGGAATCGTTGGGCGGGGATCTACAAAGAAGCACTACAAGTTATGTGTTGTTAGCCCTTGTGGTTGAATAGGGCAGTTAGGTCTGTCCAACTCGGCAGTTGTATGACCAGGGAAAGTGGGACAATCAATATCATGCACTTCCTTCTATGGCGTGTATCTGCACTGAGCATAAAAGGCCAGTGTGTCGACCAATCAGCATCGATGATCGTTACTTACAACATCCTAGTTCAAGGTTTAATGAACATTTTTCTATGGGTGCGGAGGGTCACTGTGAAGCTTAAGTCGATGTATTGCCATTTATGGAATTAGACAGCCTGAAGACACTTAAAGTGCACATTATGGAATACCAACAAATGCCAAGTGTTTCCTGTGATACACAGGTATCTGAAAAATTATTCAAGTGAAATCGGAAGACTTTGATGACATTCTAAAGAAACCAGAGAAATGCTATGAGAAGATGTGACGCCACTTTGCTAGACAAAAGCAGAATGCTCAGGCCACATATTTTAGTTTTTGTTTCACGGGCCTGCCACCACTACTGGAGGAAGACTTTGATGACATTCTAAGGAAACCAGAGAAATGCTATGAGAAGATGTGATGCCACTTTGCTAGACAAAAGCAGAATGCTCAGGCCACATATTTTTAATTTTTGTTTCACGGGCCTCCCAACCCAACTGAAAAGCAGCTGGTTAAAGAAATACATTCAACATACAAATATTTATTTTAATAATAATATAGACCCTCTTGTACAATACAAAATGTTAGACATAAATTCTATGTCTACATCACTATGAGTGATTCAAGAGGCCACCTGTAGTTTTAACTCCTAGCCAAAACGACTTTCCATTTTCCTCTACCTTATCTCGATGTTTGATTGGTCAGTAACCTGTTAATGAAAATCAAGAGTAGGTACCATATTCAACGGAATAAGCGCCCAGGTAGATATAGGGGGCTCTTATTAACATATTATTTTCAGTTGAAAGATCGTAAATTTCGTGTTTTATGCTAACAGCCTGAAATGCTTACATATGACAGATATATTTTTCAAGAATTTAATTGCTCATAATTAAGGATGATATAACACATGAGTGCGTATTATACACGAATAAATAAGTCTTGTGTACATTGATCAATCGGAAGGGGTGCTGATTGGGATTGTTCAGTAGTCAATATATTAGCAAATATCACCGTGGGCGCTTATTAGAGCAGGGCGCTTATTATGTCGGATACGGTAATTAGAGATCGCAAGAACCATGAGAATGGAACCATCGGTTAGTGTACATGTACCGAAATGCGAGCCTCGAGACATTATATTATAACGTGGATAGCTTCGTGTAATGTTATCCTGATGACTCTGATCTTTGTGCATTGAAGCGAGGGGGCACAGGTCATCTAAAGCGCCCAAATTTGCTTAGCAGAGTTACTTCCCTTGGGCATGCCAGAAACCTATGATCGTGGGTTTGAATCCTAGTTCCCTCCGATTATGTTTCTTGGTTTGTTAGCACCATGCCTGTGCTCATTGTAAGGTTTCATCAAAGTGGTAAACATTGAGACCTGCATCACTTCAGGCTTTCATCCCACATCAAGCTGAAACCCTGTGATATAACTGGAATAATGTTTAAAGCAGTGTTAAACACTTCTCCGTCACTCAATGAAACCCTTAAGTTTTAACATAATGGTTATTACAAGGATTCCTTGACCTTCATGCTAATTTTGAGCAACACATACTAATTTTTATTTTTATGTACTCAAGCTATGCAATCAACCCCTATTTTGGCTGGTTCAGATTCAATTACTTACAAGCCACTGTGATACAACTTAGAATATTGTAGATTGTGGCTTTCAACAACATTCACTCACTCATAATGAGTCCTATCCATTCTCATGAGATGGTACAGCCTACTACAAATATTTCTATTCTCGACTACAGACACTTTTAAAACAAGATACCAACTTTATGATCCCAAAGATAATTTGGGTTACATCAGCATAAGGTCTCAACTTAATAATATATAAAGTTAATATATATACAAATACATGTACAGAATATTAAACGAGCTCCCGTGTAATACCACACCTATTCACAAGTTTCATAAAATTGGTTTTACACGGGATCAAGTTTAGTATTTACTTATTACTTGCCATTTGAGTGTGAATAGGCTGACACCTACACGATCCACGGCATAGTCCAATTGAGTTTAACAGAATAATACTTCAAACACGTCAAAAGTTGAAACGTATGAATCCAATACCATAAAACGGTCCACCTTTAGAATTCAGGCGTCCGTTCCACAAAATTATCGTAGCGCTAAGGTTATCGCAACTCACATACTTTAACTAACGACGTTGTGTTGTGTCGTTGTGCTACAATTGCCTTGTGGAACAGGGCCTTTCACCTCAAAGTTCACAATCACGTCACAATACCCGATTATGTAATTTGTGGAATTTTGTTGCAAGATCCATCAGCGAAACAATGCCAAGTGACGTCAGCCTAGTAACAAGGTTGCTGGGGTCATTGAGTGTGCATAAGCTCTTCTCAGTGATCTATCATCTCCACATGCACTGTTGTTGAATAAGCCAAGGGATGCTGAGAGCTTTCAATATTTGTTTGTGAAACGTGTTCCGAGAGTACAAAAGCATAGGCGTTTTGGTATTACACAATGTGCAATACAGCTGTATGTTTATTAAACGGGTGACCTCTTCAAAGGCAAGTAATAAAAGAACATCACAAACATTAGTAACATTCAATGTGGCACTAGCGAATATATCCTCAACTGTTTTTCACAAAAGTCATTGTAAAATTTGGTATTGTGATATGAATGAATTCCAGGCCGTTTATTCTGAAACATTTTGTCAGAAATTTGAATATTATGCGCAGAAAAAAATTACACCGTACCCTTTTAGCGAAGTCCGGCAAACGAACGGATGATGAGAAACTTCGTCAGTACAAATTCGAAATTTGAGATAAAAAATCACATGTTTATTTACCATTTAAATAGTATTTATTGTTCTGCTAGGCATTGTTTTATATCTAGGGATTAAGATTACCTTGTGTATTTTCTCGTAAAGTAAGCCGGAAACAGCAATCAGCTGTACACACGTTTTCTTGGAATCGACCGGTGATTCGGTCAAGACACACCCAATGATATAACTTTATAGGATTTTTAATGCAAGGATCGGCAACAATCGTATCTGAAACTATTTTATTTATCAGGAATAATATATTCCATTATTTTCTTAATTATATGTAGCCTTTACTAAACATATTTAAAATAATAATAACCCCAAGCGAAGCAGCTGATCGCTATTCCCGGGTATTATTTTTTACATGGAACCAGTCTGACCAGTCACCGTCAAGGCTCATGCGCACGTGATCGCATGATCGCGAGAATTTCATGTTGACATAGAATCGTCAAACAAAAACAAATATGACTTTTAACGAGTCAAAGTTTGTCATTTATGATATATGTACCCATTCTCTGTCAACTAAAGTTCGTTTCAAGGCGTCAATAGCGGTATCCTGATCAATACACATTCCCAATACACACTCCAACTACAAAATACACACAACCCAAAAGCCCATAAACCTATGGTTTTTAAACTACCTATAAAAATATTTGACATACCATTTTACAAAACCAGATAAATCAGTTCATTATTTTGTGCAAAGGAGTACACTATTTTCCTGAACAACACAGCTATCCCTCCTCCCCAAAGTCAACGACCTCATTACACGATAACTATTGATTTTTTACTTAACCCAATTTTCCATCTGTGGCAGATTTTGATTGTTTGTAGATACGAAGGGGTGAATGCACTACGGGACCTACGATCGTCAATCCAAAACAACAGCGAAATCAGATCTCCTAAAACAACAAAATCAGTCACAAACCGAGAGGTATTTCATAACATCACAAACTGTTTATCTGAAGACACGGCCATGTCAAATGACCACCCCTGCCATTTACCCTTCTCCTTGTATTTACAAGATCTCCAGACCATTGACGTAAATTGTGACTTACAAAGCAGCATCAGCGCGTGGCCTTACGATTCCCAGATCAATACTAGAGCAAGCTGGCCGTACTACGTCATCCAGTGGAGGGAACATCTCCAAATGGTCTTGTTTACTACATCCTACAAATGAGTGTGTTTGTAGCGCGTTGTTTTCATTGAACGCTTCACAACAGTGTAGATAAACAGGGGGTGGATGCTAGTTTAGGTTGGTGCTAAAAACAACACAGCGTTACTTGTATGTCAGTATGCTTGGGGCAATGAGACATGGTGCTAGTTAATATCATAAGTGAAAAGTAAACATAATTGTTCAGGCAAAACAGAAAGTTTCCTGTTAGTCAGATTAATCATGTTAATGGAAGATTTTGTTTATTGGCTTGTTGTTTAACAATATTCCAGCTATATGACAACTGTCTGTAAAAAATTGAGTCTGGACATGACAATTCAATGATTGACATCATTAGGCCAGGCTTTTTTTTTATTTTTTGGATTACAGATTTTTCAGCCAAAAGTCCAGATCAAAATAATACTGAAAATAAAGATATCTGTTACTGTTCCGTTTTGAGGTCTTCAACTGTTGCACTTGCAGAGAGTTTACCGGTGGTTTTCGTTTTGACGTGAATATATCTGCAATTCCCAAACTCCAACAACGTACAAAAGCTTGTTGTACAAAGTTCAAATGAATGTCATCTTTCAAAGTTTCTTGAGTTGATGCATATCTAAACGGGCGTTCATGGAAGATGACTGCATATATTTTTTTATTATTCTGAGTGAGCTAGGGTGGCAAGGATAGAGGTGGGTGTTTGGTGAGTGAAGGGGGTCGGAGTGAGTGAGTTTAGTGAGGTTAGATGGGTGTCTGATGAGTGAGGTCGGTTTTAGGTGAGTGAGTGAGTGAGTGAGTGAGTGAGTGAGTGAGTGAGTGTTTGTTTTTAGTGAGTGAGTGAGTGAGTGGGTGGGTGGGTGGGATTTAGGGTGGTGTTTGGTGAGTGAAGGGGGTCGGAGTGAGTGAGTTTAGTGAGGTTAGATGGGTGTCTGATGAGTGAGGTCGGTTTTAGGTGAGTGAGTGAGTGAGTGAGTGTTTGTTTTGAGTGAGTGAGTGAGTGAGTGAGTGAGTGAGTGAGTGAGTGAGTGAGTGAGTGAGTGAGTGGGTGGGTGAGTGAGTGAGTGAGTGAGTGAGTGAGTGGGTGGGTGGGTGGGTGAGTGAGTTTGTAAAATCCTTGACAAGGAAAAGTCTTACCACTATGCCACTTACATCCCCTATTCCTGTTACAACTAATCTACTTAACATCAAGGAAATAATCAGTAATAAGGGAAGGGATGCTAATTGCGTTAATTATAGAATGAACTTCTCAAGAACAAAGTACACAAGTCACCCTACATTTTGCTCTGAGGCTATGGGAATGTTTGACTGTGTGAGTAGCTCAAATCAAGACATATTGTCAGTACAGACCTCTCTTAACAGTCGTGATGTCACAATACGGCAATAGTGAGTGTGTGAGTGAGTGAGTAAGTATGGTTTTACGCCGCTTTTAGAAATATTCCAGCAATATCACGGCGAGGACACGAGAAATGGGCTTCACACATTGTACCCATGTCGGGAATCGAACCCGGGTATTCAGCGTGATGAGCGAACGCTTTAACTAGGCTACCCGACAGCCCCTCAATACGGCAATAGAGTATTATATCATGATACAAAGCCCACATTACAGTACATCGATCTGCAACCCCTGCATCACGACACATACCATACATTACATTTACAAGTTACATTGGTGTCATGTGAATAATAACACAAACTGTTCAACAATGACTTTACACAGATCTCTAGTACTTCCTGGTTGGCTACTAAGCATAACATTCATAATGCCCTCTAGCTAAAACCAGCAATATCACGGCGGGGAACACCAGAAATGGGCTTCGCACATTGTACCCATGTTGGTTAATCGAGCCCAGGTCTTCGGCATGACGAGCGAACGCTTTAACCACTAGGCTACCCTCGTTAGCAGACATGTTTTCCACTATTAGCTCTTATTTATTTTTGTGTTTTCAAATGTGAAGCAATAGAATTTAGTCGCCACAAGATATTTTTCAAGGTAGTCATTTGGCTACCTCTGAATTTTAGACAGTAGACAAATTGAAATTTAGGTCGAATTGGCAACCGTTTTAGTCGCAACTTTGAGGCCTCGTAAGTTCAATCTTATCCTTCAGAGGGGCATGAGAATTTAGGGTAAGTCCGAGTAACAAACAGTAAAGAGAAATTAGCACAAGCTCAAATCTAACAAACTGTGTTACCCCACCAAAGCTAAAAAGCTTGAAAAATCCCCCAAACGGGCGTGTCAAGTATACACTGCAAGAGTCTCTAAGACTGGCTCCGAACAGAAGAGTTCATTATTTGCGTCAGGGGTTGGCTACCTGCTGGGCTACTACCCGAGAGCCAAAACTACGAAGCCCTTTGTCGTCTTCAAGTGCCACATGGTGAAGATAATGGCTGGCGAAGACTGTGTCAGACCTCCAGAAACATCCTTCCATGATTGCTCTAATAGAACAGTTGTTATGTAGAGCAATGGTTGAGGCGGCCGCTCTGATTTCGTGAGGAGTATTCGTTCTTGGAGGATCAAGGTTAGCAATCTCGTAAGCCTGCATTATAACTGCACATAACCATTGTGATAAGGTGTTGCGACTAACTTCGGTTGAGGCCGTACAGGATATGGGAAAGAACAACCGTTTACTTGTGCCTCCCAGGATAAAAACTCATAGTGCGCTTACAGGGCACAAGAGGATTTCACCCTCATCTTCAACCCCCATAGAGATTGGTGGAATGGTGAAGGACCAATCGGATTGGCCTGGTAGCTGATTCTTCACAATGAAATCCCTGCACAGCCCAAGGTAAACTGCTCCTGTGTACCATACTCAAAACGGACACGGGTGATGTCAAGTGCACGTAGCTCACTTACCAGCGCAGCTGTGGCTTATCCAAGAGAAAAATTGTCTTCTTGGTGAGGTTGAAAAAGGATGACGTATTGAGGGGCTTGTAGGCATCTTCCCGAGGCAAGAGAGTTAACTGAATATAAAAGTCCAGTTTCCTCCCTTGCCGAACTAGGCTGGGATTATGGAGTTCCTTTTTGGCTGGACTAACGAGTCTATGCACAGTCCAATCAAAACCACGCACCGAAATCGAAATCCGGTTCGTAAACTGTCATGCAGAGTTCGGTCGATTGCAGGATTTGCAAAGCATGTGCATCGCCAACTCGTTGTTCCAGCCTAGTTCGGCAAGGGAGGAAACTGGACTTTTAAAGTCAGTTAACGCTCTTGCCTCGGGAAGATGGCTTGTAGGGGCCCGTACAATCCTCTAAGTGCCACATACTAATGCAAAGCGGGGCACGGAATTAGGCCTTCTGATCGTCAAACCTAAAAGAGTGCAGTAGTGCCTGTAGTTCCGTGACCTTAGTTATTTTGCTAGTTTCTGGCCAACACTGAATTAAGCGCTACCAAATACATCATAATGATGCTACCTTTTAAATGTCAATTGGTAAACATGGTTGACGGAGGAGACAGCGCTTGAACTTGAACTAGATAGCTGTGAATTCCGCAAGGGCACCTCTGAGGTGGTTCCTCATGTGACCAATCTGGCGTTGCTGGAAATCTTGTGCGCAGTGAAGTGCAGCTCCTCAGATGGCTGGGCCCCCGTGCCACCCTAGAATGCTGACTGCTATAGTCACAACACTTAGGGATCAAGGTAGGTAGTGCAAGACACTGAAAATCTTGCGGAACTAGTTGTGTCCAAAAGTGTACTTATTTTATAATAACCTATAAATCTGGTATGAAATATATTTGAAATTCATTAGTGCTGGATGAAGTTACAATCACCTATATCGAAACATCCTGAAAAAATATACAATGTGAAATTAATGAACGCTGCAATAAACTTACTGGAGTTTGTTCTTTGCATTGTATTGAAAAAATAAAGACATTGAAATTCAGAAATGCTAGATAAAGGGAAAAGCACATGTGCCAACATATTGAAAGAACAATTATCTTCATATAAACTCGACTGGTCAAGATTCGGGGTAGAATAGGTCTTCAGGAACCCATGCTTGCTGTAAAAAGTGACTAATGGAATTGGATGGTCAGGCTCACTGACTTTGTTGATGCATGTAATCGTATCCCAATTGCCTGGATTGATGCTCAATCACTGGATTGTCTGGTCCAGACTCGATTAATTACAGCTTGCCGAATATTTCTGAGTGCAGCATTACACAACAAACATGTTCTTATATAAACTGTCTTCAAAGATATAACAGCTTCTGAAAAGCAACATAATGTTTCTAGTAAGTGTCATCAAGACCAACTTATTAACGTCCCTCATAGCCATCAATGACATAAGCCATTTCATACAAACTCGGATTATACATATCAGTAACTAAAGCTCTTACTTGATCAGTGATTAAAATTATTCATTTCTCCATATAAAGGGCTTCCATCACTGTAGCCCAGTCTAAATTGGTAATATCATTAACCAGTTACCACAAGAACGAATGATTTGTAAGCTCACGTCTCTTTCTCTTCTTTGAAGACATACAGATCCAGAACCTACATTTCATAGACATATTGTTCTTTGTAAATAGCAGCAGAATCATCATTGTCAGAGCAACTGGCTGACAGATAAATGAATTAAGCACTCATGATATACAATAACAGCAAACCAATTGGTATGTCATCTTCACCACACGCACTGATATATCAAATATGGCCCAAAACATCAATAATTAAAAGGAGTCATTACGAAAGCAGGAAGTATTAGATGTCATAAAACAATTCAAGAGTAGCCGGAATCCAGGATTAGTTCAATTTTGATTACACACCATAGTCATATTTGGCACCAAAAATCAATACAGGTATGTTTCTCACCTGCCCCAGTTAACGAGTACTCTTGTGATGAGAATCCGCTATAAGGAAGTAGGAATAGGAGACACCAAGTAACAGCAGCCAGCCTTAGACAATATCTTGGATCAATACATACAAGCTTCACTGAGAACCATGAACGTCCACACAGCACCTGGCAGCATACTATCCATACACATACACACACAATACTGAATTCAGGGCAGTAAGTGAGCATGATACCACATTTGAGTTTATAATTTTGATGTTTCACGCTGCAGAAACAATATTCCAGCCATACCACAGCTGCTAATTTATATTACGATCCACTTTCCAAGCCCTAGGGTAAGGCGACACACATGCACAATAAGCCTGACAATTCAAACCATTTGGTCGCCTTGGTCGCCTTGGTCGCCTTGTTCAACTCAAAGGTCTGATGCTCAAATACACTGACCACTGCGCTATCTCAACGACCAACAACTGAAATGCGAGACATGCTGCTGAAATATGTCTTGTTATCTATTAGGCGTTCATTATTTTATGAAATTCTACCTTAAATGTTGTCATCCAGTTGAGGAGATATTGGGTTAGTTTGGCCCTATGGATTGCATGGTCAAGTTCAGTGACTTGGTTGATTCAATGTCATCACACTCCGACAGCATGGATCAATGGTTAGAATTTCAATCACTGGATTGTCTGGTCCAGATTCTGTTATTAACATTCAGTCATCATATAGCTGGAGGTCTCAGAAATTTACCACTTTGGTGAGTGAGTGATTTGGGTTTCTTGCTGCTTTTAACATTATTCCAGTTATATCATGGCATGTCAGCTTAATGTGGGAGGAAAGTCCGGAGCAGTGCAGGTCTCAGACGTTTACCCCTTCGGTGAAACCCACGAGCACGGGTATAGTGCTGACAAACCTAGAAACATAATCGAGGGGAACCGGGATTCGAACCCACAATCATAGGTTTCTGGTATGCCCAAGGGACGTAACTCTGCACAGCAAATTGCGGCGCCTTTGACGACTGGGTCACTCATGCTCCCCAACTTTAATGAACCCCAAGCACTTTAGTGAACCCCAAGAGCAAGGGAATAGTGCTGACAAACCAAGAAACATAATCGGAGCATTTAGGGATTCGAACCCACCATTACAGGTTTGCTGTGTGCCTAATGGACGCATTCTGAACAGCGAATTAAGGCGCCTTGGACGTCTGGGCCAACTGTGCCCCTTCAAATAGCTGGAATATTGCTAAGGACTAATTGACCAATCATATGAAACATTTTGCAAACAGTAAAGAACAGCATTGGATCAAATTCAAACTGTACACCAGGCAAATAGCTGATGAATGTTATAGAACATGATTCACTACATCGCTCCAATAACCAGCAACTGAAAGTACTGTGACAGCTTTCCATCAACCATTAGTTTCAGATGTCTGCTGCACTAGCTGATACAAGGCTATTATTTCCACACAAGAAAATAGGCTGCTAAATACCAGGGACTGTTCCACAAAGCTATTGTCACACTATTACTATCGTTACAGCATGGGAGTTACAATCACCTAGCAGCTCAATAGCAGCTTCAAGAAGATAATCGTTCGTTCGTTATTCAGGTTTAACGCCGCTTTTAACAGTATTCCAATGATATCACGGCGTGTCAGCTTAATGTGGGAGGAAAGCCTGAAGTGATGCAGGTCTTAGACGTTTACCACTTCGGTGAAACCCACGAGTACGGGTATGGTGATGACAAACCTAGAAACATAATCGGGGCGAACATGGATTCGAACCCACAATCATAGGTTTCTGGTGTGCCTAAGGGACACAACTCTGCCCAGCGAATCGCGGCGCCTTAGACGACTGGGCCACCCGTTCCTCCAGAAGATAATCAGTTCTGGGCCAGGCAAAGCAGGGGTTGAAAGCATGAGCAACAATCCATCCAATCACATTATTACATTTAGCTAGGTCACACATTGTTACTATACTGCCCTGTACAACAGGCTCAGAGATCATTCTAACCTGCAGATAACATTTCTGTCCTTACGCATCAAAACAACTTAGACAAAATCAGAACAGCATTATATATTTCATATTTTTGTCCCAAATATGAAACTAGTAGCATTTTTACAAAGGCCTCCCCATGAATAAGACCTTCTACAGATACACATCTGATTGTTTTGTCTTTGCTGTCAGTGAACCCACCAAAATACTGCCTTTATTAATACATACTATCAAATTGTATATCTGAATAATCCAAATACATTTTTCACACAAAACGCCCTTCTCTGAAGACCGAATACAGGGAAATAACACTTACATCAATAGTGTTCCACTCATTTACCAGCAAGAAGTCACTGCTGCAGACAGCAGTCAATAAGCTTACATGGCAAGTCATTAACGTCTGAGAAGTCGGGGCAAACAACTGTTCCCTTCATTAGCATCACACCCACAAACGATTAGTTACAAATTGTACACGACTGGGCAAGAAGTGGAGTCATCTGACCACATGCTTCTCGACATAAACATCCTTTCACACAGTCCCTACTTCTCACTACACCAACTATGCACTGCACTACCCTATGACATCAGATAAAGCCTTCATCAAGGGCCCATCCTCTTTCTCGGAACCACTGTTCGGGAGGGGGGAGAGAGTGCGTGATGGGGGACAGGGATACTGTTTTCTATTGAGTTATCTCCCTTTGACCTGCTGTAAAGGGTGTGGTTTCATGTCAATGATTTTATTGACTTCCCTGTTAATGTGAGCCCTTTGAGGCAATCAATCTGGATTTCATTTGCTCATCAACATATTACAAATAATACATTAATACACTGTTTGAGTACAATGCAAAGTTGTACATTACTTACAGCTTAGAATCTTCATTTTGCGTTAACTTTGAATACAAATCTAATATGGAGTTGCCATAGATGCTGTTTGTTTCTTTGTTAAACGCAGTGCTGCGCAATATTCCAGCAATTTGACTGCTTCGTCAGAGTATAATGAAAAACGGCATTTAGAGTTGGAGTCAACAGATTACATATCATTATTTGGGAAAGTAAATGGAATCTCTTTAAAGTACAATCCTGACTCTACAAAGTTATTGATTAGATGCCACAGCCTGGAATTTCTGTTCAGTACTCCTGCACCAATGAAAACCTCAACCCTACACTAATCATCTTCCCTAATCATAGAAGATCTTCACAATCCCATGAATCACTAGCCTAGTCCAAATCCTTTCACTAATCACCTGCACTAACCTTGTCTAAACCCTTACGTTGAAAATCTAAACACATCCTAACAAGTCTTTGCCATAGCCCTGTACTCTACCCTACACTACTCACAACAGATCTCTGCCGTTACCCCAGACAGAAACAACCATTCCCCTGCCCCTCCCCCAGCCACCAAGTCTTTCAACCCCGACCTGTCCCGCCCATGACTTATCCCCATTAATCCCCATTAATCCCCTTCCCCGCAAGCTGCCTCCACCTTGACCCAGATCTTCTGACCATTCCCTCGTATTGATAGATATATTGATCTTCCACTGCCGCCACCGCCACCACCCTACCGAGCTGTTCAACATTCAGTGCTCCACGCCCGACCTCCTTGCAAACACCAGCACCTACGTCTAGTTACATACAGGCGGCCCAGTCTCACCTAATCAATACCACGACTTCCTTGAGAGCTGTACACTACTTTTCAGCACACTTCACATGATGCAATACCTCTACCACCTCACCTGTTCCCTGTGCTGAAACCATTACGACTCCCAAATTTCATCCCCATTGCTACAGATGCTACATGTCTATGATGGCAGTTTGTAGTAAGGATGTACTTCTGGCTACGCAAGCACAGTATGTGCCATTGACCTACAAACCTTCTATATCAAGCACAGAGAAAAATCAATTAACGCATCAGTGCCATAAAATACTTATCTACATTGCCGTAGCTGTGACTTGTATACCATAAACAGTTTACATTGCAAACAATAAAAAAACCCATCAAGGCCCAAATATCATTTTACTGAAACATTGGCATTCAAATTCATCTTAATGTATTTTATTTGTATTTATGCTCTTATTAGTGCCCTAGGGGCGGTCGGGTAGCCTAGTGGTTAAAGCGTTCGCTTGTCACGCCGAAGACCCCGGTTCGATTCCCGACATGGGTACAATGTGTGAAGCCCATTTTTGGTGTCCCCCGCCGTGATATTGCTGGATATTGCTAAAAGCGGCGTAAAACCATACTCACTCACTATTAGTGCCCTATCTAACAGCTGAATCACAATCAAATGTGAACATCAACAAATGTGATACATTAGGAATATGTAGCATCCATTAATATAATAGTCAGTTAACATTCATTATTCAAAACTATAATCACCGATTATTCAAAAGAGAATAGTTCACCAAAGTAACATGTCGCATGTTTAACATAACACCAGTATAAAAGCACAGCCTATAGTATGAGTGGTTTAACAAATCGAAATCACTCAGAGAGTTGAGTATAGACTCCAGGTGTAATCACAACCTGCTTGTAACAGAGCAAGAATATTTGACCTAATTACCAGCAAAGCATCGGAACCAGGAAGGAGATCCACACACGGGTTGAGCCTCTCTACTTACCACGAGAAATCATCATTGCTTCACGTCAGGGATATACAGAATTTCTACATTGACTTCTTTTTCGTTAATTAACTTTTTTTTACATCCGTCAATAACTTCTGCGTCAATTTATCTTCCCATACAACTTCTATTACATCAATGGTAAAATATGACCAAGTTGAAAAAGTTTTAAGTATCAACATGACAAATGACTCATTATTCATTCTACAAAATGTACAGATATTATTATTAATACATAAACATTATTTCATGTGTAAAAGTTATAATTCAAAATAATTCCTAAATAAAATTCTTTTTAAAAATCATAAAGTACTTACAAATCGTACAGACTCAAAGAAAACAAATTACAAAAATTATTCATTGAGTATGTTAACAAAGTTAATTGAAATACACTAATAATCATCTAATAGTTAAATAATACAAGAGGAAAACACACACTATGTGTTAAGCCTTACCTTACGCCGGCAAAACACTCCATCTTATTCCCTCTGTTGAACTCACACCCTCTCGCTCACATGCACACACGCCAAATACGTTTCTATTGTAAAGGATCCTCGTCTCACCAGCACATCGTAAATGAATCAATACCGTTCATTGATCAGCCTGCGCCGTATTGACCAATCACAAGCTGACCGACATATCCTCTCTGTACCTAGCCGGGTCACTACGGCCCAAGGGCTGTCCTTTAATGAGACTGGCTCACTGCCATCATGGCTCTTCCTTTCAGTCCAGCCTGTCAGTGAAAACAATCACAAGGTCTTCGATCTGCCCACTTGGGCCCTGCCCTTGGAGCAATGCAGCACTGGACCATCTAGGCAGTGACTGTATACTGCACTGTGTGTATACTATGTGCGGTGGTGGCGCTAAGGAGGAGGCCATGTTTACACTGCCAGTCACCGGGGTCAAGCCGTACAGCCAGCCACTGTAGATGTGTATTCACAGAAGCAATTTCAACTTTGACCTCCTTCCCCAGGTTTAGCTTTTCCACAGATGGAGGCTCCTGGCACTGGTTATGCCCAAGCTCTCTTTCACTTATTCAGCATACATATGTAGTTGGTGTCCGACACAGGGCACGCAACCGACATGCTCCCCTCCCCCATTATCTATTGCCATTAACAAGCCACATAGCTATGCTGAAGTGTTGTAGCGTTATGTAGGTCAGTTCACGAAAGGGCTCAATGGCAGAATTGATTAGTTAGAGACGGCCCTCACCTGAGACCGCCATGCACACATCCTCCCCCACCTCCCTCCCAGAGAACACATTAGATGTCAACACAGGCTTTGATGCCTCCTCCTCGCTGCTGGTCATACACGTGAAGATTCGAGTTAGAATAGGTCTTCAGCAACCCATACTTGCCATAAAAGTCAACTATGCTTGTTGTAAGAGGCGACTAACGGGATCGGGTGGTCAGGCTCGCTGACTTGGTTGAGGCATGTCATCGTATCCCAATTGCGTGGATCGATGCTCACGTTGTCAATCACTGGATTGTCTGGTCCAGAGTTATTATTTAAAGACTGCCGTCATATAGCTGGAATATTGCTGAGTGCAAGAGTCCCAGTCAGGATCATTGGAACATCATACATGCAGAACTTTTTACACCAGTTAACAAGTATATATAGACTACTCAGCAAGCTCCTGTCTAATACCACAACTATTCACGTGTTTCATAAAATTATTTATAACTTGCCTTTTTTTAACATCATTAGATTTTCACTGTTGTGTGTGAATATGCAGACACCTACATGATCATGATGATCCACAGCATAATCTAATTGAGTTTAACATAATGATACTTCATACACGTCAAACGTTGACACATATTAATGTAATACATTACAATGGTCCACCTTTAGAATTCAGGTGTCAGTTCCATAAAGTTGTTGTAGCGCTAAGGTTATCGAAAGTCACATAGTTTAACAGAAACTTCTGACTGTCGTTGCGCTACAGTACGATCGCCTTGTGGAATGGGCCCTGCACCAAAAGGTTTACAATCAAGTCACAATACCCGATGAGGAATTTTGTTGCAAGATCCACCAGCGAAACAATGCCATGTGACGTCAGCCTAGTAACAGGGTTGCTGGGGTCATTGAGTGTGCAAGCTCCCTCTCAGTGATCTTTCACCTCCACATGCAATGTCGTTAAATAGGCCCAGGGATGTTGGGAGCTTTCATATTTGTTCATGAAACTTGTTCCCGCAGGACATCAGTATGCAGTTTGGTGTGTAATATAGCTGTATGGTTTTTTAAACGTGTGATCTCTTCACCGGGAAGTAATAAAGTGTAACATTTAAAATTCTGTAATTTTTTTAGGCTAAAAAGTCACTGCAACTTGATATGTGATCATGGTGATATGTGGAATAATATTTTCCCATTTAATGTTTTTGGTACATTACTTATAGATTGTGAAACTGGTATTCAGTTTCTAGGATACTGAGACATTAGAAGCCTCTTTTTATACTTAAGTCTTGCTATAATGTCACAACCTAGATCTGATGTCAAATGATTCTCATATGGAGCCAAGTACACAAGTACTTAGACTAATATATGGTCCATGAATTGGATTATTACACAATACATTTCTTTCATCTAAAATTGAAAAAGATCATTTTCCTGGTGTTCATTTGCAGCTATGAAATAGAGCTGGCAAGACTTGCCTTTATTGGTTTTGTTTTCATAATGTACATATATTCCAGTCACGGTGCATGAGCAACAAGTACTGTCTGTCATTCACACAGCCCTGAAAGGGATTCCTGGACAGAACCAGGACCAGACTTATAGTCGTGAGTGAGTGAGTAGGGTTCATAGCTTCTAGATGATCGTAACTCCCATACTTTAACTTAGACATATGACAGTCGTAGCGCTAAGACAATCGCAACTCGCATGCTTATAAAGACAATCGTAACTCCCATAATTTAACATAGACATATGACAGTCACAGTGCTGAGACAATCGTTACTCCCATACTTATAAAGACGATCGTAACTCCCATACTTTAACATGGACATATGACAGTCATAGCGCTAAGACAATCGTAACTCCCATACTTTAACATAGACGTATGACAGTTGTAGCACTTAGACAATCGCAACTCCCATGCTTATAAAGACAATCGTAACTCACATACTTTAACATAGACGTATGAGTCACAGCGCTAAGACAATCGTAACTCCCATGCTTATAAAGACGATCGTAACTCCCATACTTTAACAGACGTATGAGTCACAGCGCTAAGACAATCGCAACTCCCATGCTTATAAAGACAATCGTAACTCCCATACTTTAACAGACGTATGAGTCACAGCGCTAAGACAATCGTAACTCCCATGCTTATAAAGACAATCGTAACTCCCATACTTTAACATAGACGTATGACAGTCGTGGCACTTAGACAATCGCAACTCCCATGCTTATAAAGACAATCGTAACTCCCATACTTTAACATAGACGTATGAGTCACAGCGCTAAGACAATCGTAACTCCCATGTTTATAAAGACGATCGTAACTCCCATACTTTAACAGACGTATGAGTCATAGCGCTAACATCACTTTGTAGAACGGGGCCTAGGTGATTACAGTATGACCACACCATGATCATTCTATTGACCACTGGTTTCCTTGCCCTGATTCAATTACTTGTGAATATTGCTGTCTGCAGTGTAAAACCATATTTACTCACTCTTTTGAAGTTGTTTAAAATTACCACCGCTCGACATCCGTCATTGACATCCTAGCTAGTGGTCCTAAGTACATAATTTCCTCCTATACACTTGTCCAAAGTGATGACCAATCCTGCACTGAAATGTAGGTCAATACAACTGGCACAGTTCAAAAGCACTGTATACCATTGTAAATGTTATTGACCATTTATTGACCGCGGGGTCGCATGGCACGGTGGAATTACAGCTGATCGATAGCACTCATGAATTGGGTCAGACAGTAACTAACAGCTTGAAGACTCTAAAACTGCCCTGTCAGGAATTGGGTATGTCTCTTGTCAGACCTTAGTGCAGCCATGGGGACATCACTTTAAAAGACAGCACTGTCACTGGAGCACTGGGGACATCCCTTTAAAAGACTTCACTGTCACTGGAGCCATGGGGACATCCCTTTAAAAGACAGCACTGTCACTGGAGCACTGGGGACATCCCTTTAAAAGACTTCACTGTCAGTTGAGCACTGGGGACATCCCTTTAAAAGACAGCACTGTCACTGGAGCACTGGGGACATCCCTTTAAAGACTTCACTGTCACTGGAGCCATGGGGACATCCCTTTAAAGACTTCACTGTCAGTTGAGCAGTGAGGACATCCCTTTAAAGACTTCACTGTCAGTTTAGCCATGGGGCCATCCCTTTAAAAGACTTCACTGTCAGTTGAGAACTGGGGACATCCCTTTAAAGACTTCACTGTCAGTTGAGCACTGAGATAATCCCTTTAAAGACTTCACTGTCAGTGGAACCATGGGGACATCCCTTTAAAAGACTTCACTGTCAATTGAGCACTGGGGACATCCCTTTAAAAGACTTCACTGTCAGTTGAGCAGTGAGGACATCCCTTTAAAGACTTCACTGTCAGTTTAGCCATGGGGCCATCCCTTTAAAAGACTTCACTGTCAGTTGAGAACTGGGGACATCCCTTTAAAGACTTCACTGTCAGTTGAGCACTGAGATAATCCCTTTAAAGACTTCACTGTCAGTGGAACCATGGGGACATCCCTTTAAAAGACTTCACTGTCAATTGAGCACTGGGGACATCCCTTTAAAAGACTTCACTGTCATTTGAGCTTTGGGGACATCCCTTTAAAAGACTTCACTGCTAGTGGAACCATGGGGACATTCCTTTAAAAGTCTACATAGAAGTGGCGTGAAATGGTAATGAATTCTTATCACAATAGGTTTTGAAAATGCCAGAATATTGCATTTTTCAAAATCTTTCATAATTTCACCTTGTTGGCAAAGTTTACATAACCGACAAGTGGAATTAAAATAATGATAAATTACACCACATTCAACACCTTTAGCATTGAAACAACCCCACCACATTCGACACCTTCAGCATTGAAACAACCCCACCACATTCAACACCTTTAGCACTGAAACAACCCCACCACATTCAACACCTTCAGCACTGAAACAACCCCACCACATTCAACACCTTTAGCACTGAAACAACCCCACCACATTCAACACCTTTAGCACTGAAACAACCCCACCACATTCAACACCTTCAGCACTGAAACAACCCCACCACATTCAACACCTTCAGCACTGAAACAACCCTACCACATTCAACACCTTCAGCACTGAAACAACCCAACCACATTCAACACCTTCAGCATCATAAACTGACAAATGATGCTGAATAAGTAGTGATGCAGTGGTGAGATGAAACAATACTGCAATCCACACTTGCTTGTGTAAGGTATTGATTCAGAAGGACTCCATAATGATGGGAGAAACATCTAGTCCATCGTAGTTCAAACCATAAATATATCGAAAGTGAGGTCATAACCTGACAAACAATATTATTCAAAGATCACATACTTGATAACACATCTGATGGATTTGAACATTCCAGAAACCGTCTTGTCACATTATTACAGAAGAAGAGCTGAATCTGATAAGGCACAAGAGCATAACTCATTTGAATATCACACAAGACATTTCCAGATCTCAGTTCTGTAGCCCAGTTCAGAGTCGGAATGGCTCTACATTCATCATCATCATCATCATCATCAGACAATGCAGACATGGTGTCCTTTTAAAACCTATAACGTTGTCTACATCATCATCATCATCATCATCATGTTATAGACAGACCTCAGACAATGCAGACATGGTGTCCTTTTAAAACCTATAACGTTGTCTACATCATCATCATCATCATCACCATGTAATAGACAGACCTCAGACAATGCAGACATGGTGTCCTTTTAAAACATATAACATTGTCTCCATCATCACCATCATCATCATCATCATCATGTAATAGACAGACCTCAGACAATGCAGACATGGTGTCCTTTTAAAACCTATAACGTTGTCTACATCATCATCATCATCATCACCATGTAATAGACAGACCTCAGACAATGCAGACATGGTGTCCTTTTAAAACCTATAACATTGTCTCCATCATCACCATCATCATCATCATCATGTAATAGACAGACCTCAGACAATGCAGACATGGTGTCCTTTTAAAACCTATAACGTTGTCTACATCATCATCATCATCATCACCATGTAATAGACAGACCTCAGACAATGCAGACATGGTGTCCTTTTAAAACATATAACATTGTCTCCATCATCACCATCATCATCATCATCATGTAATAGACAGACCTCAGACAATGCAGACATGGTGTCCTTTTAAAACCTATAACGTTGTCTCCATCATCATCATCATCATCAAGTTATAGAGACCTCAGACAATGCAGACATGGTGTCCTTTTAAAACCTATAACGCTGTCTACATCATCATCATCATCATCATCATCAAGTTATAGACAGACCTCAGACAATGCAGACATGGTGTCCTTTAAAAACCTATAACGTTGTCTACATCATCATCATCATCATCATCATCATCATGTAATAGACAGACCTCAGACAATGCAGACATGGTGTCCTTTTAAAACCTATAACGTTGTCTCCATCATCATCATCATAATCATCAGACAATGCAGACATGGTGTCCTTTTAAAACCTATAACGTTGTCTACATCATCATCATCATTATCATCATCATGTAATAGACAGACCTCAGACAATGCAGACATGGTGTCCTTTAAAAACCTATAACGTTGTCTCCATCATCATCATCATCATCATCATCATCATGACAATGCAGACAATGCAGACATGGTGTCCTCTTAAAACCTATAACGTTGTCTCCATCATCATCATCATCATCATCATCATCATCATCATCATGTAATAGACAGACCTCAGACAATGCAGACATGGTGTCCTTTCAGAGCTATACCTTTGCCCCCAATATCAAAATTTTAACAAAAATCCCACACAAAAGGACAAAGAACTTTTTTGGTAGTGACTTTTCTGTTTTATGAGTAATATCAAAAGGAAAAGCAATGGCTAGGCACACATACAGACATTTGTATTCTTAAAACGCTTGGCAGTAAAGACAAAATTTCAGTATTTCATATATATTTTCATATAGTGCTAGAAATACCATATAACGTGAAGCTTTTATATAATGAATAAATTGAAACTTAAATTATTTTTAAGAAGGTGTTGCCAAAATGCCTATCACGTGGACCGCTGCTCATAATATCAATCACTGGATTGTCTGGTTCAGGCTCAATTATGTTTGTCCGCCATACAAATGTTTCTTCAAAAATATAATTCTCAGGCTGCCGCCAAGCTTCACAACACCCATGCTTATCATGATAACAGATTGAAAATGAAAACAAGGAAGGTACAAAAACAATATCTTGTTGACATAATAATTACCTTTTCCCTAAACTTAATGATAACAATACATTAAAGAATGCCAGCAAGTCCACAATATCTACAAGCTGCAAAACAATAGGCAAAGTTCAAAGCCAGAGACGAGAAACACCATGGGCTAATAATCATTACAGTGGAGCACTGCTACACACCCTGCCTTGTGAATGTAGTGCCCTCCAGCCAGAGATTAGTGATAAACAGATCACGCTGAATGTGGCGGCTGTGTTCCTGACCTTACAAGGGCTAGTTTATGTTTGATATACGAACAAGCTAACTCAACACACGATGGAACTATATTTACATTAAATTTACTTTTGTCAATATCTTTTTTGTGCAGGTTTTTTCTTCTTTTTTTTAATTTAGTCAGAGTAAGATAAGCAAGCTAGGATGTGTTTCTTTCAAAGGCTGGGTAGAGGATTCTAAAACAATATACAGGAGGCAAGTGGGGTTCATTGCAACATTACTGCAGCTTTGTCGCAAGCAATTCAGCTTGTCCGGGGAGTGTTGTTGGAGATTTATTTACTTCCTGAAATGTATGAGCATGGTGAAGATTCTTGTTGTTTTCATGCCACACACAGCTATATGATAGTGACCTGTAAATATCGAGTCTTCATCAGACAATCCAGTGATTGATATTAGGATCCACACTGTCAGGGTATGATGACACACAATCAACCAGGTCATCAAGTGTGAACACGCGATCAAGGTGAGTGAGTGAGTGAGTGAGTGAGTGAGTGAGTGAGTGAGTGAGTGAGTGAGTGGAATGTGTGAAATCAAACACATTTAAGACAACAAGAATCCCATAAAATAAATTAGGAGAAGAAAACAAACCTACGCTTAATTGAATGTTTCGTGAAGACCAATATTCAAGGAACCGACTATAATCAAACTGGTAAAACATCTTCACATTTCCATCCATCAGTCAAGTAGATATCAATGAAAAGTGAGGAAAAGAGAGATGAAAGAGAAATGAAATATACCTTTTTTTTGGACTTTGTCACAATTATATCTTTGAAAATGGGACCTTATCATTTAAACTGTTTCTAAATTAAAAGACACATCACAATTATACTCTCTGTTTTGCATTTTACTTTAAACTGCATTTTGAAAATACAAAGGAGGGCTGAGGAAGGCGAGTTTTGATTGCAAAGTCGTTATTCGGGTCAGTGATAAAATATTTTCATTATTTTTATTCTTATTATATTTTCCATTTTCTCAGTATTTGGGGATGGTGAATCCTTAACGAGTAAACCAATTAAACAAAAAAAGGCTACTTAGCAACCACAGATACTGAAAAAATTATACTTTTGACTTACAGATAGGAAAAAAAACATTTACAATCACACATCTCACAAAACTGTGAAGACCTATGTCCATCACATATTTGAAAATGGTAATTAATTTTCCAATTTGGATGTAGATACTATAATTAGTGACTTGTGTGAACCGACACATTGATACAAAATAAAGGTAATCAAATGTTTCCTTGCTTGAGAGGTCATTAAGCTAACCTTACAGATAAAGATATTGTTCAAACAGCCCAAATTCAATCTTGTATTTTCTATTTTTGCAGATTCAGTTTGTCCTAATCTTCAATTATAGTCTTTTGTAATCTTTTCTAATCTTTAAATGGTTTACAAAACAGGGTTAGGAAATTGCAATGATCATGAACCCTGTCGTACAAAACCACAATTCACCCCGTGAAGATTCCAGGGTAGAATAGGTCTTCAGCAACCCATACTTGCCGTAAAAGGTGACTATGCTTGTCGTAAAAGGCGACTAACGGGATCGGGTGGTCAGGCTCGCTGACTTGGTTGATAGATGTCATCATTCCCAATTGAGTGGATCGATGCTCATGATATCAATCACTGGATTGTCTGGTCCAGACTCGATTATTTACAGACCGCCGTCATATAGCTGGAATATTGCTGGGTGCGGCGTAAAACAACAAACTAAACCAAACCAAACCAAACCAAAACCAGAATTCATAAAAGACATCAACCATCTTCAGCTATGATGTTGTTTCTAGTGTGAAGGACGTCAACAATGCCACAATGCCATCCGGATAACGTAAACTAGCGTACGTGTGAAGTGATATTTGCACACCTAGTTATTCCTAACCCTATAGACAATAATTTAATTTATGTCATAAATCGATAAAAAAAAAAAATACTCTTCATATATATCAGTTCCCCTTTGTCACCTCAATTTATTCCCTACACAGGCCCTGATGATTTACTTCACTATATGATTATTTACATACAAACACCCTTCATATCAACACTTGGAACAGATGGGCAGACAATCTGTATGACATGAAATAATCAATACTATACACACAAAGACTGTTCATTTTTTGTGTTTTATTTGGTTTGGTTTGTTGTTTAACTCTCCACTTAGCAATATTCCAGCTATATGGAGGCTGTCTGTAAAAATTGAGTCTGGACGAGACAATCCAGTGATTGATATCATGAGCATCGATCCACGCATTTGGGATAGATGACATGCATCAACCAAGTCAGCGAGCCTGACCACCTGATCCTGTTAATCGCCTTTTACGACAAGCATAGTCACCTTTTACGGCAAGCATGAGTTGCTGAAGACCTATTCTACTCCAGTATCTTCACGGGTCCTGATCATTTGGAGGATGCACAACAGTTACATAAGTCTGACTATTATCTCAGTGGTCTCATGAACAGAGAGTCTGCCTTGGGAGCGGAAGGTCGGTGGTTCTATCCCAAGCAGTGTCATACCAAAAGCTATGCAAATATGGTACTTGTGACCCTGCCTCGGCATTATGGAAATAAAACAAGGACTGGCGGCTTGGAGACAGTGGTGTGTCTGAGTGGGGTGTTCAAGTTAAAAACGAATTGCAGCTTGGTATCTTTGTGGGCTGCCACAATAAAACCGGCAGAGAATGCGAAGAGGGGAAGGCGTGAGGAAAGGACAGAATGGGGAGAGAACGCGAAGAGAGGAGGGCGTGAGGAGAGGAAGGAATGGAAGAGGACGCGAAGAGGGGAGGGCGTGAGGAGAGGACAGAATGGGGAGAGAACGCGAAGAGGGGAGGGCGTGAGGAGAGGACAGAATGGAAGAGGACGCGAAGAGGGGAGGACGTGAGGAGAGGACAGAATAGGGAGAGAACGCGAAGAGGGGAGGACGTGAGGAGAGGACAGAATGGGGAGAGAACGCGAAGAGGGGAGGGCGTGAGGAGAGGACAGAATGGAAGAGGACGCGAAGAGGGGAGGACGTGAGGAGAGGACAGAATGGGGAGAGAACGCGAAGAGGGGAGGGCGTGAGGAGAGGACAGAATGGGGAGAGAACGCGAAGAGGGGAGGACGTGAGGAGAGGACAGAATGGGGAGAGAACGCGAAGAGGGGAGGACGTGAGGAGAGGACATAATGGGGAGAGAATGCGTGAGGAGAGGAAGGAATGGAAGAGGACGCGAAGAGGGGAGGACGTGAGGAGAGGACAGAATGGGGAGAGAACGCGAAGAGAGGAGGGCGTGAGGAGAGGAAGGAATGGAAGAGGACGCGAAGAGGGGAGGGCGTGAGGAGAGGACAGAATGGAAGAGGACGCGAAGAGGGGAGGACGTGAGGAGAGGACAGAATGGGGAGAGAACGCGAAGAGGGAAGGGCGTGAGGAGAGGAAGGAATGGAAGAGGACGCGAACAGGGGAGGATGTGAGGAGAGGACAGAATGGGGAGAGAACGCGAAGAGGGGAGGACTAAGGAGAGGACAGAATGGGGAGAGAACGCGAAGAGGGGAGGGCGTGAGGAGAGGACAGAATGGGGAAAGAACGCGAAGAGGGGAGGGCGTGAGGAGAGGAAGGAATGGGGAGAGAATGCGAAGAGGGGAGGACGTGAGGAGAGGACAGAATGGAAGAGGACGCAAAGAGGGGAGGACGTGAGGAGAGGACAGAATTGGGAGAGGAGAGTATGAGGAGAGGGCGTGAGGAGAGGACAGAATGGAGAGAGGAGAGTGTGAGGATGAGAGGACGTGAGGAGAGGACAGAATGGAGAGAGAATGCGAAGAGGGGAGGACAGAATGGAGAGAGGAGAGTGTGAGGACAAGAGGGTGTGAGGAGAGGACAGAATAGGAAGTGGAAAGAATGGAAAGGGATAGGAATGGTAAGAAAGTGTGGACGGGAGTGATTTATGTATGAATTTAATAACAAATTACTGACATACATCTTGTCAAAAGAGCCAGGTGTTGTGCTATGTGCTCTAATGTTCCCCAAAAGGTTTTGTTTGTTTGTTGTTTAATGCCGGACATAGTGACATTCAAGCTATGTGACGCCTATAAATAATCAAGTCTGGACCAGACAATCCAATGATGGATATTGTGAGCAATGATCAACTCCATCAGGGTATGATGACACGCAAACCAAGTTGCTGAGTCAGACCATCCCATCCATATGGTCACCTCATACGACAAGCAGTCATTCCTGATCTGGCCTAACCCAGATTCGCTACTGGGTGCACAAGCTCGCAATCAACCTAGTTACAAGACACTAACAAGCCATCCGTTCCCCTACATAACTTTGATGAAACTTTAGCTTACCACTTCAACAGGCAGGGCTAAGGTGATGATTATAAAGTAATATATAAATAGTGAGCAGGCCTAAGCAGAGATTTCAAACTACTAGCTTCAACCGGCAATTATAAGGTAATTATTGTACAGAGATATACGCACGCTGGGCAGGCCATAGCCCAAATTCTGACCCACCAGCAACGGAATGTCTACAGCCTGAAGTGTAAACACTGAAGTGCATTTAGGCCAGTCCAAGGGGAAAGCTACCCCACCCCCACGTCTCAACCAGTCTCAGCCCGGTGGTGATACCACACACATTGTTAACCCTCCATCACTCAACGCAGCCTTGCAAAATTGTTAGCACTCGCCCTGAGCTAGCCTGGTTACCTTCAATAGCATAGAGGCTCACACCACTCTCCTGGCGACTCATATAAAACACATTAGCTGAATTTCATTTCAGCCCACAATGAATGGTCATGTTCTGGGTTGGTGCTTTGTCCAGAATGGGAAACAAATTGAGAGTTGGGCTGATAAGAAGCACACTAGTTAAAGCACTGAGGACTGGGCTTTGTGGAGGTCATAATTTAACATAAATGACCAAATGCTGTGAATATAAGGCTCATAGAGAAGAAGCACATCGATATGGGAAGCTTGATCTTATGTTTGCTTGTTTGTTTGTTGTTTAACGGTGCACTCAGCAATATTCCAGCTATATGACGGCGGTTTGTATTAATGGAGTATGGACCAGACAATCCAGTGATTGACATCATGAACATCGATCCACGCAATTCAACAGAAATGACCTAATGCTGTGAATATAAGGCTCATAGAGAAGAAGCACATTGATATGGGAAGCTTGATCTTATGTTTGCTTGTTTGTTTGTTGTTTAACGGTGCACTCAGCAATATTCCAGCTATATAACAGTGGTTTGAAAACAATGGAGTATGGACCAGACAATCCAGTGATTGACATCATGAGCATCGATCCAAATGCTATGAATATAGCTCTCGTAGAGTAGAAGCACACTAGTAAAAACACCGAGGACTCAGCTTTGTAGAAAAATCAGAATATATATGACTGTTCCTATCATACTAGTGCATGGATACAACCATATCGATACGGGAAGCTTGATCTTATGTTTGTTTCTTTCTTTCTTTCTTTGTGTTTAACGCTGCATTTAGCAATATTTCAGCTATATGACGGCAGTTTGTAAATAATGGAATCTGGACCAGACAATCCAGTGATTGACATCATGAGCACTGATATACGCAATTGGGATACGATGAAATGAATCAACCAAGTCAGCAAATCTGACCACTCCATCCCGTTAAGAGCCTTTACTACAAGCATAGTCGCCTTTTTAAGGCAAGCATGGGTTGCTGAAGACCCATTCTAACACTGATCTTGACAGGTCTGATTTTATGTAATATGGTGTCATGGTGTACAAGCCTAATTGATCTCGCCCATCCTCCCAAGTGATACCATCCCCACCAAGGCTGTGGTTCCAATAACCCTGTTAATGTCACTGACCTTTTCATTACATGAATGAAATTTAGCACAGATCTTAAGCTGAATTTTCTTTATTTTCGAGTACAAGCAAAAACACATTGAGCTTAGTTTGAAATACATGAGATCAAAATGGCAATGGGTGTGGAAAATCGTTACCTGAGATTGCAAGACAAACACACAAATCAGCTTCTGCTGTATGCAGAAAACATAAACAGGACCTCTACTCAATGTGGATACAAAATTTGTAAGTACTAAAGAGCTTTGAAAAAGTGTAATTTTGCGAGCAGGACCCATTCCACTGACGGCAGTGTATTGTTTAGTTCCTTGTTATGATTTCAATCACACTTTAGGACACAGTGTCCAATTGGTTGCTCCAAGTACCATGCAGCCGATTGTGCAACATATTCTAAAATTAAGACGTTAGGGCAGGTTGCACTGTCTGTTCAAATAAGTACGATTTTCTTTTGGTTATGGCCGAGCAATGGTCAAATTTAATATTCGTGGTGGGAAACGTCATGTAGATACAAAAACTGATTAAAAAAAATATATCAACAATAATCTGGACAAGTAGACTTTGTCTCTAGGCACACCCCTGGGAACCAATCACCGAAGTCGTTTGACAATGCAAGGATTTAACCACTAGCCTATTACCGTTTTGGTAGAAGACAGTCATTAAAGTATGTAGGATAAGTAATACCGTATTTGACGTAATAAGCGCCCCACTCTAATAAGCGCCCATGGCGATATTTGCTAACATATTGGCTAGTGAACAATCCTAATCAGTACCCCTTCCAATTGATCAATGTACACAAGACATTTATTCGCGTATAATACACACTCCCCTTAATTAAGGAGAATTTAATTTTGGAAAAATATATCTGTCGTACATAAAAGTTTTAGGCTGTCAGTATAAAACACTAAATTTATCTTTCAACTCTGTTTTTTTCACCAAAATAATATTCTAATAAGAGCCCCCTATTCCTAATTTTGACAGCGCCCTGGGCACTTATTACGTCAAATACAGTATTCACTAAAGGATCAGAGCTCAATACAACAATAAAATCTTAGCACAATGACTCCCATACATTAACATAGAAATATGAGATGAAATTGCATTGGGAATAGGGACCAGTTATATATGGGGGTGAGTGAGATACAATTATTATATGTACAAAACAAGATGTCACTTCACAAATAGACGTCATTAGCTTTAACTTTTTCGTAATTAGCTTGCCAGATTTGCTCATGGCCCTCTTAAAATATTTCAAAGTAGAAAATCACACAATATTAATATTTTAACCAAAAATACCCCTCGCCAAACTGTGTATTCATTTTCACTCCCCTCCCCCTGAACACATAACCTGGGTTGGGCTGGGGGTCACAAGACCCTTGGCCTGTGGCCAACAGAAACAGCACAAGCCTCTGGATTTATAGAAGATTCCAAACAAAGACTCCTGGCAGGCAAATTAGGAAATATATGTTATTTTGTGCAAAATTGTTTTGTTTTTAAGATCCTGTTTTCTAAAATTCAAAGGTCTTTTAACTTTGGAAATTAACATTACTGTATTTGACGTAATAAGCTCCAAGGGCGCTCTCAAAATTAGAAATAGGAGGCTCTTATTAAAACATAAATTTAGTGAGGAGGAAAAACAGAATTGAAAGATTGTAAATTTTGTGGTTTATGTTGACAGCCTGAAATGATACAAAAGAAAAGTCTGTGCGTATTATACACAATAGATATATTTTTCCAGAATTTAATTGCCCATGATTAAGGGTGCATATAACACACGAGTGCGTATTATACACGAATAAATTAGTGTACATTGATCAATCGAAAGGAATTGGGATTGTTCACTAGCCAATCTATTAGCAAACATTGCTGTGGGCGCTTATTACGTCAAATATGGTATATTCAATAACATAAAACCAAGCCTTTAAAGCCTCTTCCTCTTTATTAGTCCAATCAATGAAATGCAAGTTGACCAAACCAAGCCATCTATATAACAATACTACAACAATCAGGAACGTTTTAATTCCAATTTGGAAAGTTTCACTTACATTCGCTGAAGACCTATGGTCAAATACAGGCATCTCAGCAGGTCTAGATTAATTCTTAAGCGTATTTTCTAAAGTTGGGTAAGTTTGACAACCCTCATCCACACACACTTTTATGTAAGAGTTAAATAGATATGCTAATTAATATTCATGTCTAGCGTTCCACTGATAAACAAACACAGCCAGGAAGAACATTTGATGCATTGAAATGACCTGGTTGGCTTGTGTTTTATCAAAGCCATCTCTAACGAACACTAGCTAACCCCACAAGGCTGTAAATATATATTAATCTACCTCTGCAGATATACAAGCCGAAGAACATGTTGGGCTACCAACAAAAATATTAAATTCTATACGCTACACGATTCTTTAAACAGTAGACAATCTGCCATGTGTAAGCCAGCTAGTGGCAATTTGCATCTTTGACCTGTGTCAAATACTTCAGTGACACCCCCCCCCAATAGTTGTCAGGTCCCTTTGAAACCAATAGCAGGTCGTATCAACTACCCATCATATCCTGACAGTACACAGGAGGGTCCAGATGGGTGTTGCTGTCTAGTGTAAAAGGACTCTAAAACACTCTCCCAAGCATGTGTAAATTAAAAAGTACTGCTAACAGCTTCAGTAGCAGAGCTATGATGTCATTTGATTGTGACGTCATGGTAACCTATGACATCACAATGGTCTCGAAGCATTGTGATACAATTTCATTGCAGCAATATCTACAATGTAGGGAGCCAGATTTGGATGATAAAACACTATTTCAATTGGGGGAAAAAAGCAGTCTTAACAAGAATAAGAAAAAATATTGCCATGTTCATACATTTACGACTTAAAAGGGATCGAAATTAGTACTAACCTGCTAGCCCGGTCCAGTGTTCTGAATGGTAAAGGTATTCTAAGGGCTAGTAGAATTTCCAACATTTTGAGGGTACTGTTAGATATTAGTAACCGGAACTCGCGGTAGTAGACATTCTTGGTTAACTCCCATCACTGACCAAATAAGATTTCAAAATCCATTAAATGATTGGTGTTGATATTTCAATCAAAGTAATATTGTTATTGTTTATTGACTAAAGGCCATACATAAATCTAACAGCCTAATGACTAGCCTCTCATACAGTCAATGAAAACTAAAATATCCTAAAACTCACAAGCACGTTTACACTACTTAGGAAAATTTAGATTTCACCAGAATATGAAGAGAATATTTGAACTCTTTATATGATAAACTGAAAGACCAAAACCAAAGAGTTCTCCAAAAAATTATTTTTTTCTGAGACTAAATGTTAGATCCTACTGACTGATGTCCACCCCCATCAAGGCCCTCGCACAGTATTTGGTGTGGGTGTGTTATACAAGATTTCTATGACACATATCCTGGTTGAAACCTAGATCATGCGAAACGTTTAAGAATATAAGTGAGGGTTGTCACTCAAAGCACAAAGCTCCAACTATATAAACCTGAGCTAACAGGAAGCTAGCTCATAATACATTCTGCTGGCCTTTTCCTGGTCAATACTGGCCCATATCATGCATATGTAATAGTGTGGTGCTTAGAATGGTGCAGAAAGATACATTTATAAAAAGATAAAATGATTTGATAAAAGACACAAACAATTATGCAACATTCGATAATAAACAGGTGGTCAAAACATTTTAGTACTAATGCATACTGTGCAATGATTACAGTTGAAAGTTTCCCTTCAATATGAGCAACACTTGAAACTGTAAATGCAGGTGTGAAGAAACATCATGCCCACTCACCCAACCCGGTACTTTAAACAGTCACCCAAGTAGATTCTTGTATTTTAGTTGTCAGTTGAGAAGTTGTAATATTTTTAGAAAACATAAATGTACACACTTATATTTATTTCACACAATACATCATGATCCTTTCACCCTGTTGCTGAGGAACCTCTTCAGGAACTTCGTGAGTGAGTGAGTGAGTGAGTGAGTGAGTGAGTGAGGTGAGCAAGTGAGTTGGGTTTTAATGCCACTTTTAACAGTATTCCAGTTACATCGCGGCACATCAGCTTAATGTGGGAGGAAAGCCCGAAGTGATGCAGGTCTCAGACGTTTGCCACTACTGTGAAACCCAAGAGCATGAGTATGGTGCTGACAAACCTAGAAACATAATCGAGGCGAACCGGGATTCGAACCCACAATCATAGGTTTCTGGCATGCCCAAGTGATGCAACTCTGCACAGCGAGTCATGGCGTCTTAGACGACTGGGCCACCCGTGACCTCTAAGGAAGTCGTTGATCAGGTAGATGGGACTTCAGTATTTATCAGTGAAATTCAAGGTGTGCAGTTTGTTGAAGGACTTACGGCTTTGTGAGAAATAAAGCATCTGGTATCTCCTACACGTGGACACAAAGAAGAAATTACCTACCACAAACAAACATTAAATATACTGTGCCCCATTTAGGACCAGAAGCCCTGAACGAGTAGTTTCCACGATTTTACATGACGCAGAAATGTGTATCCAGTACGCACAAATTTATAGAATGGATGCAGAAAAATTAAATTGCATCCTGAACAATGCACAATAATATTCATTGTACGAAATTCTTGACAAGACATATAATGGTCCTATAATTACTTAACTATCAAAACTTACACTACACTACACCATTTCATTACAATACAACCCGTGAAGATCCGGGTTGAGAATAGGTCTTCAGCAACCCATTCTTGCCATTAAAGACGACTATGCTTGTAAGAGGCGACTAGCAGGATCAAGTGGTCAGGCTCACCAACTTGGTTGAAGCATGTCATTGTATCCTAATGGCTTAGATCAATGCTCAAGTCAATAACTGGATTGTCTGGTCCAGATTTGATTATTTACAGACTGCCGTCACATTGGTGAAATATTGCTGAGAGCAGCGTTAAACAAACAAACAAACAAATCATTCCAATACAGAACCATCAATGTCCTGTGAGGACCCTTGGAATCAATATTGGGGGTCCCCTGGAACCCAAGTATTGAAGGTCATGGTAAAACCCTGAGTTCCATATCTGTGGATGTATTTCTACAGCTCCTTTCTCGGTCAAGCAATGACCAATTTGAATGTTTCCAACTATCACCAGTCCTAACCAGTGTTTGAAACTAAGCATGAAAGTCAAGGTACTTTTTTTTTCTTCAAAGCCCTGATGGAAAAGGTTAAATATTCAGGAGATCATTAGATTCAAATACTCTAAAGCGGCAAACCTCAAGGGCCCCAGAATCCTCCTTAATTTTACACTGCTAACCCTTAACAAGTGTCATCAGATCACATATCCCAATTCAAAAAAAGAATTTGGCTACTTATACCCCACTTTTGACTCATCGCCCTTGGATACCTTCGTTCAACATGTCCTTGATAAGAGGTGAGGTGAAATTGGGTTCAACGTCGCCTTCAAGAATTTTGCACTTATATAGCGATGTGCATGTGTGGCTTCTTGTACGAGTCTGGACTGATGCCGATTTATAGTGGTAGCCCACTGAGATACCATGTCACAGTTTAACATGAATACCCCATTCAGACACAGTATACTGACTCTGTGACAACCAGTCCTTGTTTAAACCCCTTAATGCTGAGCGCCAGACAGGGTAACAACAAGTACCATCTTTTAATGTCTTTTGGTATGACACGGCCGGGGATCGAACCCCGGATGCTCTGCCGGCGAACGCTCTACCATTAGACCACAGAGGCGGTCGTCCTTGATTAAGCGACGTGGGCAAATATTCCAGCATGACCCGGCTAGAGCACACCATACACATTATTGTGACAGGCAATGAAATGGTTATCGAAAGGACTAGTGAGTGAGTACGGTTTTAAGCCGCTTTTAGCAATATTCCAGCAATATCATGGCGGGGGGACACCAGAAATGGGCTTCACACATTGTACCCATGTCGGGAATAGAACCCGGGTCTTCGGCGTGACGAGCCAACGCTTTAACCACTAGGCTACCCGACCGCCCCATCGAAAGGACTAAACAATAGTAATTTGATTATGATTTTCTCTTAAAGTACCTGTCATGTAAATCCTAAAGGGGTATCAAACTTATATAACTGTCTCACAGAGATCAGATCAGACCAGTATTCTTCTAAAGTTTCAGTCTTATACACATGTATATATTCTCTACAGATGAATTATTGTCAACAATTTGATAGGACAAAGTGAATAGCTGCTTAATTTGCCAACATGTCAAGTTAAATCAAAAGGGCACAAGGTCATCACTAGACTGATCATTTTCAGTATAAGTCAAACAGACAAATGGATGAACAGACGGACATGGTCATTGCTATATCCCTCCACTTTTCAAACCGTGGAGATAAAAATACCTAGAAATCCAATGGTACCGATCATGCAGAGTAGAATGCAAATTGAGTTGCTTGTGCATTGTCTTATGTTCCACTCGGCAATATTCTAGCTATTTGATGACCAAATGCTAATAACAGTCTGGACCAGACAATCCAGTGAAATTATGAGCAATGATCCACACTATCAAATATGATAGAGTTCCAGAGATCCTCATCCATTGCAGAGCTTGATCTCAGTCAATATCATATAACCATTATAACTACAGTGTTCCTTCACTATAGCGCTAACTCGGTTATAGCGCACATGGCTCTCAAAATTTACTAACATTTTTAACAAACTCAAATTTTCCAACGACACGTTTTCCCCCATCTCAGAAAGCATTATCACCTGATCACCATGATCATGTAACACCAGAAATAGAGAATCTCACCCTCGGGTCTTTTGATATCAAATATATCAACACGAGTTGATAAAAGTTGGAAAACTCTGAGCCTTGCCAAGGATTTTTTTCCACTTTTATCAACAAGTGTTGATATATTTGATATCAAAAGACACGAGGGTGAGATTTTATTTAGCATCCAACATCATTCTTCCAACTTTTTCAGTTTGCAGACAGTAATAAGCAGTGTTTTAAATGTAAAAAGTACTGCTAACAGCTTCAGAAGCAGAGCCATTAGTGATGTCATTTGATTGTGACATCATGGTAACCAATGATGTCACAATGGCCTGCAAAGCATTGTGATGGAATTTCATGTGGGAGGAAATCCCGAAGTGATGCAGGTCTCAGACGTTTACCACTTCAACAAAACCCACGAGCATGGGTATGGTGCTGACAAACCTAGAAACATAATTTGGGCGAACCGGGATTCGAACCCACCATCATAGTTTTCTGGCGTGCCCAAGGGACGCAACTCTGCAGAGCGAATCGCGGCAACTTAGACCACTGGGCCTCCCGTGCCCCCGGCTGTAAAGAGGATAGAGCTTTGAGGTGGAAGAGGTGGGATAGGGGTATTGCATTAATTGATAATCATATATTCTGCATTTCCATGGGAGTATATCATACAGCTGGAGTCGGTAACTTCAGAAACCTAGGACCATCATTTATTTCACACAGAATCTACTCCACAAGTAAAGGTGAGCTTTAAAATACAGCCATGAGCAGGCATATATTGTACCAATAAATTACGAGCGTTTATCATATACATGTACTAAAGGGGAAATTATTTAATTTCAAATTGTATAAATGCTACAAATGACATTTCAAATCAACAATAATAAGCCAGGATTTTCAAACTGACATTTCATCCTTGCATAATGCGTACTTATTCATAAACTGACATTTCAAATTATTAGATAAGTGCTGCATCAAATGGCCAATCCCAGCTGCTGGTAAATGTGTCTACAGCCAACCCAGACCAATCACCTGTTGAAATCATAGCTGAGAATAATGCAATATTGATTCGACTTCTCTCATCTTTAATCCCTGGGATGGCAAAATCAAGGCAGATATACCTCTCTCTGCATCACCCTGTGCAATAATCCACTCAATTACAATGAAAGAATCTTAGTTTAATTTTGAACCCATCCTCACAATGAAAAGCAATCCTTGCTTGTTTTACCGTTATTTTGCCTTTTACTACCATGGAACCTGTTTCAGTTGACAATCCAGACTGGTTATTTTATATCAAATAAATAACTACATTTGGTCCTGACATAACCAAGAACTTACTCATTTCTAAGATGTATTATAACATTCTTAAACCTTATTGATAAAAGTTCCCAAAAGTTTGTATAGATACAATCGGGACCATATGCCAGTTATATATTACACCATATAACATTGCAATACCTGATAACAATCAAGCATTTCAAAGTTACTAACGCCAAATTATCCTTACAAAATCCATAAAACAAACATGCAGCAATACACAAGGTGCATAAAACTCATAATCCCGCTATCACGATAACAAACAATAACTTGTCCAAATGTTACAAACTGATGAATGACATATCATATCATGCCAGTCAATTTCGATTTCCTGTTTTATTGTCTGAATAGGCCAGGAAGGATCTCGCCACGTCAAATTTACCTACTGCACAGCTCATATCGGACTAAATATGAATTAAATTATTCAGATTACTAAACTAAAATGAAATGTTCATAAAGCCACCTGCTTCTTGCTCTTGAATTAAACATCAAAACATGTCTATCATAATCATGTGTTGTATATTGAAAAAGAAATTTTGTTCTAATATCAGAACTTCATTATAATTTGAATCAAAAACGAACAAATTGCACAATACATGGGGTATATCTTGCTGTTAATATGTACAAAAGCTGTGGCCTAAAATTAAAAGATTGATTGGTATAATTTGAATACTTATGGGTATAAAGACTATCAACCCTGAACATGATGGCAGCGGGAATATCAGACATTCATCCTAAGCAATTGGCCCTTTGTGGTAATGCCACAGCAGAGTTAGCCCATTTGCAAACATGCCTGTCATAAGTGGCGACTTAAATTGATCGGGTGGTCAGGTTCAGTCACTTAGTTGTGTCCATGGTGTTCATGATGTTAACTGCGTGGGTGGGCTTCATTATGGGGGGCACGGGGGGCCCCAGTCGTCTAAGGCACCGCGATTCGCTATGCAGAGTTGCGTCCCTTGGGCATGTTGGGCACGCCAGAAACCTATGATTGTGGGTCCGAATCCCGGTTCGCCCCAATTATGTTTCTAGGTTTCTCAGCACCATACCCGTGCTCATGGGCTTTGACATGCATCACATTGGGCTTTCCTCCCACATTAAGCTGACATGCCGTGATATGACTGGAATACTGTTAAAAGCGGAGTAAAACCAACTCACTCACTCACTCACTCATTATTTATGGCTTCTGTCATAATCCTGCTGCTGTATTCCTGACTGTGACGCAAAACAACATTCACTCACTGTTCGGGGCAAGTCGTAAAATTTTCTTACTTTGGGTCATTTGCCAATATTATTCAAACAAATGCAAAACAACAGTCACTCTCCTCATGGTGGCCTGACTTCCATATTGTCTGGGGACCACATCGCTTAAAGATGGAAAATCATAAGTTTCTTACAGAACAGTCACCCAAACCTCTCGGCAATCTGAAGGACTTTGCCACATTAGAAATTAGATCTACAAGATCCAAGTGCCGGAAGAGCTTTTGTCTGGTTGTCGAGACTTAATTCATGTCTTCTAATTGTTCACACAGGGCTTCTAAGTCGAGCGTCACACATGAGGAGTTGTGGTTCGAACACTGGTAATCTGTCTAAACCAGCTTTGCTACATGACATACTTCAAACAGACATACAGCCATTTATAGTGCATACACTCCTATTCTTACTGTGCTTGTTTTAACATTTTAGCAGCCACACAGGCGGAGAACTTAGCAATGATGGTCTATATTTGCCATGACTTCCACCATATACCTGTCATTTCATAGCACATGGCATGTTTACAGAAGAAAAATGCAAATGTTTGCAACCATCAGTCATCACTTTTTGCCATAAATACAGCTGGCAAACAGTCTAGAACAGTAAGGCAAACAGTCGAGTCTACATCGGTGTAAGAGCCTTACTTGACAAGGCCAAGGTGAGGTGACGTGATGGTAGCCTTGGTGATAACTTGCCTTCAAGAGACTTTATTTCACAATTCCAGTTTTTATAAGTTCCAACTTGTGCGTGGTTGTAAGGACACATTCATTGGGATAATTCTGAAGGAGACACTAATATCCTGTCACACGTACTGCTAGAAGAGTCAAGGTCATGGCCGGCGAAATAATTACATCCACGAGTCATGTCAGGGACAGATAAATCCTGAATTGAGGACTATTTTGAATTTCAATTTACATAAACATGCTTCATACATCTACATATACATTTATAACACATTTTTTATATTTTAAGTTCAATTGTGCTGTCAAACGTTGAGCTACAATGGTATGATCAAAAACACAACTTCATACAATATGACACTGGATTAAACTTTGTAATCTGGGAATAAAAACATCTGAGTTTCTACAAGTATGCTAATATTATTTTATCCAATGTACTTTCCAAGTTTATTTTCATTAAAATTCCTTTATTGTTAAATCCCCTCTCTCCGCCCCTCAATCAACCCTTTCGCCCCCTTCCGTGGTCTAGTGGTAGAGTGTCCGCCAGGAGAGTGGAAGGTCCGGGGTTCGATCATGTTAAACTTGCTTCATGGTATCTCAGTGAGCTAGCACTTTAAATCAGCATCAGTCCGGACTAGTACGAGCAGCCACACAAACACACACACGTACATGCACGTCGCTATATAAGTGCAATAATCTTGGACGCGACGTTAAACCCCATTTCACTACTTCAATCAACCCTTTCGCCCCCTCGTCTCCTTCCTAAGTCAAACCCTCTACCTCAGTCCTTGCTCTTATTACTTTGGTCAAATACTTTATCCTTCCTTTCTCCTTTGTTCAGTCAAGGAAATACGGCAAGCTCTATTTGTTTTCCTATTCCATCATATGTACAAAGACAGGGATAGAAATTAATCCGAAAGCTTGCTAAACAATATGCCAACTAAGTCAGTCTCAGGTGCTAATTTCAATCCATTCATAGACTGGTTGCTATTCCTCCAATCGTAATGCATGTCCCATATCATATGATTTGTATATCAGCCACATCACAATAAAGGAAATTTATGTCAAATAATTTTTCAAACAGGATTTAAAAATTGACATTAGTCCTTAAAAATATCTTCTTTGATGGAAACACTTTTCCAATGAAAACTGAGATTTTTCTGACTAATATGAAACATTCTTTCCATTAAGGCAGACCTTGGGATTCATATGATTTTTGTACAACGTTTGAATCCCTGTAAATCTTTAAATCGTAACTTTGGGTCATAATAGTCTCTCTGACATTCCTGACAGCATAGTCTATACTAAAACATTCATCCCATTCTATTCTGATACTCTTCTCAGCTCTACTCACCGATACGCACCCCTTTCAGCTCTAGGAGTGAGTCGGGTTGAACGCCGCTTATAGCAGTATCCAGTTTTATCACGGCATTTCAGCTTAATCTGGGAGGAAAGCCCCATGTGATGCAGATCTCAGACATTTACCACTTTGATAAAACTACAAATACGGGTATGGTGCTGACAAACCTAGAAACCTAAACAGGACAAACCGTGATTCTAACCCACAATCAATCGAACCTCACCGCAGTGAATTGCTTTGCCTTAAGACAAGTAGACAACCCATTCCCCTCAGCTCTAAGAGATTGTTTATTTTTTGTTTGTTTGTTGTTTAACACCACACAATTCCAGCTATATGATGGTCTGTAAATAATCAAGTCTGGATCAGTCAATCCAGTGATTGACATCATGAGCATCAAACCATGCCTAGCCACCTGATCCTGTTAGTCTCATCTTGCAACAAGCATGGGTTGCTGAAGATCTATTCTAACCCAGATCTTCAAGGGGTTCAGCTCTGTGAGAATGAGAGTTCCTTATCCTCAATGAGTGAATGAGTGAGTGAGTTTGGTTTTACACCGCTTTTAGCAATATTCCAGTAATATCACGGCGAGGGACACCAGAAATGGGCTTCAGACATTGTACCCATGTCAGGATTCGAATCTTTATACTCAAAGTTTCCTTTATAAAATTACTTTTATTTAACCTTACATGTAACTTTATTCCAAAGACTTTGATGTCAGCCTTGGACCCTACGTGCTTAATATCAAACACTGTGAAACTTTACCTTAGTGGTGTAAAAGCAGTGTTTGAGATCACCTGGCTCCCTATCCATCCATGCTGTGACAAGCCCAGCAGTGTAGAGAACACAAGGCTGTACTTACCATGTGTATTTTTGAAAGGTGGCAAACAGCTGTGACGCTAGGTGTATATATAACGCTGTGAGAGGCTGTATGCCTCTTTCAACAACTTGCTCACACATTGTAAAAAATAGAAGATCCTATTTTATTCCCTGGATCTTAAAATAGCTTCCAACTTTTGCATCTTTTATCTTTAGTTTGAGGGTCAAGGGTTGAGTTATTAATATTGAACATGTTTTTCATGCACACCTAAATGACATATGACTGATGGTGTCATGTCTTTTTCTTTTATTGTTTCACAATTTCTTTTCATAAAGATTTAATCAGATTTTTGAAAGATGATGTCATAAATACAACTGAAGTCATAAAAAAAAAACTGAGGGGAAAAAGAATGAATGCCACGTTTGTTTTTATGTAATTGAAAATTGAAAGGACTGTTGTTAAATCTGATCATGTTTATTCAACCATCACACTTCCCTGGAATAGTCGCTGTGCAGAGTTGCGTCCCTTGGGCACGCCAGAAACCTATGATTGTGGGTTCGAATCCCGGTTCGCCTCGATTATGTTTCTAGGTTTGTCAGCACCATACCCGTGCTCGTGGTTTTCACCGAAGTGGTAAACGTCTGAGACCTGCATCACTTCGGGCTTTCCTCACACATTAAGCTGACACGCCGTGATATCACTGGAATACTGTTAAAAGTGGCGTTAAACCCAACTCACTCACTCACTCACTCTCTGGAACATTGTGTATAAAGTAATCTGTGGCTTGGTAATTTTGTTTACAAACAAATTGGTTCAATAAGTCTTCATTGAACCAATTTATTTGTAAACAACATTAAGAAAGTAAAGGTAAGAAATGAATTTGCAACCACAAGACCTCTGTCATGTTTGCAATGTATATATGTGCCGAAAAACACACACATTTATTGATTATCAAAGATACAATTCCATCATACCCATTAGCGGTTGAGTATCATGTGAATTGTTATTTTTTTTATTTCTAAAATTCTAAAATCAAATTACCGTATTTGCCGTAATAAGCGCCCCGCTCTAATAATCGTTTAAGTCAATTTTTGCTATTATATTGGTTTGTGAACAATCACAATTAGCACCCCTTCTAATTGATCAATGTACACATATTTATTTAGGTATAATACACACTCGTGTGTTATATGCACCCCTAATTATGATCAATTAAAATCTGGAAAAATATATCTGTCTTGTATAATACGCACAGACTTTTCTTTTGCATCATTTCAGGCTGTCAACATAAACCACGAAAGTTACGATCTTTCAACTCTGTTGGGTTTTTACTCACTAAAATTATGTTCTAATTTTGAGAGCGCCCTGGGCACTTATTACGTCAAAGACCGTCTAGAAATATTGTTTGAGTGCTGACTAAGGGAAAGTACAGTAATTATTTGGAAACAACACTGGTAACTTAAGATATTTTCAATTGAAAATAAACATGATAAAATCAACTGAGAGGTATACGTTTTTTTTAAAAAAGCTCCTCAGTTTATCAAATGCCATGATCATCTTTAGAAGGATATATACTACTCAAGGGAAGTTAAGCACCACCTGATTCTTTCATATTGCTATAATTATTCTGCCATGCCATGAGAGATTAACTACAATAACATGAACAAACAATCGGGTGATACTTCATTTTTTAATCGTATATATCTAAAGCTAAATTTTTCAACAACAAAACCAGATCATTTTGACTGTTAATGAGTTAAGAACCACACTAATGTCTCTCTTCAGAAACAGGGCCTGGGTTGGTAATACTTGAAGGTATTACTTCTTATCATAATTGAGTGAGTTTGCAAATTACTGTAAGAAAGTTAACATCGTGCACTCCAACAGGAATTATACATAACATTGTGTTTCACAACTTAACAAATAAATGCCAAATGAAATGAACAAATATTGAGCTACATTTATTCATTTGAATGTCCATCTGCCCATATTGGTCAGCAAACTCTCTGCAAAGGATTAAACACAAAATCAGCATCCTACATCCTTTGTGTATCCTAGGATATGACAAAGTAGTCAACAACAATGATCAAGGTAATATTTCTTACATCAGCTGAAACAGCCGTAAATGATATTTGTCTTCATATTTTAGCAGAAACAACAGTTCTAAGGCTTGGCACAAAACACAACTGGAAGTACGTTATTTCATAGCTAAATAATATATATTGATTATCCCTTACTTCAGACACTGCATGACAGATGAAAGAACCGCACTCGTAACAAGTCAAAAAGCTGGTTTCACATCAGGAAATGCACAAGGTTATGCACACACGCCCAGTAGCCAAATTGCAGAGACAAGTGGGTTCACCCATGTAGAGACTAAGTCAGTGAACGTTCTAACTGCCAAAGCTTTGCCTCTGGGTCCCAACTGTGACTAGAGAATACAGTTAATGATTAATTTGCATCTGTTTGAGATGAAACAAACCAGATTCATATCAGGAGCATAACGACACCTCATGTATATCAATAGTTGACATTGGGGATAAACAGTCTGAATGGCACACTTCATAATGCACTGATCCTGTTCTGATTGTGACAGTAACAGTCTTCATAGGACATGTGAGGTGAGGTGAGGTGAAATGGGTTATTGCACTTACACTCAGCAGCAGTCCAGCTAAGTGATAACAGACAATCCAGTGATTGATATTGTGAGAAACGTTCTGTCGGGCACTATGTGTGTGACATGCAAGTCGTCCCCGATCCATTACAAGAACTCTCTCTCTCTCTCTCTCTCTCTCTCTTTCTCTCTCTCATGTTAAAAGCGGCATTAAACCCAACTCACTCACTCAACAAACCAATGATAACAAAGGTGATACTGAGCTTCGAACCCACAACCCACATATCTAGTTAATGTGGTATCCATGTTTAGTGAGTGAGCAAGTGAGCATCTTTTGTTTTACACCACTTTTAGCAATATTCCAGGGATATCACGACAGGAAGACACCAGAAAAAGGTTCTACACATTATACCATGTACATCTTCCTGAGGCAAGGGAGTTAACTGACTAAAAGTCCAGTTTCCACCCTTACCGAACATATTAGGCTGGAATTATGGAGTCATATTTTGGTTGGTCTAACGAGTCTATCCATAGTCCAATCAAAATTGTGTTACAAAATCAACATCCAGTTTGTAAACAACATGGATTTCAACTTGAAGATTTCGGTCGACTGCAGGATTTGCAAAGGATGTGTCCCATCAACTGGTCTTTAACAGATATTTTCCAAATCTTTTCATGTCTAAATGAAGGTGCTCACGTGATTTGATGCACTTCACAAGGTAAAACCTGTTTTATCAAAAATAAATATTGATCATCAATCATAATGTCTTGACTGGCATGAGAGGTGGAGTCTGATAAGTTATTAGGAGGGGGGGGGGGGGGTGAAATAGAAGGGATATATTTTGTAATAGCCACTGGTGATGCTAGGATCGAGCCCAGACATTCTCGCCTCATTTTGGAAGTGTGGAAACTAGACTTACTATCATTTATCTCCCTTGCCTAGAGACGATGACCCATGAAGGAACCAAACCCAGGTGTTCATGTGATGAGCCAACCTTTTAACCACTGGGCTACCCAAACTCTCCCAAACCAAAGGGTGAGGTGAAATGGGGTTTAACGTCGCATCCAAGATTAATGCACATATTTAGCAACATGCATGCACGTGTGTTTGGCTGCTTGTACTAGTCCGGACTGATGTCGATTTATAGTGCTATACCATGCCGCAGTTTAACATGAATACCCCACTCAGACACACTAAAAGCCGACCAGTCCTTATTTTAGCCCCTTAATGCCGAGCTCTAGACAGGGTAATAACAAGTACCATCTTCTAATGTCTTTTGGTATGACGCGGCCGGGGATTAAACCCCAGACAATCCACTCTCCAGGCGGACACTCTACCACCAGACCACGGAGGCGGTCTCCTAAACCAGCAGGGTCAACCAGAAATGAGTGAACTTTGTCAACCCCATGATAAGTAAATACCTAGATAACAGAAGTGTTCTTAAGGCCTTCCTGGTTGCACGAGTTTGGCGAGGGTGATTATTGGTTACACCCCACCCACCTCGGTCACGACAGACTACGCTTCATTCATATCCTGTAGGATAATAAAGGTATGACTTCACTCCAGGGTGTGGTGCAATAAGAGTGATGTTCTTGGCGACATTGGAGAGCGTACCTGTCTTTCATCAAGCCTGTGTTTCCCCAGGCGTAGCTGTCACACACAGTTTAATATAACAGGTCAAGCTATTAAGCATATTCAGCTGAAATTCCCAGTCTGATAGATGTCCCAATATTGCTCATTTAAAAAGTGTAGAAACAAGGCCTCAGTCTGGAATTACAATGGTGTGCAATTGTTGATTTTTAACTGTTATTTTATTGTCTAGAATGTAAGACGACTAGTTATATGGCGAACTTGTCTAGAGCTGGTGATAACTACTGAACTAAGCAATATTTCTCTGGCTTTTTATATGCTAAACTACATTATGTTGCTCTAAACTATCGGCAAATAAATATACAGCACTCCATATATCTAGCAATATGACACCACCCTTTAATAAAAAAGTCTGATCCAGACGAACGAGTGATCTATTTTGTATACATTTTGTTCATACAGAATATTTGTCAAATGAAATTCTAGACCTACTGTTATCAGTGACATTGATGTACAAACAAATGACAGAAAATCTTCGAAGTTGTTGTTGGCAAATTGATCAACATACCTTCACTTCCTCACATGGATAAATCAGTAACTTCCTCAGGATAACTGTTATGTAGCAATTCAAGTCTGAATATATCACCTTCTAGCAAACTTCCAGAGACCTATCACAGTTACATGTCAGTTACCATGGTTACAGATAAATGATGCCACTTTTCGGCACCCACAATGCACTTGGCACTTGATACTAACCAGAAGTGGTGTTCTCATCAACTCAAATAATCAAAGATTAATTGGAAGGTCAAAACAACCAAGCAATCCAACTTAATTTTCCATAGGGGCGGTCGGGTAGCCTAGTGGTTAAAGTGTTCGCTCGTTAGCCGAAGACCCAGGTTTGATTCCAGACATGGGTACAATGTGTGAAGCCCATGGTGTCCCCCGCCGTGATATTGCTGGAATATTGCTAAAAGCGGCATAAAACCATACTCAATCATATAATTTTCAATAACTGTATACAAACAAAATCCTGAGATAGTTATGTTACCTTGGTTGGTTTGTTGGTTGGTTTGTTTGTTTGTTGTTTAACGCCGCACTCAGCAATATTCCAACTATATGGCGGTGGTCTGTAAATTATCAAGTCTGGACCTGACAATCCAGTGATTGACATCATGAGCATTGATCCGAGCAATTGGGATACGATGACATGCAAGAACCAAGTCAGGGAGCCTGACCACTCGATCCCGTTAGGCTCCTTGTGTTACCTGAGCAGGTATATTCACTACATGGTAAGTGAGGACAAAAGTGAGATAGAGCGTGGCCAGTATTTTGTGCTTCTTAAAAATATGATGTGAAGTAAGTATTTATGCCTGTTTTTGTGAGGAGTGTTCTAATTCTACTGAATATTACATTGGAAAACAGCAAAATGACACCGACTGATAAAATTCAATGATCGATCGGTTGTGAAGATATATAAATAATCAATCATGTTTTTAGAACAAATTCCAAACATTATTATCTATGCCAGCAAACCACTCAGGACATGTTTGATATTGAATATAAATAAATAAACAAAAAATGGCAAGTCTATTTAGTCAAGTCAGGCTACTGAAATCCAAGTTTAACACCATCTGGACGGGGCGAGTGAATTTGGTATAATGCCGCTTTGAACTGAACAGTATTTCAGAAAGATCAAGGGGCGTCAGCTTGATGTGGGAGGAAAGCCTAAATTGATGCAGGTCTGAGACATCTGCCTCACTGGTGAAACCCACAAGAAGGGTTAAGGTGCTGACAAACCTAGAACTGTAATCAGGGCAACCTGGGACTCAAACCCACGATTCTGTGCCTATAGCAACACCTCCGAAGACTGGGCTACCACTGCCTGTACTAGCCTTGCTCCAAGGCTGTACTGAGAGATAAGCCCAAGGATGTGTATTAATTCTATCTTCCTAACAGGCAAGTCTAAATATGTGACTAGTCGAAGGACTCCAGTCTCTTATAGTGACAGCTTTTTCTTATTATTTATATAATCTAGAAATTGTGACTTAAATTAATAATTATTGACTGAAAGAGTTGTGCAAATCTATGCCTACAACAGCAAATGGAAATCCAGTCAGCCTCTAGCTCAAAGAGTGAGTGAGAATGGTTTTATGCTGCTTTTAGCAATATTCCAGAAATATCATGACGGGGAACACCAGAAATGGGATTCCCACATTGTACCCATGTCGGGAATTGAACTCAGGTCTTCAGCATGGAGAGTGGCATAAAACAATACTCACTCACTCACATACAGCTAAACTAACCTGTTCGTTTTTAGTGAACATGCGTTTAACATTGCACTCAGCAATATTTGAGCTATAAGATGACAATCAGTAAATAATTGAGTCTGGACCAGACAATCCAGTGACTGACATCGACACCATTGGGATAAGATGACATGCATCAACCAAGTCAGCGAGCCTCAGACCACCTGATCCAGTTAGCATGGGTCGCTAAAGACCAGTTCTAACTGGGATCTTCAGTTGTTTTAGTGGAAAGTATTCATCAAAGTGCCACACTAAAATCAACTTGATTCCTATTTCAGCGTTGAAATTGCCAGTGGTCCTACTATCCTTGCTAGACTGCCCAAAAGTTAAGGTATCATAAGTAATTTGCCCTTTTAAGGACTTTGCTATATCTTGTCATCATAAAGACTAGTGGACTAAAACTGTTAGTTTCTATTCCTGCTATTTGTGTATGTCTGCTGAGTTTCATGTTTCAAATGTAATAAGACAACAAAGACATGGAAACCATGTTTGAATGGAGTCCAGTAAATTACACAAATGACATCAGTGCAGAAATAAGAGAAATGTCAAGTTGTTTTTCCCTCACTGGTGCAAAACAACTGCTGACTTTCATTATTTTTTTAAACAAAATGGGGTCAACCTTTTGTTACAAAACAAACAATAAAGTTGTTTTGAAAAAGACCTTTCATATCTACATGTACTTTCAACTTCTAAATGCCTATCAAAGACTTAATTAATCAAAAAATTCAATATTAAAAAAAGTGGAATTTATAAAGTAATTGCAGCGCCTTGAGTCTTGAGGTGAGTATGGCCTGACATCTAGTGATATGCTACTTATCATGAGACCTGTGAAGACCCGGGGTAGAACAGATCTTCAGCAACCCATGCTTGCTGTAAAAGGCGACTGTGCTTGTTTTAAGAGAGGACTTAAGAGAGGGATCGGGTGGTCAGGCTCGCTGACTTGGTTGATGCATGTCATCGTATTCCATGGATCAATGCCCATAATGTAAATCAATGGATTGTCTGGTGAAGACTCGATTATATACAGACCACCATCATATAGCTGGAATATTGCTTAGGGCGGCGTTAAACAACAAACAAACAACATATCATGATATGGGCTGATGATACCACTCGTATCACGATACTCCACAACAAATAGTACAAATTCATAAAATCACTGAAATACAACTCTTATACCTCAGAATACAACATTTTTTTCTATTTTAGGATTTTCAAAACCAAACCGAAGACTAAATGCAGCACCTCATCCACTATCACCACCATGTCTCTGCCATGGTGATCGGTGGCGCTTTGCTACTTCTACTGTTATGACATCTCTTCCTGTTCTATTTAAAGTGATCTCACAAACTGACAGTTCAAGTATCGTCTGTAGCTAAGTATCGATGAAAACCCAGGTATCACTGAAATCACTCCTCTGACAGTACAAGGCGACCCACTAGCAACACAATTCCACCCATGAACATTTCCCTCCGAGATCCTGTGTGCCATCATCAAGCACAAGCTACAATATGTTTTTAATGTTACACATCCTAAGCATTTAAGGGACATTTAAGGGACATAAATGTTGAGAAATTAATGATCAAAAACAAATTTCCCTCAGGCTAAATCTAAACTTATCGCTTAACATATCTCCGCCTGAAGTGCACAAATGTACATCTGTTTGTGGTGTTCTAATGTTTGGTCATAGTCAAATACTCATCATTTCACATCCCGATATAATGATAAATATTTATTGTAAATATCCATAACTATTAGTGGAGGGCAACATCACTTCATGATTATTTCAAGGTTTAATCATTCTGACAATAAAATACACATCACTGATATTTGACCAGTAGGTTTAGATTTCTAAAACAATCAACGAAAAACGAGGCACTCTAACCAAGTTAGCCATGACATGTAACCATGACATGCTACCATGACGTGTGTCCATGACAAATAACCATGACGTCATGTAACCATGTTATGTAACTTTAATCCATGAATGTAACCACAGTGTCACATTTCCATGACATGTAACCATGACGATGTGTAATCATGACATGTAACAAGGCCATGTAACGATGATGATGATGATGATAAGGATGATGAGGATGATGATGAAATGTAACCATGATGATTTGTTTGTTTGTTTGTTGTTTAACGCCGCACTCAGCAATATTCCAGCTATATGACGGCGGTCAGTACATAATCAAGTCAGGACCAGACAATCCAGTGATTAATATCATAAGCACAGTCGCCTTTTACAGCAAGCATGGGTTGCTGAATACCTATTCTGACGTGTAACCATGATAATGTGTAACCATGATAACGTGTAACCATGATAACGTGTAATCAAGAGGAAAGTAGGACATAAATTATTAATTTCCATTAACAATCAATGATTAACGATTGTTACAACTTATATGACCAATGAGGAAATAAAAACAAATTCCTTAAACACAACTCTCACACAGACCTCAAAGAAAAAGTGAGTGAGTTAAGAAGCATTACCATGACATCAGTATTATTTTAGGTTTGGTGAGGTGAGGTGAAATGGGGTTTAACGTCGCGTCCAAAATTATTGCACTTATATAGCAAAGTGCATGTACATGTGTGTGTTTGTGTGGCTGCTTGTACTAGTTCGGACTGATGCCGATTTATAGTGCTAGCACACTGAGATACCATGCCGCAGTTTAACATGAATATCCCACTCAGACACAGCATACTGACTCCGAGCCGACCAGTCCTTGTTTTAGCCCCTTAATGCCTAGCGCCAGACAGGGTAACAACAAGTACCATCTTTTAACGTCTTTAGGTATGACACGGTCAGGGATTGAACCCCGGACCATCTGCTCTCCAGACACTCTACCACTAGACCACGGAGGCGGTCCAAAGAAAACGTGAGTGAGTTAAGAAGCATTACCATGACATCAGTATTATTTTAAGTTTGGCAATATAAAGACCTCCAACCTCAAGGTCAGTCATATAAAAAAAGACCTTTTACAACAGAGTACTTGTCAATGTCACTGTCACGAGACGGTCAATGAGTATCTTACCTCCAGGAAAGACAACCTCGTACCATAACACCAAGCTGGTGTGCAGCTAGAGGACCAAACCTCCAGACCTAATCAGAGGCTCTAGAGATAAGATCCCCACCCACTTATATTCCACCCACTTATACCTAGCCAGTTGTTTATCAAGGCAATCACAGTTATTGTTATCTTGAACCACATAACATAAATTTCATTATATCCCGTTATTCCTTGATCTAACCAAACTATGCTTGATGGATAAGATCCTTCATTCGTATTGTAACATTTCTACTATGGAATTTTCAAACTGTGCCATTTGACAGAGTCCCATGCAGCGCTAATTGGTCACTCTAGTGACTCTGCGGTCACTCATTACATACGCAGGACACCGATATGTTTATCCTGTAACTCTATATCCTTTATCATGGCGCATGAGAACAGGTTCAGGAAGTTGGTGGTGACAGACTACTTACCCCACTGCTCACTGAGAATGTTTGTGGTTTCACCCACACGACAGCAATGTCATTCACGGTGTGATTTAGTCGCATCTTACAACAATTAACGTATTCGACGTAATAAGCGCCCAGGGCGCTCTCGAAATTACAAATAGGGGGCTCTTATTAGAATATTATTTTGGTGAAAAAAACAGAGTTAAAAGATAAATTTTGTTGTTTATGCTGACAGCCTGAAATGTTTATATACGACAGATATATTTTTCCAGAATTTAATTGCCCATAATTGAGGGCGCATATTACACACGATTATACACGAATAAATAGGTCTTGTTTTCATTGATCAATCGGAAGGGGTGCTATTCGGGATTGTTCACTAGCCAATATATTATAAATTATCGACGTGGGCGCTTATTAGAGTGGGGTGCTTATTACGTCGAATACGGTACATAGATTATTGGGTCCCCACTGGGCCTGTCTTTCTACATAATTGTGCTTGTGTCCAACAGCATTTGTTTGTTTGTTTGTTTATTTGTTTGTTGTTTAATGCCGCACTCAGCGATATTCCAGCTGTATGAAGGCAGTCTTTAAATAATCGAGCCCTGACCAGAAAATACAGTGATTGACATCATGAACATCAATCAACACAATTGGGATACAATGGTATAAATCAACCAATTCAACAAGCCAAACCACCCGATCCCATAAGTCGCCTCTTACGACAAGCATAGTCGCCTTCTATGGCAAGCATGGGTTGCTGAAGACCTATTCTACCCCGGATCTTCCAGAGTTACGCTGAAGACCCAGGTTCAATTCCCGACATTGGTACAATGTGTGAAGCTCAACCATGATATTGTTGGAATACTGCTAAAAGTGGCGTAAAATCATACTCACTCTCTCACTCACTCCACACCTAAATGAGGTTAACCTACACCAGACATCAACATATCAATAATACGCAGAGATTTGTCTAGGATTTATTATTAAGTACCCATGGCAGGCAAATTGGAAAAAAAATCTTTATTTTGTTGAAAATTGGAATTTTTATAAAAGATTTTTTTTTTTAAATTCCTAGTATCTTAAAATGTTATTTTGAGATTGCATTCAATACAATAATACAAAATAATATAAAACTCAGCATTCAAGTCTCTTCCTATTTATTGGTCCTGTTATCAATGAAATACTGGTCTCTACAAAGTCATAAATTATTTTATATTTATATATATTAACATGAATTAGGAAATGCTAAATCAGGACATTTGTTGGGGTGGAAAATTGGCTACTGAGTAGGGCTGAATAAATAACTGATATCATAGCAACATCTGAAAATATCCCGGCAGAATGTTTGCAACATTGCAAGTACGTCTTTGAAAGGCAATTAGAAGTTGGAAGAACATGAATACATGACACTTCTTTTGGATAGCAACTTCATTTTATTGTTATCTTTCTACATCAATCCGGTCTCATTGGCTTTGTCATTATATTGTTATATTTGTACATCAATCCGGTCTCATTGGCTTTGTCATTATATTGTTATATTTGTACATCAATCCGGTCTCATTGGCTTTGTCATTATATTGTTATATTTGTACATCAATCCGGTCTCATTGGCTTTGTCATTATATTGTTATATTTGTACATCAATCCGGTCTCATTGGCTTTGTCATTATATTGTTATATTTGTACATCAATCCGGTCTCGTTGGCTTTGTCATTATATTGTTATATTTGTACATCAATCCGGTCTCATTGGCTTTGTCATTATATTGTTATATTTGTACATCAATCCGGTCTCGTTGGCTTTGTCATTATATTGTTATATTTGTACATCAATCCGGTCTCTTTGGCTTTGTCATTATATTGTTATATTTGTACATCAATCCGGTCTCATTGGCTTTGTCATTATATTGTTATATTTGTACATCAATCCGGTCTCATTGGCTTTGTCATTATATTGTTATATTTGTACATCAATCCGGTCTCGTTGGCTTTGTCATTATATTGTTATATTTGTACATCAATCCGGTCTCATTGGCTTTGTCATTATATTGTTATATTTGTACATCAATCCGGTCTCATTGGCTTTGTCATTATATTGTTATATTTGTACATCAATCCGGTCTCGTTGGCTTTGTCATTATATTGTTATATTTGTACATCAATCCGGTCTCGTTGGCTTTGTCATTATATTGTTATATTTGTACATCAATCCGGTCTCATTGGCTTTGTCATTATATTGTTATATTTGTACATCAATCCGGTCTCATTGGCTTTGTCATTATATTGTTATATTTGTACATCAATCCGGTCTCATTGGCTTTGTCATTATATTGTTATATTTGTTCATCAATCCGGTCTCATTGGCTTTGTCATTATATTGTTATATTTGTACATCAATCCGGTCTCATTGGTTTTGTCATTATATTGTTATATTTGTACATCAATCCGGTCTCATTGGCTTTGTCATTATATTGTTATATTTGTACATCAATCCGGTCTCATTGGCTTTGTCATTATATTGTCATATTTGTACATTCAACCCACCTTGTGTTGTCTAAACATATTATGATTTATACATTTTATATATATACTCACCGTCATAAGAAACGCAAATCATAGAAACATATAGAAGTATGTACGTTAAGAAGAGATGTTCCCCAAGTGTACTAATTAATGACGAAACAGAGTGTCTATACTCTTACCACGATATGCTACACGTGATGTCCAAACTATACAACTAATCCTGCAGGAGACACATGGTGCATCTCGAGTCATGGCTCTTTGAGTGAGTGAGTGAGTGAGTGAGTGAGTGAGTGAGTGAGTGAGTGAGTGAGTGAGTGAGTGAGTATGGTTTTATGCTGCTTATAGCAATATTCCAGCAATATCACGGCGGGGGACACCAGAAATGGGCTTCACATATTGTACCAATGTCGGGAATCGAACCCGGGTCTTTGGCATGACGAGCGAACACTTTAACCACTAGGCTACCCGACATGGCTCTTTGACATCACACCTGATGCATTCATGAGCATCGGTTCACACAACATACCAGTATGTTCGTTTGTGCATTGAACCAATCTTATATCTCTTGAATATGAATAAGCGTGGTTTCATTTGACAGTGAGTATATATCAACTCCATGCACATATTCAGCATTCACCTGATGAAGGAGCTCTGAAACGTAACAGAGAATAAAAGAAGTTGATATCAATATACAGTGTCATATGAACACTGCTATTTATCAAAATTCAAAAATAACAGATATACCATTTATATTATTGATGGAATCCTACACTCAAATGTCATTAGATGATATAAGAAATATACTTTATCAATTATGCTTGGGCTTAATATTTCCTAAAGATCCAATTTCACATGAAACATGTGAAAAATGTCAGCAGTTTGACAAGATGACATTTACAATTTGTTCAAAATATGTCAAGAATTCTGTCATCATATGACACTACTAGGATCATTAAAGAACGCCACAAGATGTCACAAAGTCTGCATGTTGGGACAAGTCCAAATTTACTTTCACGTGTACTAGAAACCCTATTACCCGACCCTACCCGGGTACCCGCTGTAGGTCTCAATAGTTGGGAACAAAATGTCCGATTGGGAGCTTATTTACTGGAACCATTGCTTAAACTATTTAGACACACGAATAAAACAATCTGATCATGCCTACACAGAAGTTGTCTGAAGCTCTTACTCGAACATATAAAAATCAGAAAGAATGTGTGTATAGACAGTAAGAAATTCTAGCATGTTTTGGGTTTGTTTTAGTTTGGGGTTTTTTTTGTTTAACACTGCACTCAGCAATATTCCAGCTATATGACGGCAGTCTGTACATAATCATGTCTGGAACAATCCAGTGATTGACATCAAGAGCATCGATCTACGCAATTGGGATACGATGACATGCATCAACTAAGTCAGCGAGCCTGACCACCTGATCCCGTTAGTCGCCTCTTACGACAAGCATAGTCACTATTTACGGCAAGCATGGGTTGCTGAAGACCTATTCTACCCCTTCCAACGTGCAGTGTGACCATGGAGGATAACTGTTATTGTCATTTAACAATATTTCAAGTAACAAAACACGGGTCCAGGTTGTCCTGTGGGTACCTGCGTCCTCCTCAGGACCCACCCGACCTGAGCACCAGAGCTACACATTCCAGCTCCAATGCACGTCATCCTACTCAATGATTGTATCTTTACTCATGCAAACAATGGTGAGGCAATGGGGCAGCCTCTGCTCATAAAACGGACTTGTCCGACATTGCCGAGGTCCGATTCTATTCAGGGAGTGATCATTAATCAGGGGCGGTTGGGTAGCCAAGTGGTTAAAGCGTTCGCTTGTCACGCCGAAGACCCGGGTTCAAATCCCGACATGGGTACAATGTGTGAAACCCATTTCTGCTGTTTAACGCCATGATATTGCTGGAATATTGCTAAAAGCGGCGTAAAACCAAACTCACTCACACACTATCATTAATCAAATGCTACTTTTGTAAGTTTGTACATTTCATTAACATCCTTAAAGAGGTTATATATATTGTTGATATATATAAGGAATACGACTCGTGGCTGTTGCATATCATACAATAAAACACTGCAGGGAGAATAAAACACTCAGGGCTGCACCCCTTATGGTGTTTTCTCCCTGCAGTGTTTTATTGTACGATCAACAATAACGTCGGTTATTCCTTAAATATTCGAGCTTCACAACTGACTATGGTAATATGTGTGTTTTGCAGGGTTTTTTCCAAACATTAACATTTCATTTTTCAAGGTGATAAAATAAATGAAGCTGAATCGTTTTAGAAAGCTTACATCTTCATACCCCTTCAGTGAATTCCGGTAAACGAACAGGTGGTAAGAAACTTGGTCAGTACAAATTTAAAATTTGAGATAAAAAAATTTGGTTTTGGGTTTGGGTGACTGATGCTATCTCTATGGAAGTGGAGATGGTTGGTGTCAAGAAGGTAAGGTGAAATGTGGTTTAACGTATATAGCGTTGTGCATGCGCATGTGTGTGTGGCTGCTTGTACTAATCCGGACTGATGCCGATTTATAGTGCTAGCTCACTGAGATACCATGCTGCAGTTGAATAACATGAATACCCCACTCAGACACAGTATACTCCGAGCCGACCAGTCCTTGTTTTAGCCCCTTAATACCGAGCGCCAGACAGGGTAACAGCGAGTACCATCTTTTAAAGTCATTTGATATGATGCAGCCAGGGATCGAACCCCGGACCTACCGCTCTCCAGGTGGACACTCTACCACTAGACCACGGAGACGGTCTGGTGGCAAGAAGGTGAAAGTAACACATGTCACTATACTCCCACCGTTATTGCTTATCTTATTCCCACCCACATCATCATAAATAGTTCCTTGCCTTATCAACAAAGTATTTACTAGAGACATTATCAGCTATTACTTGGACAGGACAATAGGACGATAGGCTAGGACGATACATATCATGATACTTTGCTCATGATCCGATACGCATCACGATACTTGCATGTGCTCGTATCTGTGATGCCTGACCCATTTTTTTCAAAGACAGGATGATGAAATATCTGGAACACTGATTATTTGCAGTTTGCAGTGTCAAGAGTAGCACAATAGATGGATGAAAATACTAACTTTTTCACTCCTAACTGTCACTATGAATAATGTATATTGTAAGAGTTATTAAAGCAAACACGGAGTAAGAATCAATATTTTTTACTTTGTGTGACTGATCAATACTTGCATTGAGAAGTAATGAATCGTGATGCACCAATGCATCAGTGTGTCATCCCACAACTAGAACACATGGGGAAAATAAAAAATGACACTTTCTACCAAAACATAAACAAAGTGAGTGAGTGAGTGAGTATGGTTTTACGCCGCTTTTAGCAATATTCCAGCAACATCACGGCGGGGGACACCAGAAATGGACTTCACACATTGTACCCCTGTCGGGAATCGAACCCGGGTCTTCGGCATGGCGAGCGAACGCTTTAACCACTAGGCTACCCGACCGCCCCACATAAACAAAGAGTTTGCATTGGGCACTGAAAAGAAATTATCTTATTGGTTTTGTTCGTTTGTTGTTAACATCACACTCAGTAATATTCCAGTTATAGGACGGTGGTCTGTAAATACCAGACCATCCAGTGATTGACATCATGAGCATCAATCTAAGCAATTGGGATACTTTGACATGCATTAACCAAGTCAGCAAGTCTGACCACCCGATCCCGTTAGCTGCTTCTCAAGACAAGCATGGGTTCCTGAAGACCAATTCTAACCCAGAATCTTCATGGGACACCAATGGACCGATGCTTGCAAGTCACTGTCAAAAAGCTGTGACATTGCGGACTGTAGCATAAAACAACATTCACTTACTATGGGCGTCTTAAGTATTTCATCGTCTTCTCCAACAATCTACTTCCCATGACACCACAAAAAGATGCTATAATATAAAAGTCACAAGGACAAGCAAATATTGATTGCTGAAAGCTTATCTTAGTATCATCCAATACAACTCCTAAAGTGTATGTGCAAGACAATCTTGAATTCTTGAGGGAACAGCCATGCACGTCACACGACAATCTTGAATTCTTGAGGGAACAGTCATGCACTTCACAAGACAATCTTGAATCCTTGAGGGAACAGTCATGCACGTCACACGACAATCTTGAATCCTTGATGGAACAGTCATGCACTTCACAAGACAATCTTGAATCCTTGAGGGAACAGTTCACAGTATATACAGGATAACAGCAACAATGACATTGGTCACTAATCCTAATGACAAGTGACAAAAATAGAACCTGACGACCTCTGCTTAGTGTTCAGTGAAACAACTAAAGTACTTACCATGATTAATTAAAACAGTCTCTACAGCCACAGTCCATACAGCTGAGTAGCTCCCACGTATTCCTCACTCACAAAGCGATCTGGAACAAACAAAAGCCAAATAAAGAATGTTTTTGGTTTGTTGTTTAACGCTGCACTCAGCAATATTCCAGCTACATGACGGTGGTCTGTAGATAATCGAGTCTGGACCAGACAATCCAGTGATTAATATCATGAGCATCGATCCACGCATTTGGGATCGATGACATGCATCAACCAGGTCAGTGAGCCTGACCACCCGATCCTGTTAGTCGCCTTTTACAAGCATAGTCACCTTTTATGGCAAGCATGGGTTGCTGAAGACCCATTTACAGTCTTCACAGGTCGCCAAATCAAGAAAAATTATTCCAGGAAACACCGGCTCAGTTCAGTTGGTGCAAAGCAATCATAAGGTAAGGCAAGAGTAATGTTCGGTAACTGTTACGGAACTGAGTGACGGTAGGACGGAGGTTTTCAGCAAGAACACGACTATGAGTGTTATAATCAGTTACTGTTGTTGCATAGCAAGCACCTGCTACACAAAGGGTGTGGCTCGGATCAGGGTCACACCTTCCATGACAGTCAACAGCTGCAGCCTCTTGCAGAGACAGCAATAAAGGTGAGAGGTTAACATCACATCTGACAAACCTGCATCAGTGTGGAGCAGAGAAAGAGTGATCCGGAGTCTCACACGTGGGGTAGAACTCTTCACCCCAGCAGTGATACCTAGCCGGATGCCTATTGTGTAATTCCTATTCTTTAAATGACAGTGTACTTGTTACATCTGCTGCTCAATAAACATTTGCATTCAAGTTGGTATTTTCTCTGTCCGAAGTGTGCAGTGAGGCCTTCTTATTATTAATAGTCTTTTTGGAGACATAAATGCAAAGTTTCATTAATGCCAACAAAGACTACTCGCATTTTTCACATTTATTTCACGCTCGGATTTATTTCAAGATTTACAGTAGGTTGACTTAAACTAAATATGATGACAGTTGACACCATAAGGTGAACCATACATTGCTGAAGTTCAGCTTTCTCAGTTTGGCAATTTCAGGAAAGATGCTTACAAGGGCTGCAATGAATACACTATGAGGCAAATACGATTCGTATCACGAATATAGGGTAACGAATACGAATATTCATTCATGAATACAATAACAAGTCAGCAGCTGATGTATTATTTGTTATATTCAGTTCAACATTAACAACATAAATTATTTGACATGGTTTGTTAATTATTAATATATTATTCATTTATATACTGCACTTATCCAGGTACAAGAATCTGCTCACATGCAACAATGACCAACGATCACAATACTGTCAAATTAAATATTACAAGAGTGTTGTCTTTGAAGAAGACCCTTTAGGTACAGGGTATGTAAATGAACATGCTTGCATATTCATAAATATTCAATTCTAGTGGCCCTGAATAACGAATTCAATTCATGAATGGATACAGTTCGATTCACCGAATACGCAAGTGAATCGTAACAGCCCTAAGGCTTACAGGGTCAAAACTGCATTTTCGAGCATTACGCTACATTCTGGCTTAGCAGTGGCCATAATAAGTGTGTTCTGATCTATCTGCCATGTCGGACATGTAGGATTCAAAACTCTTGAACTAATTCAGGTATCGGAAAAACGGAAATTATATCTTGCCCCCTTACTACTAACTACACATGCACCAAATTTCATGACACTTCGAACAAAACTGATTGACAAATGGCCATAAATAACATTTTCAATATGGCCTCCATGTAGGCCATTATTGAAAATCTGATTGAAACAACTTCAACAAATTAGGGTGCCATCATTGGTGAGAACAAGCATGCAAAGTTTCACCTTCATTGATTTTATGGTTTCTGAGTAGAATGTTTTCAATGCAATGAAATGCACGGCCAAAGTCGAAAGGTCAAATAAAGGTCAACAGAACAAAAGGGATGAGTCTCACAACTAACTACACATACACCAGATATCATTATATTTTGAAAAAAAATACCTTAGGAAAGGCCATAAGAAGTTTCAGCTTTCAGTATACAGTCAAAAGTGCAAAGATCACATCAATGTCAAAATTCTAAATATCGCTAAAACAGTACATATATGTTGCTCCCACTACTAACTACACATGCACCATATTTCATGACACTTTGAACAAAACTGACTGACAAATGGCTATAAATAGCATTTTCAATATGGCTGCCTTGGAGGCCATTATTGAAAATCTGATTGAAACAACTTAAACAAATTAGGGTGCTATCATTGGTGAGAACAAGCATGTAAAGTTTCAGCACCACTGATTCAGTTGTTTCTGATGAGATTTACGATGGATGACAGGTAGGTTTTTTTATTTAATTTTGAATATGGCCACAGGCAGATATATTTGTGTTCTGGTCTAGAACAAATTTGGTACTACACCATCTCATCCACCAAGTTAAATGGCCTCTCACCCTTTCAGTTTCTAGGAAGATGTTTCAATTTTTTTTTAATTTTTTTATCAAAGATGACAACCTGGCAACATTATTGAAATTAATAAATGTTGATGCTTTGATCAACGTAAACCTGTAAACAACAAAGATCCGCACAAATAAATTCAGCTGAATCCATTAAGCCATGACAGAAAAGTCGAAAATGTACAACATGTGAGGACATTGGGCCAAGAGTGAGTGAGTGAGTTGGGTTTTAACGCCGCTTTTAACAGTATTCCAGTTATATCACGGCCTGTCAGTTTAATGTGGGACGAAAGCCTGAAGTGATGCAGGTCTCAGACATTTACCACTTCGGTGAAACCCACGAGCATGGGTATGGTGCTGACAAACCTAGAAACATAATCGGGGCGAACTGGGATTCGAACCCACAAACATAGGTTTCTGGCGTGCCCAAGGGACGCAATTCTGCACAGCGAATCGCGGCGCCTTAGACGACTGGGCCACCCGTGGCCCCCATTGGGCCAAGAAAGGGCCCACATTCACAAAGCAATCTTAGCACAAAGACAATCATAACTTCCATGCTTTAACATCGACTTACAATCATCTTAGCAGTGATGATCTCCCAGGTGAGCTAAAAAACAGTGTGCACTTTGTGTGAACCCACAAGGTGGAGTTACACAGTCCGCACACTGGTTTCTGTGTTTATAAGCCATAGTTGCAATAAATATTGAAGTCAATTCTTTATTACGGCTTATTAAAATCATGAAGTGCACTTTCCTCAGTTATTTGCTGCAAATTATACGTGGATTGGTTACATAACAGGGTGTTGGATGAGCAAGTATGGAAAGATCATTTCAATTACGAATTGTGTAGGTTATTTCTCCAGTAAACCTGACTTAAAGAGACTAGTTTACCATTAGCACACTTACTTAGACATAATGAAAGGATAAACATCACCTATCTAAAGCTCATGCGAGACTCAGTCACGGTTCTCTCAAAACATTTTAACTATGACTGATGTATAAAATATGCTCTCAGAGGTATTTCTTAATTCCTAATTTATGGGAGTGACTAATATGCCTGTTGCCAATTACTTGGGGGGGGCACTGACACAACTCAGTTCTGGATGGATGCTTGTTTCATTGATTTTGACTCAAGGACCCTTACCTCTATCATTACACAACTGTTCAATGAGCCCTTGCATCTAAAATTGCTACCATACAGAACGTAAAAATAGTGCCATGACACTGTAGCTCACCTTGATATATAGTCAACAGTTTAAACAAAAGTCACTTGTGAAGATCCGAGGTCGAATAGGTCTTTAGCAATGCATGCTTGCCGTAAAAGGCGCTATGCATGTCGTAAGAGGCGACTAACGGGATGGGGTGGTTAGGCTCGCTGACTTGGATGATGGATGTCATCGATCCCAATTAAGTGAATCGATGCTCATGATGTCGATCACTGAAGCTTGCTGATACGGTTAACGTCTTTGGTCATGTGGACAAGGTGTCCGACCTTGTATCAGAAGGCCTTGGTTCAAATCCTATCACTGGACACAATTCCATGGTCTCTGCAATTACTCAACATGTATTCCACAACAAAATCACCAGAAAAAATAACAAAACTACACCTTCATTTTGTTTGTTTGTTGTTTAACGTTGCACTCAGCAATATTCCAGATATATGATGGCGGCCTGTAAATAACTGAGTATGGACCGGACAATCCAGTGATCAACATCATGAGCATCGTTCCACACAATTGGGATGCGAGCCTGACCACCCGATCCCCATGGTTGCCTATTACAACAATTATAGTCGCCTTTTACGGCAAGCATGTGTTGCTGAAAAGCTATTCTAACCCAGATCTTTAAGGGTTACCTTCAGTTTGTGACAAAACAGTTACATATTTAATTGAATATTGATTCTCTAATGACAGAAGTATCCACAGCACTGACACAAACCTAGCTCTGTACATTGCAAATATATAGGGATGGCTTTCTGTACCAATGCATTAATAATATATTTTTAATGTTGATAATGTATCGATACAAATTTATCAATACCAACACTAAATTAAAAACACCTCACAGCCACAGAAACATTTACATTTGTTAAGATTACTATGCTTTAGACGGACAATAAGGCAGAAAATTCAATTTTAAAAATTTGATGTTTGTTTAACGCCGCACTCAGCAATATTCCAGCTATATGACCGAGGTCTGTAATAAATCGAGTCTGGACCAGACAATCCAGTGATTGACATCATGAGCATCGATCCACACAACCATGACAACTGGGATACAATTACATGCATCAACTATGTCAGCAAGCCTGACCACCCGATCCCCTTAGTCGCCTCTTACGACAAGCATAGTCGCCTTTTACAGCAAGCTTGGGTTGCTGAAGACCTATTCTACCGGACCTTCACGGGCAATAGCAAGCATGGGTTGCTGCAGACCTATTCTACCCTGGATATTCACAGGTCACATTTAGGGGATCAGCCTAGTTCATATTTAGCATTAAGCTGATTAACTGCAGGTGTAGATAGTAAATATGTTACCTATACACATACAAAATAACTAGTTTTGTAACTAATCAATACATCAATATATTGTGACACTTTTGAATCAATACATTCATACAATATTTCCCAATCAACGACACCCCTACAAACGCATACTTACTTCATGTATATTGAGATTGTAAGCATGTTAAAAAGTTTGGGGCCAAAGTATAATGAATGTGAAATGTTCAAAACAAATTACATTTACAAAATGCTCTGTTTTACTTGGGTACAACTCTAACATTCTGTTAAATCACATCATAAAACTATGTAACATCATACACTGAATTGAATAAAAAATATTTTTAAAAAAACAACAACAAAAACAAAACATATCACCAGTTACCTTTGGAGGGTGTGACAGTCCTACTGATCAGAAAAGCTACAAACTGTTCTTTTTTAGGAGAGGAGTCATGTATTGGGGAGATGAAATCCTTCAACCTCCTATTATCTACAAGAATTAGATTTGAATTAGAAATCCCTGACAAAGTGTACACAAGTTCTTTGTAGACGTAGGATCAGTGTGACGTCAACATTGTGAGTAGGCATTCCTCACTGACTGCCAAAGAAATATTCAGACAAATATAGACCCACACTCGCTGTTAATAGCCATAATTGTTTCACAACAGCAACATACACCTGATGATGACAGTATGTGGGTATTAATAGAAGCAAAGTATGGTGAAGAAGATCCGGACATACTGAATACTATTATTTAGATGTCAAATTGAAACATGAAGTGTTCCGAGTCAATACAAAACAAACTTGACACATAGGACAAAAGAAAGGGATAAAGAACAGGCCACATTCAATTGTATACTGACACACTTTGAAAACGCATACCGTATTCGACATAATAAGCGCCCAGGGCGCTCTCAAAATTAGAAATAGGGGGCTCTTATTAGAATATTATTTTAGTGAAAAACAACAGAGTTGAAAGATTGTAAAGTTCGTGGTTTATGCTGACAGCCTGAAATATTTACATACGACAGATATATTTTCCCACAATTTAATTTCCCATGATTAAGGATGCATATAACACATGTATTATACGAGAATAAATAAGTCTTGTGCATATTGATCAATTGGAAGGGGTGCTAATTGGGATTGTTCACTAGCCAATATATTAGTAAATATCGCTGTGGGCGCTTATTAGAGCAGGGCGCTTATTACATCAAATACAGTATTCAAATTTTTGTAACATTTGACAAAATGGCCACAAAAATCCAATTTGTTGTTCTGTTTGTTTGTTTGTTTGTTTGTTTGTTTGTTGTTAAACGCCGCACTCAGCAATATTCCAGCTACATGACATCAGCCTGTAAATAATCGAGTCTGGACCAGACAATCCAGTGAATGATATCATAAGCATCGATCCACGCAATTGGGATCGATGACATGCATCAACCATGTCAACGAGCCAGACCACCCGATCCCGTTAGTCGCCTTTTACGACAAGCATAGTCATCTACCTGTGTAAGGGTTTGTGTTCACCTGTGTAAGGTTCTGTTCACCTATGTAAGGGTTTGTGTTCACCTGTGTATGGGTTTGTTCACCTGTGTAAGGGTTTGTGTTCACCTGTGTAAGGGTTTGTGTTCACCTATGTAAGGGTTTGTGTTCACCTGTGTAAAGGTTTGTGTTCACCTGTGTAAGGGTTTGTGTTCACCTGTGTAACGGTTTGTGTTCACCTGTGTAAGGGTTTGTGTTCACCTGTGTAAGGGTTTGTGTTCACCTGAGTAAGGGTTTGTGTTCACCTGAGTAAGGGTTTACCTGAGTAAGGGTTTGTGTTCACCTGTGTAAGGGTTTGTGTTCACCTGAGTAAGGGTTTGTTCACCTGAGTAGGGGTTTGTGTTCACCTGTGTAAGGGTTTGTGTTCACCTGAGTAGGGGTTTGTGTTCACCTGAGTAAGGGTTTGTGTTCACCTGAGTAAGGGTTTGTGTTCACCTGAGTAGGGGTTTGTGTTCACCTGAGTAAGGGTTTGTGTTCACCTGAGTAGGGGTTTGTGTTCACCTGAGTAAGGGTTTGTGTTCACCTGAGTAGGGGTTTGTGTTCACCTGAGTAGGGGTTTGTGTTCACCTGAGTAAGGGTTTGTGTTCACCTGAGTAAGGGTTCACCTGAGTAGGGGTTTGTGTTCACCTGAGTAGGGGTTTGTGTTCACCTGAGTAAGGGTTTACCTGAGTAAGGGTTTGTGTTCACCTGTGTAAGGGTTTGTGTTCACCTGAGTAAGGGTTTGTGTTCACCTGAGTAAGGGTTTGTGTTCACCTGAGTAGGGGTTAGTGTTCACCTGAGTAAGGGTTTGTGTTCACCTGAGTAAGGGTTTGTGTTCACCTGAGTAAGGGTTTGTGTTCACCTGTGTAAGGGTTTGTGTTCACCTGAGTAAGGGTTTGTGTTCACCTGAGTAAGGGTTTACCTGAGTAAGGGTTTGTGTTCACCTGAGTAAGGGTTTACCTGAGTAAGGGTTTGTGTTTACCTGAGTATGGGTTTGTGTTCACCTGAGTAAGGGTTTGTGTTTACCTGAGTATGGGTTTGTGTTCACCTGAGTAAGGGTTCACCTGAGTAAGGGTTTGTGTTCACCTGAGTAGGGGTTAGTGTTCACCTGAGTAAGGGTTCACCTGAGTAGGGGTTTGTGTTCACCTGAGTAGGGGTTTGTGTTCACCTGAGTAAGGGTTTGTGTTCACCTGAGTAAGGGTTCACCTGAGTAAGGGTTTGTGTTCACCTGAGTAAGGGTTTGTGTTCACCTGAGTAGGGGTTCACCTGAGTAGGGGTTCACCTGAGTAGGGGTTCACCTGAGTAAGGGTTTGTGTTCACCTGAGTAAGGGTTCACCTGAGTAGGGGTTAGTGTTCACCTGAGTAGGGGTTATCCAAGTACTTCATAGAACTATTATCGAGGCAGATCAGTGTTTACAGCAGTGTTTGAAATAAGCACCTTGCAGGTTGATTTCATGTTGGGCCTGTAGTTTCAAACTTGCATGTGTCCTTATGGCCTGCAGTCAAATTGCGCCTAGGTCTATTTGTCATAATAAGCTGCTGTTTCTTTAAATGAGTGCCTGAAGACTTTAGCCAGGGACTGGAACCTCTAAAGCCTGTGGGTCCTGATAGCAGCCTGGCAATATTTTTTTTATTTCGAACACTGGTTTAGAGACAAACATTATCTAACCAATCCCAATCAATACATAACATCCAAATGGATAGCCAGAGGTTAGGAATAATGAAATGATGCCAATTCTAGCCATGATGATGATCTAAAGTATGTTGATTTCACAAAGTTTATTGATTGCATCAACAAATGTGAACTAAACCATTTCAAACACGACCTCCAGCAATATGACTTGCATGAAAGTACAGGGGATGACATCAACAGAAACATAATATATCAAGCCAAAAAAAATATTCTGCATCATACGTGTATACATACCGTATTTCATTCAGACACTCTTTACCCCCGGTGTTTAATCGAAAAGATAATAATGGGGAGAATTCCATGCACAAAAACAACCTGGTGTTTAATCAAGACCCTCGCATTTATTTGAGTGAGTGAGTGAGTTTGGTTTTACGCCGCTTTTAGCAATATTCAAGCAATATCACGGCGGGGGACACCAGAAATGGGCTTCACACATTGTACCCATGTCGGGAATCGAACCCGGGTCTTCGGCGTGACGAGCGAACACTTTAACCACTAGGCTACCTGACCGCCCCCGCATTTATTTGAGACCAGGCGTTTAATCCAGGAAGTAAGGAAGCTAATAGATCATACATAGCTGGCAAATTCAACTGTTAAAAATGTTACACTCAAATTTAATATTCCTCAGAAGCTCAACAAATAATCTATAATGATTTATGAATTTCAATTTCAAAGCAAAAAGTTAAAATTTTGCATGGAACAGTTTTAATGTTGAACAGCACAAGATATCTTTGATTCAAGATTATTAAGTTTCTATTTGACAAAGCTCTCTGTGGGGGAATAATAGAGCAACAACGAACAATAGTTCTTCTGGATTATTGGCAACATTAGACATTAAATAATTATTATGATATCATAAAATAATACGAATATGCATAGATAAGTAATGGAAGGTTCACCAAAACAAAACAGCATCATCATGATCATCTATCATAATGATACACACAGAAACTGCAAATATGATATCTCCAACATGGCAGATAAATCTGAAATCAGATTGGAATTCAATGCAAATTCAGTAAGACATCCTAGTTTTGAAACTGATGGACAGCAAACATCATGCCATGCCTCGAGACTTTAGCAGGGATTTCCAACAAAGTGCCCTTGGCAGAAAAAACAACAACATTCAATTAGACTCTAAAATTATACAAGTAATTTTCCAGATGCTAATTTTTGGAGTGAGTGAGTGAGTTGGGTTTAATGCTGCTTTTAACAGTTTTCCAGTTATATCGCGGCGTGTCAGCTTAATGTGGGACGAAAGCCCGAAGTGATGCAGGTCTCAGACGTTTACCACTTTGGTGAAACCCACGAGTACGGGTATGGAGCTGACAAACCTAGAAACATAATCGGGTCGAATCAGGATTTGATTTGAATTGGGGGTAATCATAATTTCAAATTGGAATTTCTTAAGGACATTTTCTACAAACTTCTAAGGCTCTATGATACAGCTACTGGTCCTTCAGTCTGGGGGCGGTGAAAATCTAGGGGGAGAAGTTGTTTTCTCCCAAAATACAATTAATTGACATAACCCAGGGATTTATCTAGGATTCTAAAGTCAATATTTTCTTCAAAATTGGGATTGTTTATAAGTTCTTATTTTTCTAAATTCTGAGGTATTTTATTAAAACATTGGAATAATGTACAAATAAACATATAAGTCTCTCCCTCTTTAATGGTTCTGTTATAAGTGATATACAGTCACCTCCACAAAGCCACAATACAAGGTACAACTATGTCCACACTTATTGTGAAATTTTCTATTCCAATTTGGGATTTTTACTGACCTTTGTTCCAGAGGAGGGGCAGAAAAATGGCCTCTGAACAGGTCTAGAATGAACCCAGTAATCCAAAATGAGCAGCAGAATATTTGATAGGACCAATGGTGTCTACTTCAGTCAAGATAAATCCCTGATACCACAGCCCACTTGAACTAATAATCAATATGTCAAACATCCAGTTGTATGTTTTACCTAAACTGAAATTTTGGCTTGTTTATGAATAAGAAATATTTAAATTGGAATCTATTAATCTATTATAGGTTAAAAATACTTAGCATTCCCGAGCAAAAGAAGGAAATATCCTGGATGGTCTTCTAGCTTGAACAGGCACAACAGACTTGAGGAATTGGTTAAACTTTAAATACTGATCATTGAACAGTTCTCAATCTTGAGTATTCTTTCCATACATCTTTCATGTAAGTAATAGGGGGCATGGGTGGCACAGCCATCTAAAGCGCCGCGATTCGCTGTGCAGAGTTGCGTCCCTTGGGCACGCCAGAAACCTATGATTGTGGGTTCAAATCCTGATTCGCCCCGATTATGTTTCTTGGTTTGTCAGCACCATACCTGTGCTCGTGGGTTTCACCAAAGTGGTAAACGTCTGAGACATGCATCACTTCGGGCTTTCCTCCCACATTAAGCTGACACGCCGCGATATAACCGGAATACTGTTAAAAGCTGCGTAAAACCCAACTCACTCACCCACTGTAAATAATAACAATGAATATAACCACACGCTATATACTGTTTTACATGTGTGAGTGAGTTGGTGCTGACACTGCTTTAAACAGTATTCCAGTCATATCACAGCGTGTCAGCTTAATGTGGGTGGAAAGCCCAAAGTTATGCAGGTCTTCAACGTTTACCACTTTGTTAAAACCCCAGTCTGTCATACATCTGAAAATGAAGTCTCTGGGCTCCTTCTCATTATATTTTATAACTATTATTTTAACAACTTTTATTTCTGTAAAATATGTTCATTTCAGAGACTAGATGTTAGTCTAGTGAAACCCATGAGTGTGGATATGGTGCTTACAAACCTAGAAACACAAGTGGGGCAAAACCGGGATTTGAACCCACAATCGTAGGTTTCTGCTTCGGCACAGCTCTGCACAGCGAATTGCGGTGCCTTAGACGACTGGGCCACCTTGCTGTTCACATGAGAGTCCACAGGACAATACACCTACTAGGAAACGGTGCACTAGCATCAAGTCTTGTCTGTTAGAATATTGACGCTTTACACAGGTCATGGACTCATGCTCAATTTTATTATCAGATTCCCCACAAATCTAGTAGTTAGTGGAAAATAATCAATAACATCTCTTATGATTGATTCCTTGGTTGTAACCAATTATCACTGAAAATTGATAACTGGAAATACCATTAATAACTACACCGGTAATCTACCTATAATTCTACTGCCCTGAGGGCACTACTTAACCACCGGAGGACCACCATGAAGATCTGGGTTAGAATTGCGAAAACAAACAAACCTAACACCAGGCCATCTAGGCCAAAGTATAACTTCTTTCAGTTGCATTTAGAAGTTGGTGTGATGAAGAAAGACAAGTTCTATGGATGAACAACTTCTTTGTTACAATAAGTGTGACGCTTCGGTGTAGATCCTAACAATGTAGACCCGTGAAGATCCGGGTTAGAATAGGTCTTCAGAAACCCATGCTTGCCGTAAAAGGCGACTATGCTTGTTGTAAAAGGCGACTATGCTTGTGGTAAGAGGCGACTAATGAGATCAGGTGGTCAGGCTCGCTGACTTGGTTGATGCATGTCATCCTATCCCAATTGTGTGGAACGATGCTCATGACGTCAATCACTGGATTTTCTGGTGCAGAATCAATTATTTACAGACCGCCGTCATATAGCTGGAATGTTGCTGAGGGCGGCATTAAACAAACAAACAATCAAACAATCAATCACTTACATTGTAACGTGAGGGATCGTTGTTCATAATATCAATCACCGGAGCCTTATCTGTACTTCTCTTTCCCTCTACACATGACTGACTAATGGACATCGTCTGACTTGTACATAACCATGGTTACTTGTAAAAAACACAGTAAACACCCCATTACACAAACTTTGTGAGGGTTAGCGTTATCCTGGTAGGCCTGAACACACGTGTACTTTGGCCTAAAGAAAGACAAGTTCTATGGATGAACAACTTCTTTATTACAAATAGTGCTTGGGGTCAGTAAACAACTAGTAACAATTATGTTTTTGAATGGCATGAAGAAGTGATGTACACAAGGAAGAGTGAGTGAGTTGGGTTTAACGCCGCTTTTAACAGTATTCCAGTTATATCATGGCGTGTCAGCTTAATGTGGGACGAAAAGCCCGAAGTGATGCAGGTCACAGACGTTTACCACTTCAGTGAAACCCACAAGCACAGGTATGGTGCTGACAAACCTAGAAACATAATCGGGGCGAACTGGGATTCAAACCCACAATCATAGGTTTCTGGCGTGGCCAAGGGACGCAACTCTGCACAGCGAATCGCGGCGCCTTAGACGACTGGGCCACTCGTGACCCCTACATAGGAAGAGAATTTATGGATGTCAACTTCTTTATTATGAGGAACACAACATTACGTATATACTTACTCCTTCAACTAAATTATTTTGGAAAGTGTATCATCTTGTATTGATACAGAAAAATGTATCGTATCACTGCATGAAAAGTCATGATGCACCGATTGTATCATTTCATCACAATGAAGCACTATCAAGCATGTCAGCAAGCCTGACCACCCAATCCATTAACATGATTAAGTCTCTGCTTACAACCGGCACAGGTTGCTGGGAACCAATTCCTGCCTGGGACACCAATATCAGTTCAAGCATGTGAAGTGCTGGGATATATTGATCAACCTCGGTCATCAAAAATATTTTTAGTTTTTCAATGAGAGCACAAGTGAATGTTGTTTTAGGCCATATTCAAAAGTATTTCAGCTGTGTTATTGTGGCCTGCAAATAATGAAGCGTGTACTATATCAGAAGTGGATGATTTACATCAGCAGCATTTAATGGCCGACAACAAGCATTCAGAAAATATCCAACAATAATCTCATTAAAATCAGATCTAAGTTCTGCCGCTAAACAAAGATAAGGACATCCCTTTACAGGTCATGTCAGATCAACCTTTCGTGAACCTTGGCCTCCCACTAAAACGACTAACAAGAAGTCAACATCAGCCAATTAGAAAGCAGCTTTCTTAAGTTAATGGTGCTCGTTTCAACCTGGCGACTTCCATTTCAGACTACGCTTGAAAAAAATGTTGACACAGTTCTCAATAAAATTTTGAAAGCTAAACAAATGAACATTACGGAATGTCTTATATATCGTTGCGATTGTATGGCAATGCTTCCCACGTACTGTGCAACGCCTCCTCCGTTCAAATGTTTATCCCACGCAAACGAGAGATAGACGATAATTTTGACGGAATCAGTTGTATACCCCGTGTTAACGTTTTCGATGATGCATGATTAGAAAATACATTCCGACTGTCACTTTCATGATCTGGTAAGCTCTGATTGGTCGGATGACAGGTAGTTCTGACATGACCCGTAATAGGATGTCCTCCAATCTTTGTTTAGCCATAGCGAGAACTAAGATCTGATTTTTATGAGATTGAACCAACAAGGAATTACGGATTGTTTGTCCCTAGTGAATAAATAATGCTAACCCCATTCCTTTGGAGAGGTACTTACATCATTGATTCACGATGGACAGATAATCCATAATTACACATTTTGATCAGACACTTTAAGTGAGACAATAAAGAAAAACAGATGAAATGACAGCCCTACGGACAAATTTCAAAGAAGGCAGTCCATTGTTCAGATGATGTCATGTAATCAATTTGTGACGTCATGAACAATTGATGACGTCAAATCATAAACTTCTCAACAATGAAGCACTGTGACGTCATCTGGCTTCAACTGACAAATCTGCATTGAAAAATGGCTAAAATCCACATCTGCAAATTTACATAATTATTAAACACGATCATTCAACCCTTATAGGTAATATGGTGCAAAAGTATCCACCACCTTTTAATAACACAGCTCTTACAACAAACACGGCAAGAGAAGATCCGGGGTAGAATAGGTCTCAAGCAACCCATGCTTGCCGTAAAAGGCGACTATGCTTGTTGTAAGAGGCGACTAACGGGATCGGGTGGTCAGGCTCGCCGACTTGGTTGATGCATGTCATCGTATCCCAATTGCGTGGATCGATGCTCATGATATCAATCACTGGATTGTCTGGTCCAGACTCGATTATTTACAAACTGCCATCATATAGCTGGAATATTGCTGAGTGCGGCGTTAAACAACAAACAAACAAACAAAACAACAAACACAGGCTTGTTCAGGTCTATTCTGCCCCTCTCTCCAAAATATGTGTTTTTCATACACTTCTAATCATACTAACAAAATGTGGATAAAAACTATTATAAACATTATTTTTAGCATAAAGTGAATAAACTCTATCAACAGGCATTAATAAGCCCATGTCTCCTTGTGCTATTTAAGAATGCCTCAACCATATTAATAGTAGAATCTATCAATGTATTTAGTACATAGTTAATGTCCGTATCATTATCTTCAGTAAATTTATTTACAGTTCTCAAGCATGAAAGTCACATGACCCCCAAAATAATTCTCATCAAAAATATAAAACATTGAGATCTTATACAAAACCCAACTATAGTATAATAGGTACAGAAGCTCACCTATAAGAGTCGATATAAAACTGGGGAGGGTATGATGTAGGGCTGGCTATCGATATAGATTGTAGAGATCGATAATCGCTAACTAAATATCGATCAATTATTGATGAATATCAGAGAAGGAACTTTAAGCAAATATGCAAGAAAGTCCTTGAGAGAAATCAACATATTTCATGCCACTGGTGAGCAGTTACACACTTATGCATTGATTACTTTGTGAATGTTTGAGATATAACAAAAACAGTTGCTTTCCGTCGTTGACAATTGACATGATTAACAATAACATGTCTGTATCAGTAAATCTAAACTTCATTTCATCACAATAGTTTATGTAAGTTATTATCGATGACCAAAATTTCATATCGATAATTGTTAATATTTCTCTTAATTCCGATTACTGATCTTTTCAGCCAGCCCTAGTAAGCAGTGTTTCCATTTACTGGTAATTACCAGTTTTTTACCGCTAAAGTTGGACTTGGGCTGGTAAATCATGTGACTGCCAGTCCCTTGGGACCGGTAAATAAAGTAGCTTATAAATCTGTGATATTCACATAAGTATATTTTTCAAACAATGTCAGCTTGTCTGTTACCATCAGGATTTCCCATTGTTGATTTTTAATGCAAGGAAATGACATTTCGCTTTGGTTCAAGGTTAAAAATATATTTGTAGTGACTTCGTCTTGAAATATTAAAAAAAAAAAAGAGAGAAAATTGTGACTGAACTTTGTGTGAATGATATGTAGATCCTAACTAAGTTACTTCAGAGATGACATTATTGCAATGAACATGATGTTGAAAGAATTATAACAAGGTAATTTTCATATGGTTTTGTATATTTGTTGAAAGTTGGGACTGACACAAATTAGGGGGGATTTGTAATTTTTAGAGCTACCAGTCCACTGGGACTGGCAGTTTCAACAACCAGCATCCAGAGTCAGACATGCTAATTATGGTAAATTAGCTTTTTATCCACAATATGATTAAATAAATCTTAATAACATCATTTATAAGCACACAAAAAATTAAATTTTCTTGTCCAGGTCTCACTTCTGTAAACATTCGTAAAACTAGCTATTTTTAATAGCTTCAAACGCTCTTAAGATCAGTATCAGATGGAAGGATATCAATGACATAAAAACTGATCTATACAGAATGAGAAACCTAAAGCTAATTTGCCACAAGGGTATCTGACGTGTCTGTTGCAGAGAGGTGATAGCCATTTGTTTGATATTCCCAAACCATGAAAACATTCAGCATAACAATAAATAGTATTTTGAAGGTGATAAATACATGTTGAAAATTGCTTTCAAAGATACACTGAATTAAACCTTTTATCCAAAGATTGAATTATTTATGCTCCAGGATCCATTTCCTAAACTAATTTACACTATAACATAAAACGTATAATATAAAGCTGACCAGATTGGTTAACTCTTCATTGGTCTGACAGTAACATGGGATTTCCATGCCATAAATTGTGATAATGCCTTCACTAATGTCAGGACCTACTATGATAAAAACCCTGGGGGATTTAGGTTACAAAGGGACCCCTGCCATTCAAGCTGGGAACCTATTGGTTGGTTGGTTTGTTGTGTAACGCCGCACTCAGCAATATTCCAGCTATATGACAGCGGTCTGTAAAAAATCGAGTCTGGTGTCATAATATCGATCATTGGACTGTCTGGTCCAGATTTGATTAGTAACAGGCTGTTGTGATCTAGCTGGAATATTGCTGTGTGGGTGGTTGAACAAACACACCATGATGACGTTCATCACTAGGGGCCACTTACCTATTAGTGTATGAATATGGCAACATGCTGCTTTTACTCTTATCAATATTTCAGCACAGATATCAAATAGGAAATCAAACCCATGTCTACATCCTGGGAAGTAAACAGGTTAATCACTAATGACTCTGCTGGTTATAAGTCACAAAGATCTACATTAACAAGGAGGAAAGCCCGAAGATGCAGGTCTCAGACGTTTACCACTTCGGTGAAACCCACGAGCACAGGTATGGTGCTGACAAACCTAGAAAACATAATCTTGCAAAACCGGGATTCGAACCCACAATCATAGGTTTCTGACGTGCCCAAGGGACGCAACTCTGCACAGCAAATCGCTGCGCCTTAAACAGCAGGGCCACCTGTGCCCCATTCAGATTGAACATTCACACAAATCTTGTTTGTTTTGCAGATAAAGCTTCCCTCAAATTTGCACAACTTTGATTGCCAATGTGCTAATTAAGACACTTACATAATAAAAATATATTGTGGAAATGTAACAAGTACCATCATTTTAATCAAAATGGTACTTAAACAATAAGATCCAGATTTCACATCTCATAAACATAATTATTAAGTTTTATTATAATTTTTAGAATGGTCTGTAATTCAAGCACGTCCTCATCAAGTTTTCCAAAGAAGAAAATAATGGTTGGATACAGCTATTTAACAAAAGGTTAATAAAAATATTTCAATGAACAAGTTAATATTAAAGAAATAAGATTGTCGTGAATTCTGGTAATTCCTTTTGTTTACAACATGTACAATGGATACATACACAAAATTTCATTTTTATATTTATTATAAACATGTTTCAAAATTGACAATTTAGTATGTCCAGTGAAACCCTGTTATTCTAGAAACTCCACATTCCAGACAATAACTGTTTGGAAAATCAATATACATAGACTAAAGTGACATACCTGCTAACCTGAGAACCCTTAATCCAGAATTCATTAAGAGTGGATGCTTTTTATAGGAACAGTACCGTCCAGATTAACAGGGTTTGATTGCATAGTAGTTCTTTTGAGTTTAATTATAAAGTTAAATAATACCATACCAGAACATGTTAAAATAGATTCATTACACACTTATCATGCGTAAAAATGATGTAGGACAACATTCATACCAAACAAACACATAATATGTCAATAAGAGTTTTGTTTAACTCATAATATAGTTTGTTGCTTTACAATGCTTTCTCAAAAATAAGAAATGTTCTCATTTTGATGTTAAATTAAAATATTCCTCCATTGATACTTATGCTTTGGCAGATTCTAATGTCACTTAGTTCTCCATGCAGAATGAATGTCAGTCATCTCCTGTTATGACTCACTGAGTAATCATCACATAGTTCACTCCTGCCAATATGGGTTGGGCCACTGCAAGGAGAACAGCTCATTTTTCTCCGCAGTTGCCCGAATAATGATAACATGGAGGTAATTATTTTTCAAGAGTTGTCAACCAGCTGGAAGATACCTTAAATAATGAACAGGTTACTTTTGAACAGTTACAATTTGTATTTCCACGGCCACTACGACCTAATTCAGGAGACGGTGAAACTTCACTTTATTCCCCTAAATTACATTTCATTCCTGCGCATCAGGTGACTAAATGAAAAAATGACAGCATATGAATTTCTTTCTCCACAACATACATAAATGTGTTGGGCATACAGATGATGTAACGAACAGATTTGGAAGACACACGGAGCTATTTTCTATAAGGTAGGCCCCGACTGTCGTGCAGGTGCCGTCTGCAAGTTGATATAACATTCAGGAAACTAGACGCAAAAGGATTCACAGATTAAACAAGTCAAACTCTCTATGACATTATGACGATTACTGACCTGAACATGAGATTCCTCTTCACAAGCTGTCCGTTGATACAAACGTCATCTGTAAACAACAAAAGCAGTCAGCTGTCATTGGGAAACGTTTGGCGAACTACAAAATAAGCCAGGAAAACCGCAGCGTTGAATCGTTCACTTCGGATGCATTGTCTAGCAAAGTCAAAGTTTGAATTGACAAACTTTTTGCAATAACAATAAATTCAAACCATCTTGCAACTGCGCAGCATTATATAAAACCGTATTCTTCCACTTCGCGTGTACTTTTTAGTGTTTCAAATTTCGCCCCCCACCCACGCACCTGCAGCCATTTTGGATTATAGGCAGACATTGGCAGACTAGGTCAGCCAGCCGCAGTTTCGCACATACGATATGACGCAGTAAATTTTACATCCGTTACCAATCTGGACATATTTACTGCAGTTGGGTAGCTTTATTATAATTATGCATAAAATGTTGACCTAAGGTTCTGTTTGGCTTCCAGTAATTCATAATTCAATCAATAAACCGTAGCTAGGCAATCTATTTGCGTAAGAGGTGACGTCACCAAGGCATTTCCCTGGGCTGCCCAGTTCAAGTCTACAGACTTTTTTCAAGAGCATCATGACTGACAAAGCTTCACAGGTACCATCGTTGTGAGCCATAATTCACGCAAAGTGCGGGCCTCGCTTCACTTTAGTGTCTACGCGTGGGATATCGAACGGCACCCGTAAATCTCGTGCAGTGAGGTGCGGGGGAGGGTGACCCGTCTGGTTCAGGTCACGAATCTAGGTCAGGTCACGAGTTCTCGCGCTCGTGTTGGCAAATAATCAAGACTAATGCCCTCAGCATGAATAGAACAACTGCGTCCACGTGCGCTAAGTTGAAACCTTTGTTTATATGCTGAAACGAGTATGAAGGGCGGCACAATATTTATCTATGCGGTGTTTGGTTATATATCCTCTTTGTAAAAGCTACACTTTTATATCTAGGTCAATAAAGCAAAGAGTCTTAACACAACTTTTAAAAGTTTTTAGAGGAGTTAGGTTTGACAGCGAAGAAAAATCAGAAAATCGGCAATCATTTTCTTGAGGTCACGAAAGTCTAAGTACATATTTACAAGATTTTTGACATACTTTTTAAACCCCATTTTCTATTGAAATTAGGAAATATAAAAGTGTGCATATGTCATTAAAAAACTTTTCATTGAACCAAGCCAAGGTCAATTGGTGTACACGAACGTTCAGCTCGTAAAATCTCGGACACCCGGCAAGTGACACATGTAACGAATTTGGCCACGAATTTATTATTGCGTGTACAGATACTTAATTTATTTTCGTAGGAATTGTTTGTGTGACAATAATATAAGATCTGCCTTATGGCCGACAGTGGTTTTGGTATGGAAACTCAACTATTATGACGTGACAAGCAGATGACGTCATATGAAATACTATGACGTCATAATGTCAGGACATTTTTACAAGACGGCGAATGAACAACCACATAACTTTTTGATTGTTTTTTTTTATTATGAACAATGATAACACTGTTTACACGTTTATGGGGAGGATCGTTAAGAAAATTGTCAGAATTTTGGAAAAGCTTACATTGTGGACATTGTTTACAAACTGTTTAATGTAGAGCAAGGTTACTTCTTGATTTAACCGCGCTAAATTGAATTTGAGTGAGTGAGTATGTTTTTACGCCGCTTTTAGCAATATTCCAGCAATATCACGGCGGGGGACACCAGAAATGAGCTTCACACATTGTACCCATAAATTGAATTTGGATCCGAACGCGCAGCTTGAGGTTTCAAATGTGACATTTAGCGCGGTCAATTATTTTAGGTAACCTTGGTCTACTATGAAAACCCAGTATGTCCATCTCCATTCTACCATGAGTAAATAAAACGCTTAGTCTTTGATGTCAGCAAATTCATTGAGTGAAGCGGCATGGGTTGAGTCCAGTATTTTGAGAGGGTTGTCGATCAGAATTTACGGAAGCACGGAAAACAGCCTTTAAACCAAAAATGGCGCTCAATATGCACAAGCAGTTTAGTTGCACCTAATACTTCACTTGAACCTATGACAGGCACTGTATGTAGCACTGCAACTTCGTTAGATAACATGAGGTGGGCACCCCTGAAGAAAACTAAGCAAGCCATGTAAAGGTTTCGTTCTTCACCGCGCGTCACTATTGTGACGTCACATCGCTTATTGTGACGCAAGGTATGACGTCACAGTCTTGTCTAGAAAAGCGCCAAATAGCAATCTCGCCGTTGTCCTCATAACCTGAAATACATTCTCTTTGTAGATTTTTATCGTGTTTTCTGATTGAAATGTATTACCACACATCCTTTATATGTTGTAGTAACCACAACTTTGCATTTTGTAGCCTACAATTGTACATTTAATTATTTAAATACGCCTCCCGACAATGACTGTAAAATAATTACTATTCTAAAAATATTAACTTCCGCCGTAAAGCGGCCGTCAAATCCGTCGGTTTCAGCCAGAAGGGGTTTATTGTGATTTGATACCCCTGATCGACCAACCAAACCCGAGTATGGTAGAATTCACAATATCGATAGCGGTGATATTCGTGGAATATTCATGAATAGCTGCCTAGGCAAGTGCGGGTGAGTTTGTTTATAAACTCGAGTTAAATGTTAAACACTTTGGGGCAGAACTAAATTAGCGGGTAAAAGAAACGCCACCAAATAAATAATGGTCGTCAGTTTTTCAACAAATTTGCCAAACAGCACGAAACACAGTTGGGAACACATATCTGGAATGCAACTTACCTATTCCCTGTGAACACATGCACGCGCTTCACGTGATTTGCGAGAAAAGTGAATTTAATCACTAAAAAATGCAAAATGTGCACAAAGTTACCCGTTTGAAATTCTGGTATAAAACCTAAGCAGTACTGTCTCATCACATGAAACCGTTTCAAACAACGAACATGCCTCGACGTACCGCAGAGTAGAGGGAGAGCGCCATCGTAAAGTTGCAAGTGGGAGCGACGCAGGAGCACGTTGCCAGGATCATGGGCTACTTCAAGTGCACCATTGCCAGACTTGTCACACGTCACAGGCAAACTGGCAGTACTGCAAACAGGCCTAGGAGTGGAAGACCTAAGGTCACGACCCCACATGAAGACCGGTATTTACGGGTGCTTCACCTAATGTCCAGATTCCTAACTGTGACGTCATCATCCGAAAACAGCCTTGACATCCAGTCTGCAGAAGGGCCGTTGCAAGACGACTCCGCCTGTATGGTCTCCATGCCTTATAGACCATTCAAGGGCATGACGTTAACGTTTATACACCGACGTCACAGACTGAGATGGGCCAGGACTGTACAGCAGTGACAGCAGAGAAATTGGCGAAGAGTGCTTTTCAGCGACGAGAGTAGGTGCCAGCTCTTCAAGTCTGATGAGTGGGTTCGAATCTACCGACGACGTTGTGGCGTCCAAGAAGTGGAGCCTTATAGAGGTGGTAGTGTCATGGTCTGGGATGGCATCTGCGGGGACCAAACGACAGATCTGGGCCCACTTGCACAAAGTGATCTTAGCGCTAAGACTATTGTAAGCCTATGCTGAAGTAGGGGAGTTACGATCATCTTAGCACTAAGATCGCTTTGTGCTAGTGGGCCCAGGTCATCATCGACGGAAATCACCGTACGTCGTTACATTGATGAGGTTTTGCGGACTGTGTTACTGCCTTGCCTGCAACGACACCCACGGACGCTGTTTCAGTAGGACAACGCCACCCCTCGCACAGCTCGAGTCACTAGCCACTTTCTGAAAGCCAACAACGTGACCGTATTACAGTGGCCAGCCAGATCACCGGACCTGTCGCCCATAGAGCACCTCTGGGACCAACTTGGACGCAGGATTCGGAAACGTCAACAGCCGCCATTGACGAGGGATGCCTTGACAATTGCCCTGCAGGAAGAATGGCGTAGGATCCCTAATCAGGATGTCAGGAGACTCGTGTACTCAGTTCGAAGTCAAGCTGGAGGGGGTCACATCCGATACTGAGCAGTGTGTGTAGCACGGGACTGTCAAAGAGATCAACGTCGATTCTGCGGGTGATCGAATACTGGACGGTGCACCCAGCATGATAAACGTGTCTACAGAACTTTAAGTACGTGGTTTTTGATCTTGTGATTTTCAAATACCGTTTTTGAATAATTGGTTTTGTTTTTTTTAATAAAACATCAACTGATACTAAATTTCGCGTCTGTTTTGTTATAGACCAGAAAATTGTTTGGTGGAGTTTCTTTTGTCCGGTAGTTTACTTTCAGTCTCGGTGACACTCTGGCTTTCAGAGAACGTGATCAGTGTGAAAATATATAATAAATAGAGCATTTGTATTTCTTGTCAAATAACATTTCTCAACTCGTGACGTGACAAGTTGACATTTTCACTGGTGACTGAATTACTCCATGAGATAAACATGTTATTCTTTGTCAGGTTACGAGAAGATAAACATGTACTAGTTTGACAAGAAAAAACAAATAGTATCTTGCCATTTATATGACATACTTCATGGTTACTCGGGGTTTCAGGGAGGTAGCCTAGTTGTTAAAGCGTTCGCTCGTCATGCTCAAAACACTGGTTCGATTCCATATCCCAACAGTCTCAAAAATTACGAAAATATAATAAACTGGAATATAGGAAACCAAAACGGTCATTAATTATTATGATGAACTGATGTAAGATATGGCATGACATGTAATTCTCGTCATAGCCAAGTACGCCACAACGAGGTACAACCGTATTTGAAAGAAAACTGCCTTCCTAAACTTTTAAGACCCGTAAAGATCCGGGTTAGAATAGGTCTTCAGCAACCCATGATTGCCTTAAAAGGTGACTATTGTTGTCATAAGAGGCGACTAACGGGATCGGGTGGTCAGGCTCGCTGACTTGGTTGATGCATGTCATCGTATCCCAGTAGCATGGCTCGATGCTCATGCTGTCAATCACTGGATTGTCTGGTCCAGACTCAATTATTTATAGCCGGAATATTGCAGAGTCTCGGCGTTAAACAACAAACAAACAAACAAATCCTAAACTTTAAGAATTTATCAATTCCAGTTGGTCCAAGAGGGCCCTTATCCTACCTCGCCCTTTCAAAGGTATGGAAAGGTAATACATGTATTTTATTTCGACAGACCCACTGATAAGTATGATAAGAATAAAAGACAGCTTGAAGTTGTTTTAAAGCGTTTTTCGCCCGCCCCAAAGACATTCTTTAAAACTCCATTAGCCTTAAAAATTAAACCGCTTGACCTGATAACCGAAGGAATGTTTGGTCAAGGTCATCTACCCGAACCACCCGTAAAATCCTGAGGCCTTTAAATAAATTGAATTGGACATCATCGACGCGTCACCACCACGTGATAGGCGAATCAAGTAAGTCGATCATATCGTGTTGTTATGTAAGTATGACAGTGATGATAATTCGTTTAATAAAATATTAATTCATATTATTCGTTGACGCTATCTCTCCGCAACAACAAACGCCTGTGTACGTTTTCACAATGGTTTCACGAACAGAACATCATACTTTTCTCTACACGTATTTCTCAAAGAGTATGTCATTTGAAGTTTGAGATGTCCCACAGCTGCTTTCCTCTCACATTAAGCTGACACGCCGTGATATAACTGGAATACTGTTAAAAGCGGCAGTAAACCCAACTCACTTACTCACTTCCAAACCTGCACATTCCCAACACGAGGGACAGTTGGGTAGCCGAGTAGATAAAGTGTTCGCTCGTCACGCATAAGAACCGAGTTTGTTTCCCCACTTGGGTACAATGCGTTCAGTTCTTTCTATAAATAATACCCAGGCGTGATGTGATGGAATACTGCTAAAAGCGACAATGCGCCATGCTTACTCTTCCGGCACTGGCTTGGTTGTGGATTTACAGGTTATGAGCACATAATCTACACCCGAGAATAGACACATGTTTATAATATGGAAGCGGCTTCTATTTGGAAGGTACATATACTGTGTGTTTTCTTGTCATTTATAGGCCAAGTTGTTGCCAGGATCTTGTACACTGTAGTCTGTCTTTTGTTCCCAGGATTTTGGACACTGTACGACTTCCTCTTGTTGCCAGGACATTTGACACTGTAGTCTGTCTCTTGTTGCCAGGATATTGGACACTGTACGATTACTCTTGTTGCCAGGATATTGGACACTGTACGACTTCCTCTTGTTACCAGGATATTGGACACTGTTGTCTGTCTCTTGTTGCCAGGATATTGGACACTGTACGATTACTCTTGTTGCCAGGATATTGGACACTGTACGACTTCCTCTTGTTGCCAGGATATTGGACACTGTAGTCTGTCTCTTGTTGCCTGTATATTGGACACTGTACGATTACTCTTGTTGCCAGGATATTGGACACTGTACGACTTCCTCTTGTTGCCAGGATATTGGACACTGTAGTCTGTCTCTTGTTACCAGGATATTGGACACTGTACGGATTCCTCTTGTTACCAGGATAGTGGACACTGTACGACTTCCTCTTGTTGCCAGGATATTGGACACTGTAGTCTGTCTCTTGTTACCAGGATATTGGACACTGTACGACTTCCTCTTGTTACCAGGATATTGGACACTGTACGACTTTCCCTTGTTGCCAATATCTCGTACACTGTACGACTGGTTCTTATTACCAGGATGCTGTACAGTGAACAACTGCCCCTTGTTTCCAGGATCTTGACCTCTTTACTGTTAGCCTTTGTTTGCAGTACGAGCCCTTGTTTGCCCTTTGTTATTACCAGAAACCTAAACTGTACAAAGTGTACACTGTATTACTGCATAGTGTTACAAGATCTTGCACGGCGAACAGCTGCATTCTAATTGATGCCTGCAACTTGTTTGGCCCACGTTGAGTTAGTCTGTCATAGGGACCCTGAGACAAGTATGCTCAACACAGCCAATGCAAGTCTATACTGTTTGCAAAGGTTTTTTTTGTAGATTACTGCAGTTTCTGAAGATGTCTCTTGTCTTCTATTTAAAACGGGGGAAGGGTGGTCCAGTCGTCTAAGTCGCCGCGATTCGCTGTGCAGAGTTGCGTCCCTTGGGCACGCCAGAAACCTGTGATTGTGGTTTCGAATCCCGGTTCGCCCCAATTATGTTTCTAGGTTTGTCAGCACCATACCCGTGCTCTTGGGCTTCATCGAAGTGGTAAACGTCTGAGACCTGCATCACTTCGGGCTTTCCTCCCACATTAAGCTGACACGCCGTGATATAACTGGAATAATGTTAAAAGAAGCGTTAAACCCAACTCACTCATTCACTCTATTCAAAACCATTGAAACACTATTGTGTTGAAGTTGAAGGGACTAACGTAAACACTTCGAGTTATCCGAGGTTCGACACAACAGAAAATGAAGAATAGACAAGGAATATGCAGAGACCATGCTACTTTGAGACAACTGCAAGCTCGATACATCCTAGTTCGACACAACGGATATTCTATATTTTTTAAGATACATAGCAACTGGTTTTTTATTCTATAACGTATCTTCATTTCAAGGACAAGATGTTAGTCTATCGTTGGAATTCAAAGGCAGAATAGGTCCCAGGTACCCCAATTCTGTCGTAAGAGCCGACAGTAATTTGGTTTCAATGTGTTATCCAACGGTGATGGCGTGACTTGTTGCTTTGGCAATAAAGTGATGTGCGTTATCCAGCCAAACTCGATTGTTAACAAACCTTCACGACACACACGTAAGTTAACATCCATGTTTGATGGAGGCTTGAATAAAACAAACACGAAATGGTTTTTCGGTGGTGATGTATTTTATTTAGGTATCATAGTTGTGTTTTTGGTACCCGTGAAGATCCGCTGGAATTGGTCTTCAGCAACCCATGCTTGTTTTAAGGTGACGAACGGGACCGGGTGGTCGGACTTGCTGACGTAGGAGATACTTAGACAACAACAAAATTCACCTTGGCCCTACTACGCTTCCGTACCTTCAAGTTCTCTCAGCGGGAAACACTGGAGAACCAAATGGCGATTGACGGATTTTTCTAGTACACTAGAGCCAATAGACCCAAAACGTGTATGCATATTCCTGACATATTGCTTTGATAGACCGAGGTGTAAAGGATAGAGCGTCTGCCCGGAGAGCGGTGGTTCAATCGCCGGCTGCGTCATTCCAAAAGAGCCCGTCAAGATCCGGGGTAGAATAGGTCTTCACCAACCCATGCTTACCGTAAAAGGCGACTAAGGGGATCGAGTGGTCAGGCTCGCCGATTTGGTTAATGCATGTCATCGTATCACAACAGCTTAGATTGATGCTCATGATGTTAATCACTGTCAGATTGCCTGGTCCACACTCGATTATTTACAGACCGCCGTCACATATCTGGAATATTGATGTGGGCGGTGTTGAACAACTAACAAACAAAAAGACATACCATAAGACTTTAAAAGGTGGTACTTTTTTCAATCCCTAGCGCTTGGTAATAAGGGGCGGCCGGGTAGTCTAGTGGTTAAAGCGTTCGCTCGTCACGCCGAAGACACGGGTTCGATTCCCGACATGGATACAATGTGTGAAGCCCATTTCTGGTGACCCCCGCCGTAATATTGCTTGAATATTGCTGAAAGCGGCGTAAAACCATACTCACTCACTCACTCACTTGGTAATCAGGGTACAACATTTCAAAAACCGGTTGTATCAGTATGCTGTGTCCGATTCCGAATCTTCGACATGGTTTAGCTCAGAAACTGTTTCCCAAATATATATATAATTTAAATTTAAAAATATATTATGTGCACCCCCTTAAAAAACTGTTTGTTAGATGGCACTATCGTTACCTTGTCATAAGCTGTGGCATTGTTCAAAAAGGGTATATGTTATGTATGTTTTCAACTAGATCCATACATCTAGCATCCCCTTTGCCTTGATTAACCGTATTCGCTTGGTTGCTTTTGTGCCGTGCTCGTCAACAATTTCGAGCTTTTTGGAGATAATTCTTTTTTCTTGTCTGAAGTTAAAGAAACCTAATTACGATCGACACATAATTGTGTTAAATTCCCATTATTAGGCAACCAGTTATAACACCAAAACAATCTAACCAAATGTATGTGATGTTTATCTTCCTGGCATGGATGGCGGCAACTACAGCAAGACTGTAGCAGTACATTCCGCCCTGGGGAGACGGGGATAGAGCTCCATGCTTGGCGAGCGTGTGGAATAGTAAAAGACTAGACTAACATCTACTCATCTAGTCTCTGAAATGAACATATTTTACAGACAAAACAGTTGTTAAATTATATTTATAAAATAAGAGCCCAGAGACTTTCTTCATTTTCAGATGCTGATACTTCAGTAATCTAGACTTGCCCAACATTGCATGGGCTGTATTAGATATATTTGTTTCAGGGTCTGTATGACAGACTAGTTAAGTACCTACCATTAAATATGCGTGTGCATACGTGTGTTCGTGTGCATGTGGGTTAGGCTAACGCTTAGACTCTGAAAATATAGAAACAAATAACTCCGTTTAAGTTCAAAAGGAGCCCCAGTGAAATGGGAGATAAACCTGAGGAAAATCTAGACTTGCTTTATTTGGGCTGAGCGTAAGGGAAAATATTATTGATCAGGGACTGTGTGGTGTGGTGTGTGTGTGTGTGTGTGCGCGTGCGTGCGCTGCATGTGTTTTCGTCGATTCATTATACTAAACTGACGTCCAAAAGAAACTTTACCAGAGTTTGAAATCACTCTGGCTCAAAACAACAAAACATACATGCATGAAATAAAGTGTATTGAGAAGATCAATATATCAACATAATCAACACTAAAAATACCGCGACCGAGAATGACGCCGCCGTTCGTTCACCCCTTCGGCGGTAAACACGTTGTCTTCCATCAGCTGTAAACATACAGAATCGACTTTCGTCAATGAAGACAACCCTCTGCCAGTCACGTCGTTGCCAACGTCGTACAGTCCGGGCCCATTTCAATCGTAGACGAAGATGTTGCGCTGTCAATAGCTGTCCTCTGTATGGTCTAAAAGCCCTGATTCCATGAGCCCGGAGTCTCCTGGCCACTGTCTGTCGACTAACCCTGTGACCTAAGGCATTTGTCGCCAATGACGTCACTGTCAGGAAGCGATTTCGGAAGTGCAAGGTATGTTATCATGGGGCGTGGTCACCCTGGGTCTGCCTGTTCTTGGCCTGTCAGCCGCCCGCCCTGTCTGTCTGTAACGTTGCATCAAGTTGGTAACGTCAACACTGGAGCAACCGAAGGTTCGTGCAATATGGGCGTGGGTGGTTCCCATCTGTACCATACCCAAGGCTCGTTCACGTTGTTCGACTGTGAGTCGTGGCATTTCTTTTGTGTGTTTTTTTTATCACTGTAGATGTCTGACTTGCCGTTGCAATCGTTTTATACCCTTACCCGAACGTGCATTTGCAGTTGTCCGTGGTGCACGTGTTTTTCACATTTTCGCGTGTTATCTCGCAAACATGTAACAGACGATTAACATTTTCTGCATACACTATTGTTGTATTTAGGTTATGCGTTTTAGATAGACTTCATCGAAAAAAAAATTATTCTTTGTCTGAAATATATATTTTCAGTTGGAAAAGTTTCTTCTGGACGTCAGTTTATTTATACTTTCAAGTGGAAACCAAACAGTTGTTTATCAACAAAATAGTGTTTTTCAGACCATCCGACATTTCCAGTTTTAAAAAAATATGTTTTCGTAATACTTTTTTTGTAATTTTCTTTTCCAGCATTTTCGGGAACAGATTGTTTTTTCAAACCTACATATATACATATGGATTTATTCCGTGTAGAGTACAAGTGACACTGACTGGGTTACAGATCTCCAGGACCTACCTGCACTTAGAGCATTGCACACAGCGCGACATGAGAAGCACTACAATGTTAAAAGTCGAGAACACTTATAAAGCCCCAAGTTTTTTCTGAAACAGGGCGCCGTTATCATTATCCAGACACTATTATATATAAGTGTGAGCAGTTCATATAAGTCTAGCAGTTCATGACTAACATCTACACAAATAGCGATATAGATGTGGTATACACCAATTTACATACACAAGCCGCCTCGAAATAGTTGAAGTATTTCTTTAGAGGGCTGCATTGCGTTGGCTTGTATATTTATACCTGTTTATGCCATATCTATATTGCTCTCGGTATTATTTTCAGTAATTTACCGATAGCAAGATATGATAAATAGGAAGCAATGTATACTAACGAGGAAAAGTAACTGAGCTTCATATAAAGTTCAATAAAAATCAGTTTATTCTGAAATTAAATAATGCATCTTTCAGTACATACTCTTGAGGATATATCTTCGACTTAATTATCAAGAGCGCCGCACAATTGGGATGTTTGCGTGATTGTTGGTAGCCATATATTTAAATGTGAACAACACAATGCTTGTTTAGCCATCAGGTGCTCATTGACACTTTTGTTTAACCGTAAATAACGATAACCAAAGCCACAGTTTGCTGAAAACCAACCCCAAAGCGCAGTGGATATGCTGCTAACAGATTTGGGCAAAACGAAGTTACCAGACATTTTAATGTTCATCGAAAGTAAATGTCATCTATTTGGAGACGTTTACACCACGGCAACACTCATGACACGGGCCGGTCGTCCACGTGAGACGTCACGTCAACCGTATTCGGTTGGTGCATCTACGGAATCTATATCAAACTGACACATTAACAGCTCATTTCCTGGGTTGACATCATTTAGTGGCAGAACCGTACACATCCGGCTGAGGAAGCACAGCATCCGACCCCGACGTTCAGCCCAATTGTGCTTCAACGTGCTTCGTCGAGCATGCCTAACGTGGTGTAGATGGCATCTGGGGCTCATAAGAAACGATTCTGATAGTATAGTGTTTACAGGTGAGTTCAGCTGATGGTCGTTCAAGGGTCTGGAGGCGTCCATGTTGACGTTTCAGCAACACTTGCGTTACTCAACGTTGTCAGATTTTGGGTGGAAGTGAAATGATATGGGGTAGCAACAGAACTCATGGGAGAAGATAACTGACGACATCGTTCAAGATCCTTTTCGCAAATGCAGGGACGTAACTTCCCATTACAGCAGGGTAACGCTCGACCACGTGTTACACGTGTTGTAACAGGCTTTGAGGCAGCATAACATTGCTGTACTGCCAGGGCAGACTGTTTCTCTATACCCCTCCCCCATGGAACATTTCTGGGATGAGATCGAACGAGACCTACGACAGGACCAGAACCAGCCGGTTACGCTAGCTCAATTGGGCCAATCTTCAGTTGACATTTCGAACAAAAAAGCTGTTTTCAGTCATCTTGGCTTCATCAATGCGCCACCCCGCCTGTATCAACAACGTACATGGTGGTCTAACCCGATATCGACATTGTTCATGGAGCTGTTACACCATCCCCCTTTTAGGTATGGGTTTGGGGTTATGTCATTGAATGTCTTTTGATAACACAATGATAAGACCTATGACCAAATATTATGTTGTTATTTTTAATAACATAACATTTACACCACATTATATGAAGCACAGTTACTTTTTTTCCCGACAGGACCGCCTCCGTGGTCCAGTGGTAGAGCGTCCGCCCGGAGAGCGGGAGGTCCGGGGTTCGATCCCCGACCGCGTCATACCAAAAGACGTTAAAAGATGGTACTTGTTGTTACCCTGCCTGGCGCTCGGCATTAAGGGGCTAAAACAAGGACTGGTTGGCTCGGAGTCAGTATACTGTGTCTGAGCTGGGTATTCATGTTAAACTTCAGCATGATATCTCAGTGAGCTAGCACTATAAATCGGCATCAGTCCTGACTAGTACAAGCAGCCACACACACACACACACACACACACACACACACACACCTGCATGCACGTCGCTATATGAGTGAAATAATCTTGGACGCGACGTTAAACCCCATGTCACCTCACCAATCCGGTGTTCCTCCCTTGATATTGCTTAAAATCTGCTAAAAGTGGCATGAAGTCATGATGACTCAGTCCTGTAGACCGAAATGAGTATTCTGTTTAGCATTTAAACACATTCCTGAACGTGTTTACTATTTTTACAGTGTATAATCTGGAATATAGCGAACATTAAATAATACGATAAACTGAATAAAACACACGGCATGACAATAACTCTCGCCACATAATGTCGAAAACACAGCTGTGATGTATCAAATATTTCACCATTCATTGTTTGTTTCATTTTTAGTCAGCATCAAACATGGGTATATGCTTTCTCTTGCCCTTTTATTCATGTACCAGTCACCCTATATGTTTCGTGTGTAATCCCCCTAAAAACAAATAATTTATTTTCCTTTTTACGACACATCCTCTAATGTTTATGTTTTCAAAGAATCTTAACTGCAAAACACCTGACAAAACACGACGGCTATTTCATCTAGAATCTGTTGCAAACAAACAAAGAAGTCAAATTTACACAAATTAAAAATCAGCTTAATACCGGTAACCAAGTTGGATGACGTCATATTGCCTTACGCGGCTTTCATTGACGTTGTGAATGCGAGTGAAATGGACACGAGCGGACGTCAGCGAGTGACATTTCTCAATCAACAGTCACGCGGGCACGAGGAGCACGAGCTGTGACGTCACAATCATAGATGCTTGGTACTCCCACAACACTGGTGTTTACACCAGACAACCGTCCATCGTCAATTAGCACTCAATTGTTGCGTGGATTTCTCCGGGGGTCAGCTCTTATTTGACAATGACTAGACAAAAACAAGAGACATTGCCCGGGGCACGAAACAAGCGACAAACAAATTTCATGTCACTATTGCAAAAGAAATTCTGAAATACAATAACACATATTTCAACGTGTTTTCATAACATCGCACAAGTTCATATATCACGGTGACCTGAACTATGTCATTTCTGTATTATGTCTGATGTCTCCCTGGGGCTGTTATTGTCTTTGTATTAATTGTTAATGAGGTGTTTAATTACCATGTTTATGTCTGCGTAATATGATATTTATGGTGCTAATCTCAGTTCCTGAATAAGACACGTTGATATACCAGTCTGACACTGACCCCAGAAGACTGTGTTGAAATGTTTTGTCGATTTCATCTGCTACCTGACCGACTTTCAACACATACTATTATACACGTGAAAACACATTGTTTGAGGGCACGAGCAGAACAGGTTGTTATATATTCTGTTCTTGTATCGTACTTCCCTGGGAACCATCTAAATGTATTTTATCGCCAATGATATTTTTGTTTTTTCATTTTGCACTGTCTTGTTTGTCATATTTGAAAACATTCGTGACCAACTCGTGTTATTCCGGGACAAGCCGAATAGCGACTCGTGCCCCTCGTGGCCTTTTTTACGACCGGGTTCCGTCTTGGCGCAAACGGGCATACCTAAAACAATTGTCAACTCGTTGTGTAATGGTTCACACATATTTCCCCGTATATTATATATATTTCTAGATGCAATTTAAAGCACATCTGGACATGTGGAATTATACAATATGTTTGAACACATTTAACTGTGTCTCGGGTATATTTATAGATGCAAGCAATATGTAAAATCAAATATTATTTCTGAGGGATTCTTTGACGAAGAACTTGAAATCATACGCGCATTCTGATTGGTTTGTCGTATTTTCGCACTTAACATTCATCGATAGGGGGACGAGTCTTCTTGCAGGTTACGGAAAGGGGCGAGTAGTGACGAATGTAGGGGGACGAGTCTTCTGGAAGGTTACGGAAAGGGGCGAGTAGTGACGAATGATTTGAAAAGTATTGCGACCATTGTCGAACATGCATTTCGACAGCAACAGGAAGCGATATGTGTTCGTGAAAGCAGTTCGGTGCTTAAATGTTCCCGGGCTGTCGGGTAGCCTAGCGGTTAAAGTGTTGGCTCGTACTGTCGAAGACCTGGGTTCGATTCCCCAAATGGGTACAATGTGTGAAGCCCATTTTCCGATGTCCCCCGCCGTGATATTGCTGGAATATTGCTAAAAGCGGTGTAAAACCATAGTCACTCACCCACTTAAATGTTCCTTCTTCTAAACAGAGATGGGTCTTCTTGAGAAATCAAACAGAATCAGTGACCCAAGAATAATTTGCACTCATATAAACAGACAACTACGGTTATAACGAACGCAAAGGGACCACTGATTGTATTTTGTTATAAGCAGAGTACACACGGGACCACAAAGTGAGTTCGCTTTATCCGTTATTTCAAAGCAGGTTCTAAGTGATCAGAGCACGTCCGTCAGCAAATTCGAAAACTTGATTGTGCCAATTCTGAATCATCCAAATAGTGGTGGTGGTGGGGGGGGACTCTATTAGTTCAGATTCCCAGCCTCCGAACAATTATTGTTGGAAATACCTCTCTTAGGAAGGGCCATGCTTTCTTCAATAATTCGTTAATTCCTCGCGAACTTAAATAGGAACTGTACCGATCCGATGTGGTTAATTCCGGACTTGTTAAGTCAGTGAGATTGTTGCCCAACGTAACATTTAAGCAACCCCTTACATTGGGGCGGTATACCGTTCCCAGTAAAGTTGATGGATTTCACAAAATCCGGTGAAGCCATTATATTACACATGCACAAAAGTTAAGCGCCACCATATTCATAGTCTCGTGATTTCACGTGTGGGAATCAGAAATACGAAATATGATGATTTATGACTGAATTAGGCTTCCATAGTTTCACGAACCCAAATTTGTCCAGATACCACAAGGAAAACGTGCTTTACATGTTGCTGCAGTTCCCCTACCCTATCAATAGTGAAATTCAAGTTTCAGACACGTGGTTGCATGTTGCTCCTGTGTGAGATTCCCCTTCCAATAGAGGTTGAAAATCAGCCATGGTGAGGAGAAAGTTAACGAACGCTGAAAGATGGCAAGTGATAGGCATGAAAAATGCTGGCATGTCATGCAGGGCCATTGCAAGACAAATGGGTCGTCATCACAGTGTTATCACTCGTTTGATTGTCAAACATGGTCAAACCAATGATGTCAATGACAGGCATAGGTCTGGTAGGCCAAGAAAGACCTCTAACAGAGAGGATAGACGTCTTTTCAGGATAGTCAGACGAAATCCATTTGCCACTTCAACAGATTTAAGACTGCAGTGGATTACCCATCAGAGACTCTCAACGATGAATGTATGGCGTCGCCTCAGAGCGGCTGGTTATAACGCCAGAAGACCAGTAAAACGTCCTCAACTGACTGAGAGGCACATGCGGAATCGTCTGATATGAGTGAGTGAGTGAGTGAGTATGGTTTTACGCCGCTTTTAGAAATATTCCAGCAATATCACAACGGGGGACACCAGAAATGGGCTTCACACATTGTACCCATGTCGGGAATCGAACCCGGGTCTTCGGCGTGACGAGCGAACGCTTTAACCACTAGGCAACCCGACCGCCCCCGTCTGATATGATGTCGTGCCCGTAGTCGATGGAACTTGGCCAACTGGAGAAGGATCCATTGGTCTGACGAGTGTCGAATGCTGGTACGAACTGTTGATGATCGAATACGTGGAGGCAACGTAACAATCGTTTTGCACCAAGGAACATCCAGAAGACCTTAGCATGTGGTCTGTCATGATATGGGGTTGTAGGGTTGTGTTTCCTTCGGCTGCAAACTTCCGCTGGTGACAATTCGTGGAAACCTGAATGGCCAACAATACCAAGATGCCGTTCTTCGTCCAGTGGTAGTCCCTCATTTTGACAACCATCCTCTTCAGACAAGACCTGTTTACATGGACGACAATGCTAGACCACACAGATCTCGGGCAGTTTTGGCTTATTTGCGTCAAGAAGCTATTGCTACTCTTCCTTGGCTGACCTGTAGTCCGGATCTTAATCCGATTGAGCATCTCTGGGACATTCTTGGCAGGAAAATCAGACATCGTCATCCACCAGTTCAAAATCTCGCTGGACTTGAAGCCGCACTTCATGAAGTTATGGGGTTTTTTAATATTTTTATTTCAGTTCAGTAGACATAAATGTAACATTGGTACATGAGGTATATAAATGAAGCAATTCATAGTATCTTAAAACGTGATCAGATATGGGCATATACATATATTGGATTGGCTGATAAATTATATTAAGTAGGCTGATAGATCCTTCCATTTTCTGTCGAATTTATTAATACTTCTATTTTTCATTGCGATAGGTTTTTTTCTATTTTCAATACAATTTCAATAATTTCATGAAGAAAGGAAAGCATAATGAGTTTTCATAATGCTTGGCTGGTGAATGTAATTTTTTTGCGAGAAAACTTTATGGTTGAAAAGATAGTTTTTGTTGTAGCAAAATAATTTATCTAGAATAAGAGTGCGTGAGTGAGTTTGGTTTATCACGGCGGGGGACACCAGAAATGGGCTTCACATATTGTACCCATGTCGGGAATCGAACCCGGGTTTTCAGCCTGACGAGCGAACGCTGTAACCACTAGGCCACACGGCCGTCCTTAATGTGATTATATCGCGGTGTGTTAGCTTAATGTGGGAGGAAAGCCCGAAGTGATGCAGGTCTCAGACATTTACCATTTCGACGAAACCCACGAGTACGGGTATGGTGCTGACAAACCTAGAAACATAATCGGGGCGAACCGGGATTCGAACCCACAGTCATAGGTTTCTGGCGTGTCCAAGAGACGCAACTCTGCACAGCGAATAGCGGCGCCTTAGACTACTGGGCCACCTGTGCTTCAGATCCCTAAAAGTCATTTTGTGTATATGATATCAACACAGTATACTGTATCATCGTGTCAGTTTAAACAGGGCGCTTTAAGTATTAATCATCTCTTTCCTGACATTTAATAGAAAGCTGTTCATGTGATGATTACCGTCACTAGAAACGTCTTCTGTTAATGTACTGTTTTATGTGTTTCTTCAAGGCCCATCATAAAGTACTACCGAGGACGGATTTGACATTGAAAAACTATACGAACGTGATTTGTTGATGTGACGGTAAAATACAAGATTGTCTAACTAAATCAGATCTTTTGTACCGATTTGATTCTGCCCTCCGTTAGGATCTGTTTGTTTAAATGTTGTGTAAGGCCGCAGTTAGCAATATTCCAGCTGTAAATAATCGAATCTTGACCAGACAATCCAGAGATTGACATCGTGAGCATCAATGTACGCAGTAGAATGAGTGAGTGAGTTGGGGTAAACGCCGCTTTTAATTGTATTGCAGTTATATCACGGCTTGTCAGCTTCATGTGGGAGAAACGTTCACCACTTCGGTGAAACCCAGGAGCACGGGTATGGTGCTGACAAACCTAGAAACATAATCGGGGCGAACCGGGATTCGAACCAACAATCATAGGTTTCGGGCATGCCCAAGGGATGCAACTCTGCACAGCGAATCGCGGCGCCTTAGACTACTGGGCCACCCGTGCCCCTCCACGCAATTGACATACCATAACATACATCAATCAAGTCTGACCACCCAATCCCATTAGGCGCCTCTTACGACAAGCATGGGATGCTGAAGACTAATTTTAGCCCGGATCTTCACAGGTCAAGATCTGAAAACAACTCTAAACGAAGATATGTAGGGAGCATCTTCTCGAGGCAAGGGAGTTAACTGACTGTAACAGTCCAGTTTCCACCCTTGCCGAACATGGCTGGAATTTCCGGGCTTGACCATGCTTAGTTCGGCAAGGGTGGAAACTGGACTTTTATAGTCAGTTAACTCCCTTGCTTTGAGAAGATGTGTCGGGTAAAGCCTGATATGTTATACTTTTATCCAATCAGAGGGCAGCTCTCTAAAGCGATTCCAATTGTGTATGTGTACTAAAGAAAGCCCACACAGAACACACATGATCCCTCCATAGAAAACACTTTGGGTGTAGATTCCATGGCGCTCAGAAACGACACTGTGTGTTTACTATCTACAACATACACTCAAAAAAGAAACTTAAAAGTAGTAAAATCGTAAATATCTGACAGAGTGTTGCCGACATCCATACAAAATTAATACCAAAAATGAATTTGTCATTTCTGCGTGGATTGATTTGTGTGGAAAGAATGAGGTACTGCAGAAATTTAGTGAAAAGATGGAAAAATTGTAAAAACACAACCACATGCGAGCCTGGCGCCAAAACACACCAACATGACATGCACGTACAACATCACTTATTGGGTTATAAAACAACGTTGGATTTCAATTGCATACAATCACAATCTTATAGCAAGTGAACAGCGAAAACACACCAAGGCTTATGCAAGACCAACGCAACAACGCCACCGGCCGACTGCACACGTAGCACCAAGCACCAAGACTGTGAAACCGTTATCAGCACACGGGGCAGCACGGGAACATTCCAACAAGATAACAGGACAGATTCGTATGCCTACGTCACTTACGTGACAGAACCACCACGGCCACCCCTACAACTGCGGCAATACCAGGATTGCTTGGGATATCAGCCCAGACAGTGAGGAACCGTTTGGTTAATGGTGGCCATACAAAATATTGAGTACAGATGACCTTCATAATCAAAATCTACTGTTTCACGTGTGCCACATGGAACCTGGGTCAATGACAATGATGTGTGCCAAGTTTGAACTATCTTATACCATGTGTTGATTATTTATACGATATATAAAACATCCATCTAAAAATAACTTTTGCGTTTCTTGTTTTGCAGAGTACATTTTCTGCGGCCTTTATTATTCCCAATTCGGTTATACCCGATTACATTCGATTTCAAGATTCAGATAATAAGTGCTGATCCGAAGCTTCGGCCGAACGCTGATTATCTAATCATATAGTAAATTCAAGTGACATGACCTTTTATAAGGATTTGTTCGATCTTGACAGAGATAGGAATTGAATTGGAATATAATATCTATTTTTAACGTTATTGAAACCAAAGTAAATGTATCGAATCTATTGAAATACTAAACACAATAACTACACTGTCGGGCAAAAGAAGTATACACTTGAACATTGGAGTTGACAAAAATCAAAAGTCATGAAAATGTTACCAGACTGAAAACAGTCGCCGAAACACTACAAACTTAAGGCTGAAAACTCATCTATGATACCCGTAGATAAATACATCACCATCGAATAACCTTTTTTAGGTTGTTTCATTTAAGCCATCAAACATGGTGTATGCGTCATTTTGCCCGGAAATTCAGTTACTTCATAAACACCTTATGGACGTTACATTGGGTTCAATTTGTAATATGTTACATTGGGTGTGTAATGGAATGGGGATGTTATGAAATGCTTATTAAAAAAACGACCCAAATAGCTGAACCCACCCCCCACCCTATAACCTGGATTGCACATTCTTTTCTTAATTAAAACACATCTCGAGGTAATTCGTACCATTAAATGTCGGGATGTTTTTGTTATTGTAAATTTCAACGGTTAGTGTAACGATGTCGGCTCATCCCGGAAGTAGGTGGAGCCTGTAATTGTGCAACGGCGTCTGATTGGTCACTTGTTACCACCACTGAGCTTTGATCTCTTGTAGTCAGTCAATCAATAGCCTTAAGGGAATTCTTCAACTGCGGGGCCAGGGCAGGAAATGCGGGCAGTTGGTTTTGCCTGAAGACAGAAGCTTTAATTCCATCTCTGGTACTTCTGATATGTGGATCTTGTCTAATTTCTGACAGCTCTTCCCGCCACACGTGACCCCTACGGCCAAAGACTGGACTGGCGGACATTTTACTCGTGATAATTTGTCCACAAAGTGCGCGCCATTAGCAATAAATATGTCTCAACCATTTTCGACTAGTTTGGAAAAGGTCACCATGCATTTGTAGTAGACCAAATGCCATACCGCCAAGGTCACCTGATAATGGCCACCTATCGTTATTATTACGTTTCAGGTAGAGGAGTTTTCATATACTTGACAGAAAAGTGGGACTATATAATTCCACCGTCGGCATCACATCTATAGCTCAAGGCTAATTTGTGTTACTCTTAAACTCTTTATATAGTCTTTAAGTACCTGAAAACACCCACAGAGCCCTTTATGCTGCTGGTTCGTCGCCGAGTTCCTATCTGGTAACGTGATCAGTGTTTTTAGGATTTTCGTTAAGTATGCAGTTGGCCTATATGCCTTATTAGGAAATAAATTGAACAATCCACTTAATACCGTTTAATCCGTTGGTAGAATAGGTCTTCGGCAACCCATGTTGGCGACTAATGAGATCGGGCGGTCAGGCACGCTGACCTTGTTAATGCATGTCATCGTATCCCAATTGCGTGGATCGATGCTCATGATGACAATCACTGTATTGTCTGGCCCAGGCTCGATTATTTACAGACTGCCGTCATATAGCTGGAATATTGCTGAGTGCGGCTTTAAACAACAAACCAACCAACGACCATAACTGGATACCCCAAGAGACAGTGATTATGGTTTTACTTCGCTTTTAGGAATACGGTGGGGGACACCAGAAATGAGCTCCACACATAGTACCCATGCTAGGAATCGAACTCGGGCCTTCGGCGTGACATGCGAACACTTTAACCACTAGGCTACCCACCGCCCCAACCAACTCTGTACACGACATGGATAGCCACATCGCATGGCTGTATTGCAGAGGCAACCCCGCCTTTAAAGGCTACCATAACCAAAGATCAAGATAACTGGTGACGTCAGTCCACCCGTTGCTGGGATGCAACCGTACAGATATTGGAGCCCGAAATGGCCAGAAGCGTATCTGATGCAGATTCATTGCTACCAATTCATTGGTACGCTTGAAAACGCTGAATGTTCCTTGGCATACTTCACTCGCGGTCAGTCCGCGCGATGTGGAGACGTCAGGGATACCAAGCACAAACGACGGGTAGGATTTTATGCCGCTTATAGCACTATTGAAGCTCTAAAACAGCTGGGGCGTTATGAGATGCTAAGAAAATGTATCCAATCTTGGAATCGAACCCGAACTTAAGTGAGTGAGTTAGTTGGGGTTTGTGCCGCTTTTAACAATCTCCCATCCATAAACGGCGATGACACCGGATCTCAGCTTCACACATTGTGCCCACGCTCCCAACCGTTAGATTAGTCTGTCATTCAGATCCTGAAACAATTATACCCAATACAAGTTGTTTGTCTATTTGTTTGTTTGTTGGTCGGTTTGTTGTTAAATGCTGCACTCAGCAATATTCCAGCTATATGACGGCGGTCTGTAAATAATCGAGTCTGGCCAGACAATCCAGGTATTGACTTCATGAGCATCGATCCACGCAATTGGGATACGATGACATGCATCAACCAAGTCAGCGAGCCTGCCCACCCGATACCGTTAGTCGCCTTTTACGACAAGCATAGTCGCCTTTTACGGCAAGCATGGGTTGCTGAAGACCTATTCTACCCCGGATCTTAATACAAGTAATACATGCATAGTAATACATATAGGAAACAGTTTCCTACACAAACCACACTGTAAATCACACGGGGAAAGTAGTGCTGGAAACAGTTTCATAGTCAAACTAAATCACATTGGGAAAACATGAGTAGGAAGACGTTAAATAACGCAGGTCGTAGACGTGTCCCACTCTGGGAAAACCCTCTACCATGTCTGTCCTGCTTTCGTTGAAGCAGCGATTCTAGGTTTAGATTCTAACCCATGCGTAGGAGATCCTGGCGCATGGACAGCGTTACCGGGTATTAGACTGCTGTGCCACCCGAGATACAAGTTATGTAGTGGTACCATAAAATACCATATATAATGATTATCCAAAATCTGATTCGAAAGTCGTTTATGAATTTCCCAAAAGGTTATATGGCTGTCATTTTGTATCACGAGTGTGGCTTAAAAATAAGATGACGGTTTTGTCGTTCGACACCCACACTGAAAGTAGATTTAAATGTACATTAAAACCCAGTTTATACGAGCACTCTCGTTCCCTGTTAACTCTTCATAAGCAAGGATTTTGAGGATTAGTGAGTATGCTTTTTATCAATATTCCAGCAACATCACGGCGGGGGACACCAGAAATGGGCTTCACACATTGCACCCATGTCCAGAATCGAACCCGGGTCCTCGGTGTGACGAGCGAACGCTTTAACCACTAGGCTACCCGACCATCCCCAAGTTGAGTGAAAAAATGACCTAGATTGTCCCTTAAAGGGATACCTTGACAGAATAACTTACCATGAGTTAGTGAGTGAGTGAGGTTTAACGCAACTTTGAAGAGTCTTCCAGTTATATCCCAGCGTGCCAGCTTAATGTGGGAGGAAAGAACATGACGCAGGTCTTAGATGTTTACCACTTCAGTGAAACCCACGAGCACTGGGATGACGAAATGACGCAACTTGCTCCACTTGAAATGTTGTACCCTTATTACCAAGTGAGTGAGGGAGTATGGTTTTACGCCGCTTTTAGCAATATTCAAGCAATATCACAGCGGGGAACACCAGAAATGGGCTTCACACATTGTACCCATGTCTGGAATCGAACCGGGGTCTTCGGCGTGACGAGCGAACGCTTTAACCACTAGACTACCCGACCGCCCCCTAACAACAATGAAGACAACAAGAAGGGGACGTGGCTGTTTTTCTTGTTGTAAGTTAATTTCTTTTCATAAACATCTCATTAGAGCTACATTAGAAACTCCTGGATCTCGTATTCACTTGGCTAATATCCATCGTAGTTCGAATACAAACGACAAACATTAAAGGTTAATATCTCCTTCACGTATTCTAGCACGCAAATGACGACAAAGACACGTGGTGATTATAGAAATAATCGTCGAATTACAAGTATCATGATCGCGTTATTCACATGCCCGCTCGACCTTAATATCGTGCTGGCATTGGAAAGAGTTATAGATGAGGAAGAAAATGACGAAGGAGCATAGATGAAGATGGCGCGTAGAAGGAAAATATGCAGAATGTTGTTTGTTTTTTAACACTGCACTCATCACTATTCCAGCTATATGACGGCGGTCTGTAAATAATCGTGTCTGGACCAGACAATCCAGTGACTGACATGAACATCGACACCTTACATCCGCCATATATCCGCCAACCTGCTTCGCTGATGACTTTTTCATCCCCAGTTTTTTTCTGTTTGGCTGAAATGTTAAGCCCGATGGCAGAACAAGGCATCCTTCATGATCGTCTTCAATGCTAGACCCTTTCCTAAGCCAAACAGCCAAGAATTGCATGTAAAAAGAGCACATGCTCACATACATCACTGCCCAGCAGCCGCTTTGACTGCTTCATGCACTAAATCCTGTTCCTTCTTGGAGCTTGCTTGGGTTCTGGTGCCAGGAACAAGTCACGTGCTTCCTTTTCAACATGATGAGGAAGGGGATAAGCAACTCTGTGTCATCTCCCACCTGGACAGTGTCTGTTTTTCTTGCAGTTGTGACAGCGTCTTGTTTTTTCAGCTCTCCAGTGTGTCACTCAGATAGGCAGTAAAATGCTGTTTGTTTTTTGGGTTGTTAAAGCATGTTTCATTCCACGTTAGAATGAGCATTTCCCCCGTGAAATAATCTGTCTCACCAGAACAGGCCCCTGTTCCTCTCATGTGTGGCATCGATGTATAATCAGTTTGGCCATTAAAGACAATGTCAGCAGCATATTTCTGCACAACATATAGATGGTGTAAAGTTCAAATACGCGATATAACGTAGACATCTGGTCAGTGTAGCCGGTGAAGTACAGCACTACCAACAAGAATGTACTGGATATTTCCAATTGTTGTTTCACTTGGAGGGTTTTCCAGACAGCATCAACAAGGGTTGGCTTCCTGTCCTGCAGATAATTCAAACAATGCTGGTGGGGGACTACATACTTGAACAATGCTGGTAGATAGATCTTGTACTTCACTGGTGTGACAGTTTATTTCCCGGGGAAAGGGTCATTCGATCGAAGAAGGAAGCATTCTTGAACAAAGTTAAAACAAACAGCACTTTATTGTCCGTCTGAGTGACAAACGGGAGGGATCTGGGTGCTGTTCTGTACACACAAAACAGGGAAACACTAACTTTTGTCTTTATGGTGCTTTTAGCAATATTCCAGCAATATCACGGCGGGGGACACCTGAGTAAGGAGGAAGGACTGGATAGCTTCAGGCACAGGTGATTTTGTGAGAAGGTGGCGAAGAACCTACCACGTGTAAGCCATCAACTCTGCCGCCAACCTCTGTAGCCACAAGATACCACAGCCCCCATGTCAATTGCCAGATAATGGAGTGGAAAGGGTTCAATATGGATCCATTATAGTGGGGATGGCACATGATAGATGTGCTTACCAATACAGACAGATCAGCCTGCAACACCTTCAGCACTCCTGGACATCATCTGCTGTAGACTGTAAAACAAGAAGAAGCACTTGCCGGAAATATGGTCTCATGTAAGCTTTGTGTGCGGGGAATGCCATGGTACAAGCTGATGATGACAAACCTGCGGAGACTTTCGAGGTGTAATGACCTTGCAACGTATAGCTACAGCATTCACCATGACAACTTTGCCACTATTCCTCGCGTAATAATGTCCATGAATCACACAGTCATGTAACTGAATGAGCAGTGGATCAAACGTTTTCAGGTTCATATTCAAATATTGGTATTTGGTGATTTTATTGGATTTCCAAAAATGAACTACAAGGGAGTTAACTCATTGACTTCTTGTGAAACAACTGGTTTGGGGTAAATTCTGAGAGGACCTCACATAGGTCTTACTTGTTTCCAACAAGTATTTACATGAATGGAAACGAAACTGGTTATAGCGTTTATTGTCATGTTATGATGAAGTATTCTACATGCATTCTTGAATCCGTTTACCCCAAAATTCAAATCACTCCAATATGTCACCAGAGACCAACAGTGTATTGATATTCTGTGTCTAGCTACCAAACGCTTGGCGGCCATCTTGGAATTTTAGACCATCTGGGGGCTTTGGTGACGGAATTTCTATCTAAAAGTGTTAACTTTTCATAACTGAGTTAGTGTGCCCAGTTATATGCATATAAGTCCTAGCACACTGTTTCAAAGTTAAAAGATACAACAGTGTCACTACACATTTAGGAAACTTGTCGGCCATCTTGAAATTGGCGGCCATCTTGAATTTTTGCAGATTTGTCCATAGTAAAAAATGTTCAGTAGTTGTGAATATCTTTTTAGAAACATAATATGGCTATTTCGCAATACAACACATTCTTTTTCTCATCGAAACAATGAATCTCATCTGTAATATGGAAGATACATTGGTAATTGGTAGCCATATTGGTTTATGCAAATTAGACATATTTCCCAAACAGGGATTGCTTGGGACTTTTAGTAAGTTGTTTTGGGGACCTTGTAGAAATGCATTGTGGTGAAATAAATTCTGCTGCAATTTGTTCCAAGTGAAACCTTATTTTGCCTGGACTACTGTGTCAATAACAGACAGTACTTGTTACTCATGCACCGTGACTGTGGAATATACGTACATTATGAAAACAAAACCAATCTAGATTTATATAAAGGGAAGTCTCACCATGGAAGTTGCTTTGACGTTTGTTTGCACTCAGCAATGGTCCAGCTATATGATGGCGGTCTGTAAATAATCGAGTCTGCAGTGATTGACATCATGAGCATCGATCCACGCAATTGGAATACAGTGACATGAATCAACTAAGTCAGCGAGTCTGACCACCCGGTCCCGTTAGTCGCCTCTTACGACAAGCATAGTCGCACGAACGGACTCATTATTGTCTCTTGGGTAGCTGAAGACGTATTCTCTCCCAGATCTTCACGGGTCCAGTTGCTTTGAAACACTGCTGTGATCCGATGTCGCGGGTTCAAATCCCAAATTCACACTAATTAACATTCTTGGTTTGTCAAACTGTACCCTTGTTCGTAGGCTTCTACAAAGTGGTTGCTGTCTACTACCTGCGTCATTTCGAGCTTTCCTCCCACAGGATGCATCACCATACAACAGCAAAACTGTTGAAAGGGCGTTAAACCCAACACAATAACAATACTAAAAGAATAAGGGGGGGGGGGGGGGGGAGCCGCGGGGGGTGTAGCCTAGTGGTTAAAGCGTTCGCTGGTCACGCTGAAGACCCTAGTTCGATTCCCCACATGGGCACAATGTGTGAAGCCACTTTCGGTTGTCCCCCTTTACGATATTGCTGTAATATTGTTAAAAGCGACGTAAAAAAAGACTCATTCACTCACACTCACTCACTAAAAGAATGAAGAACGCACAGTCTTCAATCTTGACGTATAGAAAGTTACCGATTCCAGGATCTTTACGTTGTTCCAGTTGTGAATTTTAAAAAATGACTTTTTAGTATATTTCGATATATACTATATTGAAATCATATACTATTTAACTGACAACTAATTATTTAGGAATGAACTTTAGAGACATTTGGTTGGAACCCGACAAAATGATGCCATTGACGTTAATGTTTATAACTACCATTAACACAATAACTGCTAATTCTGTCAGCATAACAACCCCATACTCGGACAACGTAGCCGGGAAAGAGATACGTTATGGATGCCAGCTTGTTGTAAAGATGCATTGAAAGTATTTCAGGTATTCCATGATCACGTTGAACATAATATTTATCTTGTACTTCCAGAGATTAGAATTCTGACACGTAAAAACAGTTGGATATATTATACGAATGTAAATATGTTTTTGTCATCAACACTTTATTTTGTAGTTTCAGTGAAGACGTAATATCTATATTGACACCGTATCCTAAAGCTAAATAGATACACGTGACGACAATGATCACTACTGAAACGTCATTAACCACGGCGTCAACAATTCTGTCTTTATGACGTCAGCAATGGCATTTGCATTACGTCAACATTGAGCGCGTAAAATCATTATGACACATGTGTTTCGCATGGATGTTTATTAACTCGTGTATGAAATGCCATATGGATATTTAATCCTAATATGAATCCCCTGTGGCATGTTATAAAAATTACCACATATGATATATCCCAACCATAGATTACCTTTTGAGATTTTTTCGGTCAGAATTTCAATCAACGCCAGGACAGAATATCAAATGACGTTTAAAACCATTTTACAATTTCTAGATATTCATTCTTGGCGTAAAGATAGCGATTATATAAAGAAACAATTGCAGTATAATTACCTGGAAGAAACGTTCTAAACATAGAACGATGAGATAAATATACACATACGCGCAAACTCTTTGAGGCAAAAAGAATTAGTGTGCAGGCGCCATTTTCTAATTACGGCAAATGGATTGCCACGAGCTTGGATAACCAAGGGGTGATTGGCTGTAGTATTTAGTGACCCCTGCAGCAACAAAAGACCTATTTATGATCAAAAGCAGGAACCCTATGTCGGGCTGTTCCACCTTCAACTTCGGCGGCATATATTTTGGTCACTGTCTTCATAATCTGGCTTACTCGCGTAAGACTGGTTTCCATTGGTCGGTTTACCATAACTCACCACTGGATAGTAATTGTACGATTGTCGCGTGACAAAGTTAAATAAATTTCCAGAACAATGCACAATTGTTTGATGGAAATACTATTCGTGTTTAATAGTCTTGTTTACTACTTAAATATGTTTGTAGTAGTGAAAATAGTATCGATATCCTAGGCTTCCGTTTCCCAGGTCATTGAACCATCAAATTGTACTGTCCATGTGTTATGGTTATATTGGCCACACTAGTATATCTGAAACTCGGCCAACATTTAAGAACTAAAATGCGTTGGATCTCTGTATCATAAAGTATATTTATTTTGTTAAAAACGTTGTCTACAGCGGGGCAACACTCGTGACTTCCCACGGGCCGGTCGTCCACGTGTGACGTGACGTCAACGTGACAACCACATTCCATTGGTGCTTTAACTCCTCCAGGGTTAAGAGACCGCCTCCGTGGTCTAGTGGTAGAGCGCCCGCCCGGAGAGCCGTTCGATCCCCGGCCGCGTCATACCAAAAGACGTTAAAAGATGGTACTTGTTGTTACCCTGTCTGCAGCTCGGCATTAAAGGGCTAAAACAAAGACTGGTCGGCTCGGAGTCAGTATACTGTGTCTGAGTGGGGTATTCATGTTAAACTGCGGCATGGTATCTCAGTGAGCTAGCACTATAAATAGGCATCACTCCGGACTAGTACAAGCAGCCACACAAACACACACACGTACATGCACGTCGCTATATAAGTGCAATAATCTTGGACGCGACGTTAAACCCCATTTCACCTCACATCACCATCGAATGACAATGTCTTGTTTGTTTAAATTTTACCCATAAAATATGGGTGTAGACTTTCTTTTGCCAAGCAGGTTAGACTTTTGAACGATTCAAATAGTCGTTAATTCCTAAAAGTAGAATTCATAAAAAGGAGAATTCGGTAAATTTGAAGTCGCCATAAGATATGCAGAAAAACAGTAACCATTACAATGCGCAGGTAAAAAAGGTGTAAAAATAGATGGATCCTAGGGTACACGTGACTACACAGGTAATCTGTTCTTAGAGGCGTTTCCCAAACTCATTCACTCACTGATCAGCAATTTATCAGTGATTTATCCTCCATGACACACTACTATCTCCAAACATTCTACTTTTGATCACCTAGACAGGACGCCCGTAGCTTGAGGACTATTGCTTATAAAATCAGAGTTCAATACCTATTCCTGTACCCTTAATCTGCCAGGACATGGCTAGGGGAAATTAAAATGCAAGCAAACTTGTTTAAGTACATAATCTTCTTAATCACTTGTAACGCTTATCTAACACATACTAAACACAAGCAGACCCCTACAATATATATTTATATAAAACAGAGAGACAAAAATAAATATCCCAACCACGTTCTGGGCATAACGTACTGTCAGACATCTTCCCGAGGCAAGAGAGTTAACTGACTTTAAAAGTCCAGTTTCCACCCTTGCCGAACTGGGCTGGTATTATGGAGTTACATTTTTGGATGGACTAACGAGTCTATGCATAGTTCAATCAAAATCGCGCAACGAAATCGAAATCCGGTTCGTAAACTGTCGTGCAGATTTCGGTTGATTGCAGGATTTGCAAAGCATGTGCACCGCCAACTCGTTGCCAACAGATATTTTCCAAATCTGTTCATGTTTTTAATCAAGGTGCATTTCGCAATGTAAGACCCGTTTTATCACAACATAGACCTTGATTATCGATCGATCGAGTGAATCGAGAGGTGGAATCTGAATGGTTCATAGGAGAGGCTTAAAAGGGACTGGTGGCGTTACGATACAGGAATTCCAGCCTAGTTTGGCAAGGGTGGAAACTGGACTTTTAAAGTCAGTTAACTCTCTTGCCTCCGGAAGATGACTGTCAGACGTTGTGTTATATAGTTTGATTATTGTGTTTGTTTGTTTTGTTTGTTTGTTGTTTGTTTGTTGTTTAACGCTGCACGCAATATTCCAGCTATATGACGGCGGTCTGTAAATAATCGGGTCTGGACATGACAATCCAGGGTTTGACATCATGACCATCGATCCACGCAATTGGGGTACGATGACATGCATCAACCAAGTCAGCGAGCCTGACCCACCGATCCCGTTAGTCACCTCTTTCGACAAGCATAGTCACCTTTTACGGCAAGCATGGGTTGCTGAAGACCTATTCTCCTCCGGATCTTCACGGGTTTTGATTATTGTGCTTAACCCAGATATCTTCAGTAGGTATTGTCGGCAAACACAATAATATCTTCGGACCAGCTCCGAATTGAAACTGGTAGATATGTTAAAGAAGTAAAATCAAATAGAATATATCATGTATGCAAACTAAGATACATACAGAATGAATACCATTTTGTACTTGTGCGCTATGCTTATGGTAATCTCAGTTGTGTGTATATACCCCGAAAATACTACTTATATCTATCATTACATAAATGTAACGTACTAATGTCTTTTAAAACTCCAGAAACTGTTAAAAATCTTGCAACGTTTGTACATTAATCAATGCCACTAAGACAATCAATTGGGTGAAGAATGTATATCAATGCACCAATGTATATATGCTGTCACTCTCTCAAGCAATGATATAACTGTAGAATGGGCCTATGGCATCCACTACTTTATGATAAATATCGATTAATATGGGACCAAATCATCAGTGACAATGTTTACAATTGTAGCGGGTCAATATGTAACTTATCCAACGATGATGTTACGACTAACATAAGAACACACAAAATTATTTTTAAGATTTTATTTTATATTATATTAGTAACGATTTCAATGTATAAACATTTGCTTTTTATGCTGTGTGGAAGCTACGCCGCTGTTTTAAATAAGTACACCGCTACACACACTGCAGATTCGCATTCGGGTCTGAGATCGGTCTCGTCAGGAGTCTGGGTTAAGTAGCTTACTGCGACAGTTCCCGGTCTTCTCAGTATTGACGTCCCATTGACCAATTCCTCGTAGCCTTAGCAAACTATTTGGATTTGCAGTCAATATTTCACATGCCTAGATGCCGTGTTTGAATGAATATGTTGTCGTTCAACAACAGTGACATATGTGCTCACGGAAAAAGGTAACTGTGGTTCATATAGTGTTGTAAATGTTATTTTGTTGAAAACAACGACCATTTTTTTGGTCAAGTGTCTGATCAAATTCATCCTAAACCCATACCTGGTCGTAGGAGACAGCGCGACACACCTTAAAAGAGGTGGGCGTGGGGGATAGGGGAGGGTGTGTGTGTGTAGCAACTCAATTAACAATGTCAATATCCACCATTTGCTTGATACACAGGCTGGGCAACGGCGGTGCTTTGAAGACACCAGATGATTGAAAACAACCAAAGTATGCACCAACTGAGCCAGCGGTACCGGCTGGTTCTGGTCCTGTCGTAGACGTCCTTCCATCTTATCTCAGTCATGTTCAATGAGGAGAAATGGACTGCCAGGGTATGTCCATGCATTTGCACAAAGGGTAGAACATGATATCGAACGATGTCGTCCTGTTTGCGCACGTTATTTCAAATTGCCATTAACAATGATGAGTTATGTTCTCACATGAGGTGTGATGCCATCCCATAGCATTACACTTCCATCCCAAAACTGACGACATTAAGTAACTCAAACGTCGCTAAACGGTTTTCCTTGATGCCTGCACGACCATCAGAGCTGTCCAGATGAAACTTAGACTCATCTGTGAACAGCATACTGTCCCAGTCTTGTCTTCTGAACCTCAGAATCCGTCTACACCAAGCTGGTGTGCCTGATGGCGACGTAGAAGCAAGATTGGGCACATCGTTGGACGTCGTATGTTGTGCTCCCTCAACCGATTGCGTGCGGTTCTGTCATTTATTAGTCTTAACCCTGGAGTGAAGTGAAATTGGGTTTAACGTCGCATATAACGTCTTATATAGCGACGTGCATGCACGTGTGTGTGTGTGTGTGTGTGTGTGTGGCTGCTTGTACTAGACCGGACTGATGCCGATTTATAGTGCTAGCCCACTGAGATACCATGCCGCAGTTTAACATGAATACCCCACTCTGACACAGTATACTGACTCCGAGCCGACCAGTCCTTGTTTTCGCCCCTTCATGCCGAGCGCCAGACAGGGTAACAACAAGTACCATCTTTTAACGTCTTTTGGTATGACGCGGCCGGGGATCGAACCCCGGACCTTCCGCTCTCCGGGCGGACGCTCTACCACTAGACCACGGAGGCGGTCCCTTAACCCTGCAGGAGTTAAAGCACCAATGGAATGTGGTTCTCATGTTGACGTCACGTCACACGTGGACGACCGGCCCGTGGGAAGTCATGAGTGTTGCCCCGCTGTAGACAACGTCTTCAAAGAGATGATGTTGTGTTTCGATGAACCTTAAAATGTCTGGCAACTTTGTTTTGTGCCATTCCATTAGCAGAACCGGGATACGAATTCCAGACCTATAAGGATCCTTGAACTGTCAGCGCTATACCGACTCATGTGCATTTTACAGCTACTAGTGAGTGAGTGAGTATGATTTTACGCCGCTTTTAGCAATATTCCAGCAATATCACAGCGGAGGACACCAGAAATAGGCTCCACACACTGTACCCATGTCGGGAATCGAACCCGGTTCTTCGGCGTGACGAGCGAACGCTTTCACCACAAGGCTACCCGACCGCCCCTAAATCTACTACATTGCAACTTTCCCCGGGTCGTAATTGGTCCCCAGCACCCCATGCTTGTCATACAAGGCGACTGCATTGATAGGGTGGTGAGGTTCGGTAACTTGGTTGATAGAGTGTCATCGTACCCTGATGGCGTTGTTCGTTACTGATAATGTCAATCACTGGATTGTCTGGTCCAGGCTCGATTATTTCTAGGCCGCCGTGATACAGCTGGAATATTGCTGTGTGCGGAGTTAAACAATAAACAATCAGGTAACGTTGTGATAACTTAAATACCATCCACAACGGCTTTAATCCCAGCAGGGGGCACGGGTGGCCCAGTCGTCTAAGGTGCCGAGATTCGCTGTGCAGAGTTGCGCCCCTGGGGCACGCCAGAAACCTATGATTGTGGGTTCGAATCCCGGTTCGCCCCAGTTATGTTTCTAGGTTTGTCAGCACCATACCCGTGCTCGTGGGTTTCACCGAAGTGGTAAACGTCTGAGACCTGCATCACTTCGGGCATTCCTCCCACATTAAGCTGACACGCCGTGATATAACTGGAATATTGTTAAAAGCGGCGTTAAACCCAACTCACTCACTCATTCACTTTAAACCCAGCGGCACCTGTCGAATACCTTGGTGGATATACTTGACTTGGTGTGTAAGACATTTAAATCCACAATTCAGAGGGTATAAGACTTGTTTGTTTGGTGTTTAACGCCGCACTCAACTGTATGACAGCGGTTGGAAGGTATAGGAAGACGGAACATCGCAACATTCGGGGGGTGAAATACGGCGCGTTCGGAACAGATGGTCACTCCACCAGCAACATCGCAACTTACGGAGAACTCCCACAGATACTATTTAAAAAGGTTAAGTACCTCCCGATTCTTTCATATTACTATAAGTGTGGTAGTGTAGCCTAGTGGATACAGCGTTCGCTCGTCACGCCGAAGACCCGGGTTCGATTCCACACATGGGCACAATGTGTGAAGCCCATTTTCCGGTGTCCCCCGCCATGATATTGCTGGAATATTGCTAAAAGCGGCGTAAAACCATACTCACTTCATATTACCATAGTTAACCTGCCCTTAACATTTTGGAAGCAGTATACATCATATCAAATTTTGTCGCTCAAACGGAAATTTACTCTATATATTTCCACATAAAATAGCAAAATCCCGTCCTGTATTTATTTTCTAATGAAAAAGATTAGTTTCAGTTGACATAGTGACATACAGATAGTAAAATACCAAAATCTAAATTATTTAATTACATGTTTTGTAACTGTATCATGGCAATAGTTATTTGACTGCCTTTTAAATGGCTTCCTCTGCCTCTTCGCAGCATCCATAACCCAGCCCTTGCGAGCATCAGAAGAAACCCATCCTCATCACGGTGGTACCTTTGACATGTATCAAAGTCAAGCCGATGCCACGTGTAGATATTTCAAAAGATGAAAGCGTTCGGAGTATATGGTTTAAAGAAGTGTTGCCAACTTTGTCCAGGTGTGTATATTATTGCCAAAAACATGCCCAATAGGTTCTACGATGCCAGTCAACAATAAAGCAAAAATAATTACGATTTTCCCTAAAGCGAGGCATAAGAAATTAAGTGGATCCAACACTAAAAACCCGTTTTTGTGATTTTGTTTAATATTCTGAATACGCCTTTGCCAACAGGCTAATCAATATGCTTGATCAGAGGCCCACCTTGGAGTAATCTCCACTTTACTTTTGATTCTGGTCAGAGCGAACGTTACGTAAACGCGGAAAATGGGGTCAGTAGGCTCAGATATATAGATTTCTACCTGTGTCGTGTCATGTTACGATCGATCTCGTCTTTCCATCGGATGGTTGACCTTGCGGCCAAGGTCAAGGTCACCGATGATCGATTCCTGTAATGGTATAAACACCGACCGAGAAATGATGTACCGTGCGGGTGACGTATTCGCCTTGTAGGGTGGAGCTCCTGCAGTTCCTCCGAGACGAGAAGGGGAATGTGTGTGGCGGTAGAGCTCGCGGACGTCCACGTTGTAACAAAAGAAGTCCCATTTGTTGGTTGACTCGTTGTTTTAATGGCTTCCCCGTTTATGATTTGAACACCTGTTCTAGTTCAGCTGGTGAAACCGATCTCTGCTAAGGAGCTGACCGAGAAAATATGTATGACTGACAGAAAACTTGGCTTAATGTTTTGAATGAATCCTATCAAATGCCAGCTGTGGGATCAGTTACAGAAAATTGAGTTTTTGGTGCATTTTTTTCTGAAAGAGACGCGAGTTATTGCTATACATTATGGCCGATAGGTCGTAAACACTGCAAAAGTGATGACAAAGCATTGACTTTTTAGAATAGAGGTTAGATACAAGAACAGTGTTAATTTAAACGTCTGAAGATGACTGGGTCAGCCTAACATGCCTCACACGTCAATTACCTTAGTTCAATGTTGCCACTTAGGCAAATGGTGTTTTCACTGGGGAAACTCGCTGAACTGAACCGTCGCGATGACCTATTAGTCAACCAGAGAATCTCCACGTAAACAATTTTTTGCGACTTGCGTTTACGTTTACTTGTCTCCTTTAACTTTTGTTTACGTTGACCTGTGGACTTGGTTTACGTTGACATGTCACTTTTTTCAAGGATGTTTTGTTTTTATAATATGTATAGGTAACAATCATTTTGTCACTAGAACCCTTAATAGATTCGTTTATATTATCGAGAATACACTTGACTTGTTGGTTTTTGACTGTTTAACTGCGCTATTTCTTCCTAATGTAATCACTATAGTGATGTCTTCTGTTAATTCATCGCCAGCCTCATGGTCATTGTTAACAGGGTTGGTCGGGTAGCATGGTGGTTAAAGCGTTCGCTCGTCAAGCCGAGGACCCGGGTTCGATTCCCGACATGGATACAATGTGTGAAGCCATTTTCTGGTGTCCCCCGCCGTGATATTGCTGGAATATTGCTAAAAGCGGCGTAAAACCATACTCACTCACTCATTGTTTATGAAATATTTAAACAGTTTATCAAGGGTCAGTCTCTCATCACATGTACCCTGCTTCAGTGTATGGGGATGGGATGATTTGTGGGGTGGGGTGCAGTCCAATAATTTCTCACCAATCCATGGGTCAATGAACGTAAATAGCCCTCGTTAATAGGGAAAGTAATTGTCATAACATTCCACGGTGACATATTCGTCACAAAAGCTAATGGCGGTTAAGGCTTGAATTTTAGGAAATGAAGGGTACGTCTTGTCGTGTCAGAGTGGGTTAATGGTGTTTTATGCCGCACTCAACACTTTTCCAGCTGTTTCACGGCGGTCTGTAAATAATATGAGGCAGGACTCCATTTCACAAAGCGATCGTTCCGCAACGGCTATACTCCCTACGTTGTGCTACGATCGCTTTGAAATTACACCAGCATAGTCACTTTATAAGTTGCAAAAAAAACAGCATTTTTAAAAGTTCATGGTTTGACAGTATTAACAGTAGCATGTACATGAGAAGAGAGATGCATGAATAAACGGAACTGGCTATGGCATATTTTCGGAAACGTGACCATTTGTACGGGAATGTTAACATTTCACTTTAATAACTGCATTGACATTTCACAAAACACAAATTCTTGTTGTTCAGTTTCGTCGTTGTCCTTTTTTACATCGCGCGTGTCCTCGTTCTTATCCCATTTCATATTTTGTCATTGTGATAAAGCTAACAAAAAGCACAGGCTTTCGACAAACATAATTATGTATATGGCCTTGACAATAATGGACACGTGTTATGCGACGCCTACAGTTTGCTATAAGTACTTTTATCTTCACTTAGCGAGTAAACATAACGTTGACGCCATGGCATATGTGAGTGAGTGAGTGAGTGAGTGAGAGTGAACAGTATTCCAGTTTTATCACGGCCTGTCAGCCTAATGATGGAGGAAAGTCCAAAGTGATGCAGGTTTTTACGTTTACCACTTTGGGGAAGCCACGAGCACGGGTATGGTTCTGACAAACCTAGGAACATAATTGGGGCTAGCCCAGATTCGAACTCACGATCATAGGTTTCTGGCGTGCCAAAGAGACCCTGTTCTGCACAGCGCAATACGGCGCCTAAGACCACTAGGTGGTAGCAGTGTTCTTTCTTTAATGACATTAATGAACTCGGAGCTGTGCACAGAAACGATAGTCAATTAAAAACAATTCATATATTATGCGTGCCGCCGCCGTGTCTACTAGTTCGGCAAAAAACCCTGTTCAATCACTGAACGAGCTGTGATTTTGTCTTTGCCAGGTGTTGTTGAGCTAAACGCATACTTTGACAAGAAAAACCAGTCTCTAAACTCCATGCATTCAGTGGATAGAGTGTCTGCCTGGAGAGTGGAAAGTCGGGGGTTCGATCCTCGGCTGCATCATACCAAAAGACGTTAAAATATGGTACTTGTTGTTACCCTGCCTGTCTCAGCATAAATGGGAAAATAACACGATTGGGTAGCCCCGGGGCAGTATACTGTGTGGGGTATCCATGTTTTACTGCGTCACGACATCTCTGTGGCCGTAATTGCTTATTGCATACTTCCAACAGAATTACCATTTACTTAACCAAACGTTACCATTTCATGTTGACCTTCCACACAATAGGATGGTGGGGTAGCCTAGTGGTTAAAGCGTTCGCTCGTCACGCCGAAGACCCGGGTTAGATTCCCGACATGGGTACACTGTGTGAAGCCCATTTCTGGTGTCCCCCGCCGTGATTTTGCTTGAATATTGCTAAAAGCGGCGTTAAACCATACTCACTCACTCACTCACTCACTCACTCACTTCCACACAATGATTCAGACTCGGGGAAGACTTCATTTATTATCTCGTTGGGCCACTTCAAATCGAGATGTTGTGATTGATTATGGTTTAAAAGAACGGAAAGTGAAAACTTCAAGGTTATCTCGAACAAAGTGATAACCTTGCGTGACTGAACACTGTTTTTGCCCATGTGTTGCATTACCTTACAGATGACAACAATTGTAATGGATGTGCATTGTCGAAGGACGGACGATTTCATTCATGGTCATGATATACGAAAAACGTGATACAGTATTCACGTTTTCGCCTGGACAAGTGTGAATAATGAGTTCCCCCAATACCCTATTTTTCATGACATTTTATGGTTGTTAACTATCTATATGTTATCAAACATACGCTATGTATCGTTTCAATGCGTGAACCATTGGCATTTGGAAGTACATATCAAGATGGACGTTCACCTTTTTTAAGAGATAATACAAAATTTCTGTTACTTTGTCAAAAATTACAATTTAAATATCTGGTGGGGACTGACAGTTCTTACGGGACTCACATATTATTTTAGGACAATCCAAATGTCCATGTGGTTTTGATTTTTGCAAAGCCTGAGCCAAATCTATTTCTTCCAGTTTCTTCTGAGCAAATTATTCTTAGTTATGACTTTCGAATGAAATGTTACATCAGACAATTGATGAGTTTGAGTATGACATGAGTATGAATTAAAAAAAATGTTGTCCGTTCCTCCTTAGATTGCTTTTGACTCGAAAAGATCCGGTGTAGAATAGGTCTTCAGCAACCCATGCTTGCCGTAAAAGGTGACTATGCTTGTCGTAAAAGGCGACTAACGGGATCGGGTGGTCAGGCTCGCTGACTTGGTTGATGCATGTCATCGTATCCCAATTGCGTGGATTGATGCTCGTGATGTCAATCACTGGATTGTCATGTCCAGGCCGTTGTTTGATAGTTTGCATAGTGCTGAGTGCGGCGTTTTACAACAAACAACATAGGTTGCTTTTAAACGTAATGACAAGTTACAGAATTAGCCCAACAGTCCAACACAGGTCATCCATCTTGAAGGTTACACAAAACCAAATGTATTTTTTCCATAGACTCCTGTAGTAACGTTATTTTTTTAATTTAATTGCTTGAAGGATTTACATTTATAAAAGATAAAATTACACAATATCATCAGATCACAGCTGCCAGATTTCTCATTCAATCTCTACGAAAGCTGCTGACCGAACGACTGGTTCTGATTTGGTGTAGTGGAACCTGAAAGTTGCCATGACTCATGTGTGGAGTTATCCGCCCTTGCCGTATGCTAAACTTCGGAATTTCATCCTGACCCACAGAAACGGAAACGAAAATGAAAAACATTTTGGGGCAACAAGTGCATCCGCCTAAACAGTATTTAAAAACAACTCGATTACAGTACATTTTCAAAGACCCAGATGCACTACTTTATTACCATTAGTACACCAGGGTAAATCGGTTGCCTTAGTACAGCCTTCAGTTTGGTTGTAACTGCGCAGCAAAGTGACCTGGAGTGATTCGTTTTAAAGTACATTTGCATGGATTCTCCATATCGCCCATGACGTCCTTGTTAATCGATACCGCTGTATATTAGGTAGTTGATACCTACACTGTAAGACAGAGGCGTCTAACGTTGACGCACTCAGATTCGTTATTAACTCAGTTGTGATCGATAGAGTCGTTGTTATGGTTATTGTACTCTACGCCTTCGTAATTGAATGTTGTTCAAGCGGCGTTAACCAAACTCACTCACTCATCATAGCTTCATCAGTGTTTTTAATATTTTGCACTGTCTTGCTCTCTCCTTCACTCTCTTGGATTATATTACTCATTATTTCAGGGGCAGTATGTAGTAATTATGAAATAATAAGTCCATTTATCATTTACTATGCTTGTCGTAAAAGGCGACTAACGGGATCGGGTGGTTAGGCTCACTGACTTGGTTGATGCATGTCATTGTATCCCAATTGCGTGGATCGATGTTCATGATATCAATCCCTGGATTGTCTGGTCCAGACTCGATTATTTACAGACCCCCGTCATATAGCTGGAATATTGCTGAGTGCGGCATTAAACAACAAACAAACAAAACAGAGTTAATAAAACAGGCATTATTTATAATGAACACTGTTCATGTGAGGCCGTTGTATTTGTGGAACTGGGGTTTTCAATCCACTCTTGATAAAGATGGAAGGATGGGTGACAGTCTCAGTTCTAGTTGCAGTTGGTTCCATAGTGAAGCGCCGGAGAACTTGTGGGATATGTGACCAAATTATTCCAATCTGGTTGCATGGATTTTAAGCAGAAGTTTGTTGTCAGAACGGAGAGATCTGATAGGTGTATATTTGTCCAAGAGGTCAGAGAGATATTCAGGTGCGGTGTCCGTATAGCACTGGAAAGTGAGAGAGATGATTTTGTCCACTATTGTCGCCTGAAGTGGCAGCCAGTGCCGTTGTTTCAAAGTCGGTATTATATGTGAGTATTTGCTAGTTCGAGTTATAATGAGGGCTGCTGTATTTTGCACAGACTGAACGTTAGTAAAGAGATCTTTTGAGATGTTGATAACAAGGCAATTGCAGTAGTCAAGTCTTGATATTACTTAAGATTTCACCAGGAGATGGATTGCTCTTTTGTAAGAAGATGTCTGATATTGACATGTTGTGAAGGTTGTACATGCATATTTGCAGATTCCGTTGATGTGTGATTCCATAGTAAGTCCAAGTTCGAGATAAACCCCAAGAGTCTTAATTAGGTTTCCAAGATGGACATAAGCGTCACCAACAAGAATTTCTCTCTTTCTCAGCCTCAGACTTGCTATCAGTAAGTTTTAGCCGATTCTCAGTCATCCATGATTTCACAACTTCTGTGCAGCCTGCCATACGATTTCAGCTCTTGTTTCAGATGGCTGGAAACTATGGGCTAACTGCGCATCGTCAGGGGTGATTGGCAATCTCGTGTTGATCTATGATCTGGACTTCCTGTGTAAACTGTAAACAGGACGGGTCAAAGTAGCTATCTTTGCGGCACTCCACATGTCAGTACACGTTCTTCTGATGTTGCATCGGAGACTGACGTCTCCCAGACAAATACGAAGAAAACCAACTCAGAGCAGTGCCATCAATGACCATCTGAGACTGTAAGCATTTAATTAGTTTTTGATGGTCTATAGTGACATACACAGCTGATAAATCCAGGAGCAGCAATATGCCCACACTGCCACTATCTACAGCACAGAGTAAATCATTGAAAATCCTGAAAAGTACAGTCCAGTTCGATAAGCAGATTGGTATTGGTGGTGGTGAGGTGACCTCTCAATTGCTCCAGATGTTAAATCTTAGATTATTAAAAGGATTAAAACCTTTTTTATATGTTCCAGGTGTTGCGGTTGCTGTATTCAGAGTGGCAGAGAATCAAAGATCGTGAGGTGAGGTGGCAATAAGTAGACGGCTTTTGCTAACTTTAGCAGGCTTTTGGTGTCCTTAAAGTATTTAACCAAAAGGGGACCTCCGCCTTTCACTCACCCACACACTCACTCACTTTGCCGGTCATACCATCTTTGATTGTTTAGAAATGCAGTTCCAGGTATCTCTAGCACGTCCGTTTGGTGATTGACAGAGAAGTAAATAGCTGTGTGTCATCGTCATAAACTACCAGACCAAAGACAGTATACACCCATGTATAATACGGGTTTCCGTTTGGTTTTGGACCTAAAGCTTGCAGTGTGTCGGCGGCTGTTTTCAGCCAATTAACGTTTTGTACATTCTTGGTCAAATCCAATTTTCAAGTGTGTCCTTTCGTTTGATCGGCATTTTAGTCATGATGGTTAATGACACACTTTCAGATGACAAAGTGGTTTGGTATACATTGTAAATAGAATAGGCCTGATGGTGGAGCCTTGAAGGACACCGCATCAAAGGCCTAATGATTGACACTGACTCTCTGATTTGCACACACTGATGGCTCTCCTGCAAATACGAGTGGAACCACTTAAGAGCCATGTCTTGGAGTCTGCCAAGCAGCTTACTGTGATCAGTGGTATCACACGCAGTCGAGGCCAAGAAGCGGAGATTGTCGTTTTCTACGCGTGACGTTTTATCAGTAAGCACTTTGTTCAGTGCTGCACAAGTACTGTCTGCGGGTGTATAAGCCGAATGGAATTTGTCAATCAAGCTGTGCGTCCTTTAGGAGATCTGGGAGAATATTTTATACAAACGTCAAGTTGTGACACTGCCCAGTAAGTTTTTAGTTTACTGGAGTCTAAATTAATCTTCTTCACGAAGGTATCAACAACATCATCTCTGGTGTTTAATGATGACTGATCAGATTAAAAATATGTCCTAGAACTCCCATAGTCATTGAGTGAGACATGATCGACTCAGCAGCATGTTGGTTAGGCACCATTCCTTTCCCATCTGTATAAAATAATAAAATCTTCAGGTAAAACAACAGTTTTTCGATAATTATGATGAGTTTCATTGTAAACATAATATTTTACGAAATATTTAAAATGTAGGGTAAGAAGAAATGAAAAGCCATCGTCACAGTTGACTTTGATAATAAAACATTGAACAAGTTTAATAGAGCTGGTTTAAATCAGAAATGTACGCAGTTGTTACTGTTGTTGTTGTTGGGGTTTCTTAAAGAAAAACAGCCAAGTGAAGTTATCAGCATTTTGAGTGAGTGAGTGAGTTGGGTTTAACGCCACTTTTAACAGTATTCCAGTTATATCACGGTGTGTCAGCTTAATGTGGGAGGAAAGCCCGAAGTGATGCAGGTCTCAGACGTTTACCACTTCGGTGAAACCCACGAGCACGAGTATGGTGCTATCAGCATTTTGAAGTGAAAATAAAAACTAGTTTTGTTCTCAAATCGAGAGATATGTTATTGTGCAAAGCATAAGTGCCATTGCTATGGGGACCTGAGTTGAACAGAATGAGTCGTGTTTTCCCAGGTGTTGAGAATATATCGATTAAGATTCTATCAGCAGTGTGGCTGTCTGTAACGTTATGGTAGGCGGACGTCCTTGAGTTGACCTTGGCACCGTGGCTCATGCCTACCCCTGGTGAAACTATTCTACCAACTACATCAGAAGATAAGCTTACAGATAAATCACCTTTTCGTGAACACTCATCTATCAAAACCAGTGTGACATTTGTCGAGCAACAGACATTGAAATTAGATCCCGCTCGTCGCGTCTGAATGCCACAGAGGGACACACGTGCATCCAGCAGATGTCATATCGCTCCATATAGAGTTACCAGACGGCCAACTAAGTACAGGTGTTTAGTTCCTGCACCCTGTAGGACAGCTCGGACAGGAGAGGCCCTGGAGCCAAAAAAGAAGATAGGGTGTGAACAATGGAAATGTTTCAAACCTCCAATCATAATTTATCAACTAAAACAGGCAGATGGAAGAAAATATAAAAGACTGAAACAACATGTCCACTCTGCTAATAGCATGCGACTACTTGCCCTTCAATTGAAACAAGAGATTCATAATATTATTATATTTAACCTTACATGTTTCAAATGTATTTGGTGGTGGTGGGATTGCCTTGTGGTAAAAGCATTCACTCGTCACGCTGAAGACCCCGGTTAGATTCCCCACATAGGTAGAATGTATGAAGCCCATTTCTGCTGTCCCAACCGTGATATTGCAGGAATATTGCTAAAAGCGGTGTAAAACCATATTCGCTTACTAAAATGAATTTGCTTTTTAATTGTTTAGGAACATTAAGAATATTATTGAAAATTGTACAAGTAATTGTATATTTATATATTTATCCTATCTCACACTATGTATTTCTCATTTTTCTTTCGAGTGCCTTGAAGACAATGCTCGTGAACAGGGAAGTAACACTCCAAGGAGTTGTGACCCTGATATATGAAACAGTTAAACACATGAGATCGGGAACGACATGTGAAACACATGCTCATACCTAAGGCAGCATAATTGTCAAGCCAGACCATACAATGTAAGACTTATAATCGATTGGGAAATGGAATCCAGCTAATGGAAACCACAAGACAGGGGTATCACTATCTCCGATTATCCATGGACAAGCCAGCTTGGCATCTCTTTTAACGCATCATCAAATCCATCAGTCACGCCACAGGGATTGAGACGATTGGCTAAGACATGAAGAGGAACGATCAACCACAGCCACAAAAGCATCATCAGGCCAATACCCAACAACCTGTGTACAAGGCAGAGTTGAGCAGAATAAAGTATCAGGACACCGGAACCTGGCCGCGCCGGATGGTGACATCCACATGACGTTCGAAGTCTCTACAGACGAGTAAAATTAACGTGTAGAATTTTGACGATGGTCTTGATGAGGCGGTTTAATAGAGTACAATCTGTGAGAACTTGAAGCTGTTTGTCTGGATACAGGCGATGAAGTGGTTTGTAAGTCGTAAGAGGTTTCGTGAAGAGGGGTAGATGATAGCAGGTTTGTAAAAGGCGTAACACACATGGTCGTCCAAGATGGCCCAATTCTTTGCGAAGAGACCCAATCTTCCACCCTACGAGAGATGTGATCAGAGGGACAGCTGGGGTTGGAAGATTCAAGATGGTCTGAAGAGGAGTCAAGTCACCTTGAGTTCGAATCTCCCATTCTGGTACGTCCTTGAATGCGCCCAAGAAAAAGTTAAGGAGTTGACCAAGGTAGTTGATACAGGAGATGTTTAAAGATAGTGATGAGCAAGAAGATCCAAAATGGCCGTAAACCTTGTCCTGGATAAGACCAACAGCAGCTCGAACGCAAGCCTCTTCGGGACATTATGCATGGCCGAAAAGTGAAGTAAATGGGACTTTTACCCACCAAACAAATGTATGAATGGGACCTAAAGTGGCCAATGAATAACACATGGTGCTGCTTGTTGTGGCAGGATCTAAATTTATATCAATGTACAAGATCTAAAGTCCTTTCATAACAGCAGGGTTTGAAACTAGTCTCAAAGCTCTGCCTACCATTTTCATACATTCATAGCAAATACTCTGCTTTTGCTGAAAGGTTTACTGGACCAGCTGGCTGCTTGAAAGGAGAGTGGAGACTAATAGTAGCTTTCAATGAATAGCACTGTCTGATGCAATAAATCTATATCGTCCACAGTTGAGCAGGTCAAGAGTTGGAGGCCAAAGTCGGTAAGTTACTGTTAAATTCAAGATACACCATGACTGCCAGCATCAGCCAGCAAAATGTGAGGGGACTGGAAACGATCGCATATCATGTGAAAGGACACGAGCTGTGTCAAAATTGCCTTGGGAAGAAACAGGGGATGCTGTCTTCCTCTTCAAACTTCCTTTGGCAACGGGTCCACATAAGAAGGTGAGACCATCTAAGGTCGTTGGAGTAGGCTTAAGAGAAGCCAAATCAGAAGTTTCAGTATTCCATGGGAGGATCCGACATGCCAGAATGGGTCTTTTGTACATGATCCGTCTCCTCGGAAAAGATGTTTTTGACATTGATATATTATCATATCATGTGCATACATATGATCAATTGTTGAATTGTACCTCAGAGCGATCTGAGTGTTTGTAAACATATCTGATATAGGGATATTAATACATGCTGTCGTTTGTAAGCTCCATAGCATCTACATCCAAAAGGGTTACTATGTAGGGTATATTTGCGTCCTCTGCTTGATTCCTTTGGCAGAAACCGAAATTTCGGAATCGACCCCTGTATAGAACTGAAGCCGAAATGTTTTTTTGTTTTTTTCAAATCTGCATTTTATTGGCCCAAAAAGCCAATGCTTCCGTATTTTATATTGGACCGTCACATTTTCCTTAGGGTTCTTTTGACACGACCTTCTATAGAGACGTGCCTAGATCTTAACACAGACATGGTATCGTACTAGAGCAAAATATCTGATTGTTTGGGGTGATATCCAGTTTCTCAATTACTTCACATAGTAAGAGACAATATTTATAGGTTTTTTTTGGTTGCTTGTTTGTTGTTTTACGCCGCACTCAGCAATATTCCAGCTATATGACGGCGGTCTGTAAATAATCGAGTCTTGACCAGACAATTCAGTGATAAACATCATGAGCATTGATCCACGCAATTGGGATACCATGACATGCATCAATCAAGTCAGCGAGCCTGACCACCCGTTTCTCGTTAGTCGCCTCTTACGACTAGCATGAGTTGCTGAAGACCTATTCTACCCCGGATCTCTACGGGTCATGTAAGTAATGACTTGTGAAATATTGTGGACAGTTCTTTTCAATGGAGGAATGTAAACCCTAACTGATAGGATTCGGCTGCACACGTAAAAATACCACCATTACTATGTACACTGAACATGGACACAGAAGTGGTAATATCAACTCGGGGAATGGACCCGGAAGTGGTGGTATCAAGAGAGAAAAAGAACCCGGAAGTGGTACAATGTACACCGAACATGAACACGGAAGTGATAGTATCAATGCAGAGAAGGGACCCGGGAGTACTACAATCTACACTGAACATGGACACGGAAATTATAGTACCAACACAGAGACTGGACCCGGAAGCGGTACTATCTACACTGATTATGGACCCGGAAGTGGTAGTATCAACGCAGAGAATGGACCCGGAAGTGGTACAATCTACACTGATTATGGACCCGGAAGTGGTAGTATCAACACAGAGACTTGACCCGGAAGCGGTACTATCTACACTGATTATGGACCCGGAAGTGGTAGTATCAACGCAGAGAATGGACCCGGAAGTGGTACTATCTACACTGATTATGGACCCGGAAGTGGTAGTATCAACGCAGAGAATGGACCCGGAAGTGGTACAATCTACACTGAACATGGACGTGGGAGTGGCTGGTCAGTCAGCTTATTGACAGTGTTTGGATAAAAGAGGGCTACATTCTTACAGACAGGTTGTCGTGATGTTCCTTGACACTCAACCCAGTTGCTTTTTTCAACACATTATGGAACCGACGGTAGTTATGGGTTATCTTTTAAATAATTGGTTCTTGAATACTGTAACGATTACGCTTCAGGATTGTAACACCTTTTTTCTTGAATTCGATGTCTCTGCATTCCGGTATTAAAAAATATATTTCCTCGTGAACCGACTGCGTGTGCGATGCTCATAATATAAACCACTGTTTTTTTGTGGCTTGGTCTGGACTGTTCACAAACCGCTGGAAATTTGAATGTGAGTGAAAATTAATCGGGTGTTTGTACAGTTGATATATCTAGAAAAATAAATTACCTTAAATACAATGAAACGGTTATATTCTATTACTGCCTGCGAATTAGCTCCGTCTGTGACTCGAAACCAGAGGGTCAGAAATTGACTTCTTCCTTGTTCGCGAACTCTGAAGCACTTTTACTGCACTTTAAGTAATGATACAGTGTTCAGTACAATAGCCCTGGACTACTCTAGTTCCTTAATCGGTTAATGGCGCGAGCCGCCCACTAACGGTAAAGCGGCTACTTCGACTTTGTTTTGTTAGCCTTGTTGATGGTCATGTTCAGACGCCTGAAACCTGAATATATCTCATTTATTGAGGGGGCACGGGTGGCCCAGTCGTCTAAGGCGCCGCGATTCGCTGTGCAGAGTTGCGTCCCTTGGGCACGCCCGAAACCTATGATTGTGGGTTCGAATCCTGGTTCGCCCCGATTATGTTTCTAGGTTTGTCAGCACCATACCCGTGCTCGTGGGTTTAACCGAAGTGGTAAACGTCTGAGACCTGCATCACTTCGCGCTTTCCTCCAACATTAAGCTGACACGCCGTGATATAACTGGAATACTGTTAAAAGTGGCGTAAAACCCAACTCACTCACTCACTCATTTATTGCCCGACCCAGTTCATACTCAAAGCGGCGCAGAACAAAACTCACTCACCCACCACACCCATTTTTAATACTACTTTTGTCATACTGATGTATAATTCAGTGTATCCTTAATGAACTGCCATTTAATGACAGCCGATGACAAAATAACAGTGATTTACCAGTCGCGACAACCTGTCATAGAAACATCCTCATGACCGCATTCTTCAGGTCATAGACTTAATGAGGAATTGTATTACTTCGATATTTCAAATGCCAGAGAACAACGTAACACGCTCCTCAACGACCTACATAAAAGAACAGCTACCCACATCATAGCTCATTAAACTACAAACAGTGCACCATTTACAAGTATGTTTGTAAGAACGCTGCCGACAAGGCCATGACGTCATCTGTCACGTGTCAGTCTTTTGACTCGTTTGACAACCTTGAACCAGACTGTTGTTGTGACATCATCTACCTGACCAGACAGTATTGACATTTTAGCAATGGTTTCAAGTAAACAGAGGGGCAAAAGAAAGCATACCGAGTTTGTCTTTAAGGTAATTGAAATTTGAAAGAAATATTGTTAAATTTGATTATGTCTATTTCATTATCACTCATTCCTGTAACAGTTTGTAAATATTAATCTGTGACTGGTTAATTGTGTGAAAAATAAATTGGTTCAATGTAAGAAATGAATTTGCAACCACATGAGCCTTACCATGTTTAAAATATGGGTGGCATAAGTGGTAGCTTGAACGAATACAAATTAAGATGGTGACTAGGAAAATTGACAATTGAGGCGACAACAGTCTCCGTAGCACAGATGGTAGCGTGGAGGCCTACAACCAAGAGGTTGCAGGTTCGTATCCCGCCGAGGTTTAAAAAACAGATGTCTTTATTAATGTGTTGTTGCTATATGACTGATATTGTTTCTCCCACATACACAATGAAAGTATATCTGATTACTTCGATAGACCTTAAGAGAAGCCAAATCAGAAGTTTCAGTAATCCATGAGAGGATCCGACATACCAGAATGGGTCTTAGGTACCTGATCCGTCTCCTCCTAAAAGATGTTTTTGACCATTGATATGATATCATATCATGTACATACATATGATCAGTTGTTGAACTGTACCTCTAATGTCGCTGCGAGCGATCTGAGTGTATGTAGGCCACCCACACCAAAATTAATCCATTAATTAATTAATCCGTTTATACTCTTAAAATAATTTCATATGATAAAATAAACAGAGTGTTATAGTGTTTTTTGCTCCTCGGTTAATAACAGTTTAAAAATGTTTTCGTATTGAGATTGTAATCCGACTAACAGTACAGTAACGACCAATCCCCGCCTCTACTGGTATATCGATCGGCAGTATGTTTGTGCTAGGTTTTCTTGGAGGCATTTAATGAAAGTCGTTGCAAAACTGCACCACAGTTTCCAACACGTGTAAATAGAACTTCTCGGAGTCCATGGCGTGGAACATGTGTTATTGCCTAGACTTACTCTTAGTCTCCGAAAATATGTGTTTGATAGAAACAAGTAACTTAATTTATATTGAAAGGGAACCCCAGTGAGAATCAGAGAACATGTCGAAAATCTAGACTTGCGTTATTAGGACAATGGCATTATAGACTGTCGGAATAATAATTTAGTTCTGGGCCTGTGTGACACTATGAGACGCCAAGTGCCGCTCTTAATTTGCAACCGCTTTGAGGAAAGTATATGTGGTTAAGTGAATAGAGGTTATCACGCGAGTGTGTTTGGGGATGGTAAATGCCCTATTTTAGGAATAAACATGGCCGAGGCGAGCTAAATACATAGTACTTATACCTAATACGGAATATTCCCCAAACACACGAGCGTGATAACCTGTTTATCATATAACGTCATTCTTCCAGTCAGTTCTCAAAGGGGCGGTCATATGTCACTTTTTTCAAGGATGTTTTGTTTTTCTAAATTAGTATAGGTAACAATCATTTTGTCACTAGAACCCTTAATAGATTCGTTTTTATTATCGAGAATACACTTGACTTGTTGGTTTTTGACTGTTTAACTGTGCTATTTCTTCCTAACGTAATCACTATAGTGATGTCTTTGCCAGCCTCATGGTCATTGTTTACAGGGTTGGTCGGGTAGCCTAGTGGTTAAAGCGTTCGCTCGTCATGCCGAAGACCTGGGTTCGATTCCCGACATAGGTACAATGTGTGAAGCCCATTTCTGGTGTCCCCCGCCATCATATAGCTGGAACATTGCTAAACGCGGCGTAAAACCATACTCACTCAGTCACTCTGTGCTCAAACATCTCTTCCCATCTGTCACAAACATTACCTAAACAAAATTTTTTTAAACTTTTTAGCTGCGTCATAGTTTGACACTGATTTTCAGTATATTAGACTATACTTTTGATAATGATAGCAATTATCCGAGTAGTTTCTCCAGATACCCGATGGTTAATTCTGATTCGATCGCCGAATGACAAGGGCGACGCCATGTTTGTTTATAAACACCTAAAGTAGTCCCTACATGACCTTTGATATTTGCATCCCCATCCGTATATGACCCAAACGGATATCGTATTTATCCACTGGCTCTATCCTGCCGAGAAACCTACCCATTATATGATAAATAGGATATACGTGCATTGTCAATTGATTTAAAGTGTTTTTATATTTTGGCTTAGTTTAGTGTGCGATGTGTGATATACACGGAGCCTATATAGCCAAGACATCGAGTTTGTTTTAATGTGCCTTAAATTCCAGCGTTGAAAAATTCATGATATGGTGCGGACAAGCAAAGGTTTATAATCGGAGCAAATATGGGTTTCGAACAAACGATCAGCGACATTAGAACTGTAGATCTGACCACTGAAGGAGAGAGTTTTTTCCTCGACCCTTGAACTGAAAACAAGGTCCTTAAAACCTTCAAAACTTTGTTTAAGACGGTATACACGTAGCGTGAAACACGCGTGACAGTATTCTCTGTGTTGATTTATATACAACGCCCCACTATTGTGTCCGTCAAAAAATTGGTTTAAACAGTTTTACACAAATTTTGTTGACCCAGAATCCCAGTATTTTACATCTGCCATCCAAGCCGATTGGGTACGATAGTGACTCTTAGCTAATTACCGTGTTGGGTCGCTTTTCTTGCTTCGCGTCGCGTCGCGTCGCCTCGCATCGGAGGGTAATGAATGCAATATAGTCAGTTTCATACATGTAGAGAGCAGAACATCATAATAACCTACTGATTCCTGGTGGTGATCTAACAAATCTCCGTATTATGTTTGTTTGTTTGTTGTTTACCGCCGCACTCTGCGCTATTCCAGCTGTATGACAGCGGTCCGATTGCGTGGATCGATGCTTACGATGCCAATCACTGGATTGTCTGGCCCAGGCTCGATTATTTACAGACCGCCGTCATAAAGCTGGAATATTGCTGAGTGCGGCGTTTAACAACAAACAAACAAACACTGTATATGTACATGTATTACTAAACATTCCCAACATAGTACAGTAAACTACCCATGAGAGATACAAAACTAGAAATGCAATCCTCCTCTGTATATCAATTTTTTTTCAACTACCTTTAAGGGTTTTTTTGTGGGGAATATTTCCAAATTTGACGCATCAGTGACAAAAATGATGCCACATGTAATTCCCTATTTGATTTGAACAATATGTTCCCGTGGGTTTTTATGTAAGCTGAAGATTTGCTTTTGCAAGTGTCGCAGGGGCAGGATACACTCACCTTTTCCCGAACACCTGGTATTATTACCAATTGATAGTGATTCATAGGCACATGTTCATGCTATAGCCAAATCGAACAACGGACTCTGCTTTTAACACAGCTTTCTTGTGGTTATAGAAACGGTTTATTCGCTTTAATTTGCACAAATATCAATCTACATGTTTATCTAATATTAAATACCTACAGCCACACATCATCGACATCGACAACATCTTCCATAAGCAAAAACCGCCGACATCAACAGATGTTCATGAAAACTGGGTCACCGAGAAGTATTGTATAGTTGAATAGGTATACGGAGGCTAATGAATATAACATTAAAGGATCAATGTTCTCATCCCTACCATCATCGTTGACCTACAAATGCCTTCGAAATGGGTCAAATATAGTACAAGGTGAATGCTCTGTGTTGTTATGTGGACTCATAGATAGATCGATAGAACACGGAGCCCTCCATCATCCTCTGTAGGAGTGGCTGCTGTCAGTGGTTTAAGTTAACGTCGCTGGGTTGTGGTGTTTCCGAAACTTCTCCCAGAAGCTTCTTCAGAGAGTACCATGAATGTTGTATTTCTAAAACACAAACAAATACCCTTTTTTTCGACAGACCAGTGACTGATATTGTGAACAAGGATTCGCGCCGTCAGGTATGATGGCACACTGTCAACCAAGTCGCCGATCCTGACCTCTTTCTTTTTTGGCATAACCACATCTTTCTTAACAAAACAATGTGTTGCAGGTTACGCGGCCTAAACATTCCAAATATATGTTTTCCGTTTCGTTTAGTTTTGCCAACTGATTACCAGTACGTACAGTGTAATGTCTATTTACAGACTCGTGGAGCTCCGTGGGGACATGGGGGCAGAATAGGTTCCTAGTGCCCCAGTCGTATTGTTTGTTTGTTGTTTACCGCGCTCAGCAATATTACATCAACATGACGGCGGCCTGTAAATAAACATCTTCCCGAGGAAATGTAGTTAACTGACTAAAAGTCTAGTTTCCATCCTTGCCGAACTAGGCTGGAATTTTTGGGCCAGATCGTAGCGTCACCAGTGGCTATTACGAGTTTTGTCCCTTCTATGTCCCTCCTATTGATCAATACTATTCCAACTCTAATGCACTTGCATTTGCTTCAAACAAAATGTCAAATTAAAACGATCTGATTGATAATCAAGATCTATGTTGTAATAAAACGGGTTTTACTTCGCGATTTGCATCATAACACGTGAGCACCTTAATTAAAAACATGAAAAGATTTGGGAAATATCTATTGACGTCGAGTTGGCGATGCACATGCTTTACAAATCCTGCAATCAACCGAAATTTGTACGGCAGTTTACGAACCGGATGTGGATTTCCTTCGCGATTTTGGTTTTGGTTGGTAGGTTCTTGTTTAAAGCCGCACTCAGCAATATTTCAGCTATATGACGGCGGTCTGTAAATAATCGACCAGACAATCCAGTGATTAATATCATGAGCATCGATCCACGCTACCAAGTCAGCGAGCCTGACCACCCGATCCCGTTAGTCACCTTTTATGGCAAGCATGGGATGCTGAATATCTATTCTACCCCCGAATCTTTACGCGATTTTGATTGGACTATGCATAGACTCGTAAGTCCAGCCAAAATAGTTCTCCATAATTCCAGCTTAGTTCGGCAGTGGTGTAAACTGGACTTTTATAGTCAGTTAACTCCCTTGCCTTGTGATGATGGTAAATAAATCGACAGACCAGTGACTGATATTGAGAACAAGGATTCACGCCGTCAGGTATGATGGCACACTGTCAACCAAGTCGCCGATCCTGACCTCTTTCGACCTTCATAGTTGCTGGGGACCAATTTTCATCCGGAATAACAGCCGAAGGGTGCTTTCAATATATGTTCTGAAAGATGAAAGTGTGTCGTCGTCCCTGACCTAGATGATCGTTGCTCATGCTTTTAACCACTTGTTTGCCAGACCGCGACTCGAAGAGCGGAAGGTCCGGGGTTCAATCCCCGGCCAAGTCATACCAAAAGACGTTAAAAGATGGTACATGTTGTTACCCTGTCTGGCGCTCGGCATCAGGGGCTAAAACAAGGACTGGTCGGCTCGGAGTCAGTATACTGTGTCTGAGTGTGGTATTCATGTTAAACTGCGGCATGGTATCTCAGTGGGCTAGCAGGCGTTGTGACGTAGCTGGAATATTGCTGGTTGTTGTGTAAAACAGTATTCACTCATTATCGCACGTGGTTTATCAATTGCTATTTGACATGTTATTGTATGATTAAGTATGATTTAAGCGGCTTTAAGTAAATACAATTAGACTCTGTAAATACATATTTGTTTGTGTAAGAATATAGGGTTGAGAGGATGAACAAATTTTTTTATTGAACCATTCTCTATTTTCCTGTGGGCATGTTTGTGAAATGAGACAGGAATGTAAACAGTTTTATAGCGTTTACATCGGGACCATGTCACACACTGTCTGGTGCACTGATTAAGCTAGCTATGAATAGAATTTTAGCAAATAATTATTGCTTTTTTACCATATTTCATTGGACTCAGAGAGAAAACTTTGTGATTGTTTACGCATAAGCGTGATTAAAGGCTCGGCTTTATTATTAAAACCTTTAAATGGATTTTCACATACCTGTTTTTAAGTCGGCGGATCTGTAAGCCGGTTTTTATTTTAGAAATGCTTTTTTCTTAAGTGTGTAAGGGAGGGCATTGTTTCAAGGCCTCATTGAGAAAGATATATTGCCTGTTGTTGAAACAATATGTAGGCGTATCACGTTTACATGGAACGCATGGGTTTGGATGCCACCTCACGCGGGCTTTGTGCGTGGTACACCAATGCAGCAACCGTCAGGCCACCCCCTCTCGTTTCCCAGACACGAATGCGAAAGAAACGGTTCTGAAAGAAGACCCCAGTGCAGTATCGCGCGCATCCTTTGTCCCGGAAGTGTAAGCGGGTCAGCTTTGACGTCATTCGCCAATCAAGTTGACACTACACTGAAAAATCCATAAACCTTGAAACAGTCCAAGATTTTGCTGTGTGAGGTGAGGGAAGGTGAAGTGGGGTTTAACGTCGCATTCATGACAAGTACACTTATATAGCGACGTGCATGCACGTTTGTAATGCGTGCGTGCGTGCGTCCGTGCATGCGTGCGTTCCTGACGTTCCGCTTCCTGGGCAGACGGTCTATGCTCGGAAGCGGTCTGAAGCTGGGTACAATGGTGTTATTTAATAGAAGTGACTTTGTGTAGCCTATTAAAATCATCTGGTATTGTTTTTGATTTAGAAAGGTTCTGGTAGCAAACATTCCAATTCGTCGGCCATGGCCTGAGCTTCCTCGTGTTTCTTGGTGACTCCGAAACACAAACACAACCATGGGAGGACTCGAACCGTGTTCTCCTCAATGGTGAGCTCACTAGCCTCTGGGCCCGTCTCACCTTAGTATTATTATATACTATAGAATTAATTACCTGTTCCCCCACTGAAGTATAAGACCGCCTCCGTGGTCTAGTGGTTTCGCGTCCGCCCGGCGAGCGGAAGATCCGGGGTTCAATCCCCGGCCAAATCATACCAAAAGACGTTGAAAGATGTAACTTGTTGTGACCCTGTCTGGCGCTCGGCATTAAGGGGCTAAAACAAGGACTGGTCAGCTCGGAGTCAGTATACTGTGTCTGAGGGGGTTATTCATGTTAGTCTGCGGCATGGTATCTCAGTGAGCTAGCACTATAAATCGACATCAGTCCGGACTAGTACAAGCAATTATCTTGGATGCGACGTTAAACCCCATTTCACCTCAAGTCAGGCTTCATAAACCCACCCACCCCATCTGGATCTGCCTATGATAGACGAAATCTAGTTTTAATTCCCGGCCTTTGGTAATTATCTTGGATCTGGATCTTGGATCTTCCTATGATAGACGAAATCTAGTTTTAATTCCCGGCCTTTGGTAATTATCTTGGATCTGGATCTTGGATCTGCCTATGATAGACGAAATCTAGTTTTAATTCCCGGCCTTTGGTAATTATCTTGGATCTGGATCTTGGATCCCGATAGAAAACTGTCAATAAATGTGATGACACAACATAATGCTTTAAAGAGAACGTGCCTCCTATTTAATACACAAACAACCATTTGTTCATAACTGAATAGTCTGGGAGAACGGGGATCCAGTCGTCTAATGCGCCGCAATTCGCTGTGCAGAGTTGCGTCCCTTGGGCAAAAACCTATGCCCGTGAGTTCGAATCCCGGTTCGCCCCGATTATGTTCGTCAGCACGATACCCGTGCTCGTGGGTTTCACCAAAGTGGTAAACGTCTAAGACCTGCATCACTTTCAGATTTCCACTCACATGAAGCTGATACGCCGTGACATAACTGGAATACTGTTCAAAGCGGCGTTAAACCCATCTTACTCACTCACTCACCAAGAGTCATTAGGGAAGTCGCATGTCCCTGCACGTGCATACCTTGCAAGACCCAGGCCTGCCTTCACCGAGACAGGCTTGTGTAGGCTTGCCGCGAGTATAATTACTTCCCTCTACTGTTAACACATCAACACAAGCAGGCAAAGGAAAGTACATATGACGTACGTAGGTCCGTGGCCTATACAGCGGATTCCAAGGTTACCACCATCGTATTCCTGTATCAGTAGGTCATTTTTTTTATTAAACAAGCAGCACAAGCTGTTTGTTCGGGTATATATATTATGTAATTACAATATTACTTAACGACAATGGAGTTTCCTACCAATATATATTCCAAGGTCCTTGGAAAAAATCCATTTGATTTGCAGACGTCCTAATTTGCCCACGCTATTTTTATGGTACTATGGCATCTTTCATAAAAATTAGTCGTATCCGTTTTTATTTTTGAAGAAGTAGCCAAGGACATTGTTGCAAAACTTATTTTATTTATGTCTAATCTAACTGCACATATGTTTAGGCGCATGTCAGGATTGCGCGTCTATACTTCAACACCACATCACGGTAACACACATGTTCAATTAATTGGCAGAGCGCAGATGGAACAATGTGGAATTTGGTGACTTTGTAAGCCGGGCGTTCGCTCGTCACGACATCGTAAAACTCCATGACGTTAGATTCTTGCACGTCCCATGATGTTAGAATCGTCTATGCCCCATGACGTTAGATTCTTGCACGTCCCATGACGTTAGAATCGTCTATGCCCCATGACGTTAGATTCGTGCACGCCCCATGACGTTAGAATCGTCTATGCCCCATGACACACGATTCGTGTACGCCTATCACAAATTAATCTAGCACAACTCATGACAAATGGTTTAAAGGTCCCATGGCTAACGTGCTTACATATCCCATGACACAAGACTTTTACACGCCTAACGCAAAGTGATTAAACACACCCCATGACATAAGCACCTTACACGTCCAATGACAAGACTCTTTCAAACCCAATGAGAGAAAAATTTAGTCTGATGACAGAAACATCTTAAACGCTCATCACAGATTGAATTAAATACAACTCAAATGTCCTTCAGCCCCCATCTCTCATCAGCCACGGACAACTACTAAGCGCACATCGTTCTTGTTCACACGAAATCGTTAAATTCAAGGACAATATATACAAGCTGAAATGTCAAAAGTACTTACTTAGTTTATTATACTAGAGACCTATCGTTATAAGACACCTTTGAAATGCGTGGTTGTAACTAGTGGTATAACACTAAAGAACACACAGTGGGGGCCAATGCCGAGGTTGAACGTCATCATTTTGCCTACACGATACTGAGAATGAAATCAGGCCACATCTTTTTACTTGCCATACAGATTTTTTACAGAAAATTACCTGGTATATTTTTGTGTGTGCGTGCGTGCGTGCGTATGTAAGTGTGCGTGCGTGCGTGCGTGCGTGCGTGCGTGCGTGCGCGCGTGTGTGTGTGTGTGTGAGGAGAGCCTGTTGCTTTAAGCAATGCAAACCTGATCAAACAAGCAGGAATACGGTCGTGCATCTATTCATCCTATCAATTTCAGGAACAACAAAAAACTGTATTTGGAAGCCCATGTTTAATATATATCGACTTCAGTTGGTCCTTGTTTAGAACAATTTTTGTTGCAATCTGCTATCAGCCTATCGGCAAGATAAAAAAAATAATTGAATTTTGCTTTTTCGAATTCAACATTTAGGCCCGGTGGCTCCAGAAAGCAAGTCAAAAACTAAGTGTGGCCTCAAATCAGCCGCCATGGTCAAACCGCGTCGTCCTGACAACCAGATCGACAAAGACATGATATATGAACACACAGACAGAAAACAACAGCCAAACAGTAAAATAATCATACAACTAGATTATGCTTCTAGTCGTTGCAATACGACGTAAGACTGAACAACACTCGACACATGCTTCGTGCCGATGTATCTTCCGTTTAGTTTTGGTAGATCTTTTTGAAGTTGTATGACTGACGTCATACCCTGCCTTGAAGTGTCAGAGTCGTCTTTAATGGTTTCTTCTGACCCTATACAATGAGAGTCCTCGAACCTCAAATCCCCACCTCTCCTGCTTTCCATCCCTCCCCCTCGCCAAATATCCTCGGCAATCTGACACCACAATAAATCTTATTGCACAAGAAAGCCGCCATTTGAAGATCAATCTGAGCAATCGATGCTCTTTTCCATGACGTACACGTGAAATATGTTCAACAAAATCTATAACTTCCTCGTCTGTCTAGTTTTTTCGTACACCGATTTTCAGAAATGACATACAAAATACCGACCTCGCAGCTTCGGGTACAGAGATTCAAGGTGATCAGTATGTAAAATATATTTTGCTGACTAGTTTGAAAAATTCACGTGTGCATGCGCATGTATGGACAGTAACACAATCTGAGGTCGCAACGAAGAAGTTGTGATTTATGCAAAAGTCATTTCTTGTTTTTGTATGGCTTAACGACCTGATTGGTGTTGAAATCAGCTTACGCCTCACACGGTCTGTAACTAATCTTATTGCCTTGAGATATAAATTTCCGACCAAGGTTTACCATTTGACGTAGGTGGTGAATATATCGGCGGTTGGTGTTTTGTAGCTGTAAATGCAGTTTTGATCTCCACTGAAATAATAAAATAGGGTTCAACTAGAGCGTAAGTTGATTTTGTGGGTAGCTTTTTTCACAAAGAGAGTCTATCTTCTACAGCCATAGAAACTAACTGTTTTTGTCCACTAGTCCTAATAATGATAACATGTAGCAAAACCCTTTAAAATGGCAAATTTCTACTTGTCCTTCTGATACCTTAACTATTGGGCTTTTCGGCAAGGACTTTAGGACTAGTGCCAATTTCTAACGCTGTTCTAGGTTAAACCGTCATGCATCTTCCTTAGGTAAGGGAGTTAACTGACTATAAAAGTAGTCAGTTAACGTCCTTGCCTACGGAAGAAGACCATGCTGACGATGCCACGCTGTTGCTCTTACAGATGATTCTGATCCAGGAATTCACTGGCCATTCAGGAATTCAGAGGGTTTTGTAACAAATAATGATAAACCTTAGAATAATAAGTACCAAAATAACATTTAATGTATCAGTTAACTTGTTCTAAGTGAGTGAGTGAGTTGGGTTTAACGCTGCTTTTTACAGTATTCCAGTTATATCGCGGCGTGTCAGCTTAATGTGGGAGGAAAGCCCGAAGTGATGCAGGTCTCAGACGTTTACCACTTCGGTGAAACCCACGAGCATGGGTATGGTGCTGACAAACATAGAAACATAATCGGGGCGAACCAGGATTTGAACCCACAATCATAGGTTTCTGGCGTGCCCTTGGCCCCTCTACATGCAGCGAATGGGACCTAACCCAGGAACCTAGTCGAACCCACCCAGAACTTTTCGGAGAATGTGAAGACTCCCCAACACTGCAGCCTTTTGCATTACCCAGATTTCAGAAGGGCTGTTCTCCTGGTAGCAAACCCGGCTACTCTTCCAATGTCAGTCAACAGATTGGGAGGTACCAAACCTAAAGGCACCGAGAACAATGGGAAGTCGGACAACTTGGTACTTGGTATGCAAGCGTGACATTTCGAAAGCGAGGTCCGCATATTTGCCCTGTTTTTCCTGAATCTTGTCAATCACATAAGTGTCAAAAGGGACAGAAAATTCAATGATATAAATGATTTCATTGGATTTATCAAAAAAGACAAGATCAGGTTTGTTGGCCTGGATACGTCTGAGGCTGTAAACGGGCCGATTCCAAAGAATTTTTAATTTATCATTTTCCATGACGCCCTCTACACATTCCGGGTCGTACCATGAATGGACATCTGAGTGAAAACCACAAGCATGGCGAAGACGGTAATATAACGATGAAGCTACAGCATCATGTCGCATTAGATACTGTGTTTGTGTCAAAGCTGGGCAACCACAGACAATGTGTTGGACAGTCTCATTAAATTCATTGCGTTACACATTTCATATTTACGTTTTGATGCAAAATCACACAATGACAGCTCTGAACTCCAGATTTTCTACATTTGTATTCTTCCGGAAGTTTGTCCTCCATATGGGAATTTTGGCGTTTGTCTCTTACCTGCATCACAAAGTAGATGTAAGCCTGACCTTCCACAAGATGGTCAATAACTCCTACCGCAAGTAAACTGAACTATCCTCTCTTCTACCTTGCCACGCTTCAGATGAATGGTGAATCAAACGATCATTAGAAAAGGACGCGACAAGGAAAATCTGTTGTTTTCCAGTGTGGATCCTCCACTGGCAATAAGTTCAAGGTCATCCATGTAAAGGAGGTGAGTGAGTGAGTTGGGTTTTAAGCCGCTTTCAACAGAATTACAGTTATATCGCGGCGAGTCAGCTTAATGTGGGAGGAAAGCCCGAAGTGATGCGGGTCTCAGACGTTTACCTCTTTAATCTCCCACACTCCCTGATTGACAAGTATCGGTCTAATATGACTTAGAACGATACTACTCAAACTTTAATCTCCCCGATTGACAAGTATCGGTCTAGTGTGACTTAAAACGATCCTACTCAAACTTTAACCTCCCCGATTGACAAGTATCGGTCTAGTGTGACTTAAAACGATCCTACTCAAACTTTAACCTCCCTCATTGACAAGTATCGGTCTAGTGTGACTTAAAACGATCCTGCTCAAACTTTAATCTCCCTGATTGACCAGTATCGGTCTAGTATGACTTAAAACGATCCTACTCAAACTTAAATCTCCCCGATTGACGAGTATCGGTCTAGTGTGACTTAAAATGATACTACTCAAACTTTAATCTCCCCGATTGACAAGTATCGGTCTAGTGTGACTTAAAACGATCCTACTCAAACTTTAACCTCCCCGATTGACAAGTATCGGTCTAGTGTGACTTAAAACGATCCTACTCAAACTTTAACCTCCCTCATTGACAAGTATCGGTCTAGTGTGACTTAAAACGATCCTGCTCAAACTTTAATCTCCCCGATTGACGAGTATCGGTCTAGTGTGACTTAAAACGGTCCTGCTCAAACTTAAATCTCCCCGATTGACGAGATCAATCTAGTGTGACTTAAAACGATCCTGCTCAAACTTCAATATCCGATATTGACAAGTATAATTCTTGTCATATATTAGATGCTCTGAAAAGATATTTATCGAGGTTACAAGCTGCTAAAAAACTTCTGGGTTATTCCAGTAGTATGGCTTAATGTACTTTTTTTTCTCAAATTTGCATTTAGATGACATTTAAAATACAAAATAGAAATCACCCTCAATTCCCTGGTACAGGATAAACTCCCATTATTTACATTGACATCGTGATATCTTCCAGTTTGAATGGACAAATTATGTGAGAAAGATTATTTATTATTTAGATACATATTTTCAATAAAGGACAAATGATATTGCAAAGTGCAAGCATCAATAATATTTTAATAGACTGTACAATTGACGTTTAATCTCCTAGATTGACCAGTATCGGTCCAGCATGACTTGAAACGATCCTACTCAAACTTTAATCTGCCTTATTGGCAAGTATTGGTCTAATTGAGTTAAGCAGTTTCTCAACAACTAGTAGTAGCTTAGTTCGGATAGGATGGAGATACGGTGAATAATTCGGATCATTTTAACCTTTCAGTATTGCTGAACTTAAAAATGCACTCATACCTGCAAATATTGCCTTCAGTTGGATTCCGAACAAATTAGCGTTCGAGGAAGAATGCACGAACTCAGAGCCTGTGGCTGTGTTGTCTTCTAATTGTCTGTCGCTAGTGATTGTGGTTGTGCGAAATTCTATTTACTTCCATGTAAAACTTCCTTATTCTGTTATTGAATTTTGTGACCTTACAAAATTTTACACGTCATCATCCTTTCAATGCCAGGCAACAGTCTTTGATTAATGTTGCGATGTAATCTTGCTGGTCCGCGTGAGTTTATGAAACCTTGACCCTTTATTTGAATTGCTTCCGGCATCTCCGTCAAGTCTGTTTTGTCTCGCGACAAATTAACCAAAGCTTCCTTGTTAACCAACATTCTGCCTCATCCAAAAGGACAATAGACTTCATTTCACACTGCGGGTTGCCAGTAACCTTGAAACTGAGAGGTACTTTGCGTGCATTATAAAACTAGTTCGTTGCGAACTGATCTCGAAGGAATTAATAAAGGTTCGGAAATTGAGCGATACTTAGCTGTCGCAGATGTCGCAATAACAGTTGCGCTAAATAGACATTATGCAATAGTGAAAATAGATCCGGGAATTTTGGTTATGAATGCGGTGTAGTAGAAGGAAGTAGTAGCCGTTGGAATCATGATGATGATGGTGGTGGTGGTGGTGGTGGTGGTGGTGAAGACGATGATGACAATAATGATGACGACGGCAGCGGCGATAATGACGATGGCAACGACGGCGGCGATGATTATGTTGATGACGACGATGGCGGCGATGATGGTGATGGCAAAGACGGATGCGATGTTGATGATGACGACGACGACGACGATAATGATCATCGATGGCAAAGTACTTTACGTAATATTAACGACTGTTTTCATTGACGTTTCATCGACTTATAGACCCCGCGAATTATTATTTAATTTTATTTGGACTCAAAAGACATTGTGACCATCCGTTCGCTAGGGGCACGGGTGCTCCAGTCATCCAAGCCCCGCAATTCGCTATGCAGAGTTGCGTGCCTTTGCGTGCCAGAAGATATGATCATGGGTTCGAATCCCGGTTTGCCCTGATTTCTAGGTTTGTCAGAACCATAAAGCCGCGCTCATGGGTTTCGCCACATGAGGTTGACACGCTCTGATATAACTATGATGCCATCCAAAGCGTCGTTGAACCAAATTCAACCACCCATCTCACTCACTCACTCACTCACTCACTCACTCACTCACCCATCTTTTCACTGTATTAGCTGTTACAAGAAGCATAACGTTCTTATCAGTCCCAGAATTTCTACGATGCTGCTTTTGGAAATCAACTGTGATATGTAGATATAGTCTTCGAGCAAATGCTTCAGAAAAGTAGTGTATAATTTGCCGAAGGGTGTTTGGTTCACTTATGGGTCATATTAACAGTGGTTTAGAGCATGATTCGACCTTCAACCAGGACATTGCCTTCATTCTGTTAGTACCTTGCATACATGTGCTCCCAGGCGTGTCTTGCCATGTTGGATTACTTAAAGGCTTAAATGATCTAATACATGGACGTGTGTTGATGTCCGTATGAGGTATACTATGCAGTAAGTGCCTTGTATTATTGCTTACATCAAGCCCATTTCTGGTGTCCCCCGCCGTGATATTGCTGGAATATTGCTAAAAGCGGCGTTAAACCATACTCAGTCACTCACTCTTGTTTAAACGCGAAACACAATTAACCAGCTGTCCCAAAACATAAAAGTTGAAACATTACATGAGTTGAAGACGTTGATGCAAGGCGTCGTCATGGTGTCAATGCTACATGTGGGAAATCTAGTGTAAAATTGTGCTAAAATGCTGAGCTAAAACGGTTGCAATCATATGCGCCTAGTCAGGCATGTTTATAGACACATTTAGTTCATTTGAGGCAGGTGCTTTAGTGCGTCGAGCAGAAGTAGATTCAGCGTGCTGGATATGTAACGGCCATAAAATGCCAGAGTCCCGTGATGGGATTCGAACCACGGAGCTTCTGATCCGAGGTCGGACGCCTTGTCCACATGACCAAAGAGGTTAACCCCGTCAGCAAGCTGACAAGGTAAGGATGTCATCTGTGGGTTGATTCCACGCCCTGCTACAGATGGTCAACATACGTACGACTACAACGTGGTCGAGTGCGAATCCTTTCCACCAGAAGCGCTCTTTAAATCACCATCACATCATCATTAAATATATAAGCAAACATTTGAGTGAGTGGGTGAGTTGGGTCTAACGCCGAATTGAAGTAGGGAGACAACTCATGAGTGAGTGAGTGTGGTTTTACGCCGCCGCTTTTAGCAATAATCCAGCAAAACCACGGCGGGGGACATTTAAGGCAAGCCCTATGTTCCGTGGTGAGAATCGTGCTGACAAACCTAGTAGCAATAATTAGAACGAATCTGGGATCCTGACACGACCAGGGGAAGCAAATCCAAGACGTGCAACTCATGAGTGCGGTATGTGCCACCCGTGTATAACATAACATAATGATATACGAGCATGTTCAGATGCACACTTAATAGAGAACACTACACTCATTGTCGTTAGATACCATTTTTACGAAACGAGTGGTCTTTCTATGGTATGTGACCGAGCGAATGCGAGGTCAGATACCATAGAAAGTAGGTCTGGGACGGGTAACTTGGGTACCCGGGTCGGGTGGGTACTAAGTAGGACCCGGGTTACCACAAGACTACCCGGACCCGTGGTTAGTCTCGTGATATATTGTTTAATGATAAAAAATATCTAGAACTCTATGGTTACACTACAAGTCACTAATGTTCGCATTTCTTTCTTACTATGCACCATTCCTTCTGACTTTACATATCTTTGAATAAAGATATAACATGAGTCAACTTCAGTGTATGCATTGCCAGTGCTGTGGTAAGAAAATGCTTAATCGGACATTTTGTACCCATCTCTTGAGACCTACAGTGGGTTCCCGGGTAGGGTCGGGTAATAGTGGGGAGGGTACCCGTGTAATAGAAAGTTCACGAGTTTCGTAAAAATGGTATCTGACGACAATGAATGTGGTATTTTATTTATAACCCACGTTAAATATTATATTTAAATACATAACAACTTTCGTTCGTTGACAGACCAAACTGAAACCGGTTGCAAAATCTGATTGTGTATGAATATTGATATATGCCAAAATATGGGCATTGTCGACATTTCTATGCATACGCATTAACAACATGCGCCTGCAGTTGTATGCAAACATAACAGCACCGACGCGTAAGATGCTTTAGGATTAATTTCTTCAACTTATGGTAATTCAAGCGCCATGTTGTAAATACTCAGGACACCTGAAAAGTCAAATAAGCGCCGCGCTTTAAATAGAGGGCCAACAGCTTGTCGGTCACTCGCACTGCCGGGGTCCCGTCATGGTTCGGTTTCCTTGATCTATCAGCTGAATTTATATCATGTCCGTACCATTAAGGAAGAGGGAAATCAGAGTGTTCGCCATAGACATTCATGTTAACTGTACACCTTATATAATGAAGACGTGAAAATCAACAATCTCAAGTCTGCTTGTATGTCAGCACCTGACAGCTTCGAACGATCGAAGGGCAAGGTCGCATCCGGAATAAGAAAAGACAACCGTGATCTGCTCCCAGCGTTTTACGCTAGAGATAGGGAATGTTATTGTTCACATTTGGGATATTCTGGGCCACATAATTAGAAGTCAGGGACACTTCTACGGAGTTTTCCAATGATTTGTATCGGAAATGTTCACTTTGCTTGATCTGGTCGTGCAGTCGTGAACAAACAACTCCCGAAATAGTGCCACAAAATACGCTTCCGAGACTGATGTCACAACCGGATCATCCCATGTAAGTCTAGATATTTGTCCAGATAGTTCAAACTGACTTCATTTCACCACGCCTATCCGTTTACGTTAAATCAAATTGAAAGTTGCGGAAGTGGTCGGGTGCGTCATGCTCATTGGGACCCTCGATCTATTAATATTGATCGGTAGCCGTACATTGTAAATGGATATAGACCTACATGTAACTCCATTATGTCTGTGCATAACTTATATAGAATGCAAATCGAATTTGATGCGTGCGACTATCTTGCTTGGTTTAATAAACTGTTTGTAAATATCTCTCGCTTCAGTTCTGCAGTTCAGTTCAGTTGCAAAATGAAATGAAATCTCGCGATTTTTTAGGATGAAAAAAGTAGTCCCGGTGTAACAGACGTCACGGTTATCCAATCAAATCGACTAAAACGAGGTCAACCTTTTACGACACACGTGTGACGTACGGATGTAGTATCTTACCACCTGTATCATCACCACGTGGGTAAAACATGCATATATCATACACATGCATACATACACGCACAGGCATGCACAAACTACATACACATACACACTTACACGCACCCACGCGCATGGACCTAGGCGTATACCTGACACCCTCATACACATACAAGAACACGCACACGCACACACACGTAGTAATACGTAGACGCACATCGAGAGCTTCGTACAGTTCACATGATCTCTCCTGAGTCATCGTGTTGTCAACAGTCTCTCTCTCAACAAGGTCACTGACCGACTTTTCGATCCTATCACTTTATTGATTCAGAGCACTCGAGCCAGGAAATGGAGTTGGTCGACTTACGAATCTTGTCTCTTTAATGTGGTGGTTATCGTGACGATGGTGTGTGAGTGAGTTTGGTTTCTCTCTTCGAACGGTAGCTCGGGTCTATCACAGCTTGGTGCACGTCCTTTGATGAAACCCAGGAGCACGGCGCTTTGCTGACAATCGTAGAAACATAAATAGGACGAATCTGGGATTCGAACCCATACGCACGCCTTAGGGACGCAACCCTGTTCAGACACTACTGTAAAATTAGCATTTTGTGATATATATTTACAAGTGTGCTCTGACCCGTGAAGATCCGCCACTTTGAACAGTATTCAATGTATATCACGGCGTGTGAGGAGGAACGCCCGAAGTGATGCAGATCCGAGGCGTTTACCACTTTGCTGAAACCCACGAGAAGGGTATGGTTATGACAAACCTAGAAAAGTAATCAGGGAGAATGTACGATTCGAACCCACGGTAACAGGTACGACAAAGAGACACAATTCTGCATAGCAATTATCGGCGTCTTAGATAATTTCTTAGATGTTTGTCTGGACAGAAGCAGGATGTTTGTCTGGACAGCAGCAGGATGTTTGTCTGGACAGAAGCAGGATGTTTGTCTGGACAGAATGCAGGATGTTTGTCTGGGAAGAAGCAGGATGTTTGTCTGGGAAGAAGCAGGATGTTTGTCTGGACAGAAGCAGGATGTTTGTCTCGACAGAATGCAGGATGTTTGTATGGGAAGAAGCAGGATGTTTGTCTGGGAAGATGCAGAATTTTGTCTGGGCAGAAGCAGTATGTTTGTCTGGACAGATGTAGTATGTTTGTCTGGTCAGAAGCAGTATGTTTGTCTGGACAGATGCAGTATGTTTGTCTGGACAGATGCAGTATGTTTGTCTGGACAGAAGCAGTATGTTTGTCTGGACAGAAGCAGGATGTTTGTCTGGACAGAGGCAGTGTGTTTGTCTGGACAGAAGCAGGATGTTTGTCTAGGCAGAAGCAAGATGTGTGTCTGGACAGAATGCAGGATGTTTGTCTGGACAGAAGTAGGTATTTGTCTGGACAGAAGCAGAATGTTTGTCTTTGCAGAAGCAGGATGTTTGTCTGGGCAGAAGCAAGACACAAGCACAACTGTGCAACCACCAACACAACATTTCACCTTTCTGAATTTCAGCATATAATGGACCTTCATTAAAGAAATGTAGACCAGTCATACGTCGTGTTTCAGTGAGTGAATGGGGTCAATGCGGATAGAAACTGTCAAATCAATGTATCGTCAATAATGGTACAACCTAACTACTGCCTGTAAAAGCTGTGTACAACCCTCGCCCTATACTAACATATTGTCTATGAAATGTTATATTACTCAATATATTTCTCTCCTCGAATTTTTTAATTTTTTTTAAATTCCTAATCCTGATTTAATGGAGCTGTCTTGAGCTGGATGGACCTGCTTGTATATATATATCTAGATTGGTTGTTTCTTTTTGTTTGCATAAAATACATATATTCATACTTCCCTGGTCCCCTCCCATCCTTCTGGGACATACAACCCTCTATCCCCTCCTGATGATGTCTGGGGACATGCAACCCTCGATGACGTACACCCAACCCCCACCCCTCCCTCTCCCTCCCACGAATACTGCAGCCATTAAGCCTTGGCCTCCAACCAGGTCAGAGCGCCGACTAGGAAGAGGTATTACCGCACTTGATCCGTCCTGGCAGACAAGTATATTCATTGACGTAATACCTGTCAGCGGAGAGTGCTACTAGCTCTTGACCTGATTCCCTAGCCCTGTTATAGCTGTTCCTTGGTTGAAAACAATAACTTGGTAAAGCTCTTGGGTCACGAGGTCTCTCTCTCTCTCTCTATCCGAGTTTTACTGTAGTGACCCGTGAAGATCCGGGTTAGAATTGGTTTTCAGCAACCCATGCTAATCGTAAGAGGCGACTAACGGGATCGGGCGGTCATGAGTTTAAAAATGCATGTCATCGTGTCCTAATTGTGATATCAAACTCGATGATTTACAGAACAAACAAACAAACACCATGCGTCAGGTCCAACCCAAATCGCTTCCTTTCCGTACGTCACCATCTCCCAGTCAGATTAATCCCCAATCTGGAAACTCAGATTATCTAAATGTCAAATGTTCAGTTGTATGTTACAAGACGTTTTTTCACAATTTTGTACCCATTCAAGTGCATGAAGTACGTGAAGTAGCCTTCCTTTAGCGTCATCCTTTGCATAAGAACTCATTAACACTGGGCCACAGGACACAGAGTAGAGTGAGTGAGTGAGTTGGGTTTAACGCCGCTTTTAACAGTATTCCAGTTATTTCGCGGTGTGTCAGCTGAATGTGGGTGGAAAGCCCGAAGTGATGCAGGTCTCAGACGTTTACCACTTCGGTGAAACCAACGAGCACGGGTATGGTGCTAACAACCCTAGAAACATAATCGGGGCGAACCGGGATTCGAACCCACAATCATAGGTTTCTGGCGTGCCCAAGGGACGCAATTCTGCACAGCGAATCGCGGCGCCTTAGACGACTGGGCCACCCGTGCCCCCGACACAGGGAAGAAAGGTGACCAGGTATATCTCCGTGTAGGTCCACATGTCAAAGAAATAAGACAGAACTGAAACGATTTCCATCTCAATTTTCTGAGAGTTGATATTTGGTAATGCCTTAGAATCTGTTAAATGCGTAGTTCTCGATCCATTAGACAAGGTATGTTGACGCCGTCGTTTTACAAACGACGATGACGACCACGTACAGATGATTGTCAGGGGGGTTGTCGTTTCGGTAGTCTTAATTGTGAAGATGTCCCCCCTACATGTATATCTCGTGCTTTAGAACAAAATTCGAAGTCGGCATGAGTTTGAGTTAAAATAGTTCAAGACTGTCAATTCAAGGGGGATAACTCTGATAATGAAACCGTCATCCCATATTTTGTTTATAAACAATAGAAAAGCAAAAATATGATACATTTATTCGTTGTTAGTCCCATAGTTTTAACATTCAGAAATGTTATTGTGAAGATGCTATATCCCCTAATTAGCTACTTTGTGGAAATGCATGGTGTCTCATGTCGTGGTATTGCTGGATTATTGTTAAGCGGCGTAAAACAATACTCCTTCAATGTAGCTTAAATGCTTTTGAAGATGACTATCATTTTTTCTAAATATGCCCATGGTCATACAAGTCATATATGTCATGTACGGGTACGGGTAAGTTGCTGACAAACTATTTTTATCCACGATCACAGGATTCTGACACGCTAAAGGGGCGCAACTCTGCACAGAGAGAATTGCAGCGCCTTAGACAAGTGGGCCGCCAGTGCCCCAGTTTGGAACAGGTCTATCAAGAGACCATACGACTGCAAACTCGAGTTTTATGATCTTCAACAGACTAGTAATAAAATATTACCCTAGTAACACAAGAGACTGTGTGTCAGTTTCACACACTGTGTTAATTGCACTGTCTACACCTGTATGGGTGTAGAAGGCGGTAGACATCATACCACTCGTCTGGATCCCTTGGGGATACTGTCTGTCCTGATCCAATAAGCGTGGTAATCAGTGGCGTTTGAAACGGGGGCATTGTAGCTGTGGAGCGTACTGTTAGATTGATCAAATATCAACAAACATACTACTGCACTTTTGATGGGAATATTTTGATAAACAAAACTGATTCTCATAACATGTCAAGTGTAGATTTGAATAGAGTGTCATATCTGATTATCACTATCAGTGTGAGTGAGTGAGTTGGGTTTAACGCCGCTTTCAACAGTATTCCAGATATATCACGGCGTGTCAGCTTAATGTGGGAGGAAAGCCCGTAGTGATGCAGGTCTCAGATGTTTGCCACTTCGGTGAATCCTACGAGTACGGGTATGGTGCTGACAATCCTAGAAACATAATTGGGGCGAACCGGGATTCGAACCCACAATCATAGGTTTCTGGTGTGCCCAAGGGACGCAACTCTGCACAGCGAATCGCGGCACCTTAGACGACTGGGCCACCTGTGCCCAATCACTATCCGAAGTTGAGTACTATATATGAGTTGGAATAGTCGTCAACGGTTTCAATCAAAGTTGGTTAGCCTGTCAACTGACGCGTGCCTAGTGTCCTTAAAGTGAGTGAGTGAGTTAAACGCTGTTTTGGACAGTATTCCAGTTATATCACGGCGTGTCAGCTTAATGTGGGAGGAAAGCCCGAAGTGATGCAGGTCTCAGACGTTTATCACTTCGGTGAAACCCACGAGCACGGGCATGGTGCTGACAAACCTAGAAACATAATCGGGGCGAACCGGGATTCGAACTCAAGATCACTACATTTAAAGTTTAGCAGAGGTGGTGTGGTAGCCTTGTGCTTAAAGCGTTCTCTCGTCACGCCAAGGGCACGGATTCGATGATGTGTACAACTGAATGTGTGTATATGTATTATATGTGAAGATCTTTGCTGGTGTTTCTTCCTTGTGTATTGCTGGAATATTGCTAAAAGCAGCTGAAAACCACACTCACTCACTCATTTAAGTTTTTTTTAGTTCCCTGTTGTTACCATGGCGATTGAGAGTATCCAGTGCATGTATTTACGCAGAACGAAGTCATCACACACTGTGCTGGGAATATCCACTGTGGATAGCCCTACTGTCTTGCACAACATGATATATTTATCTCACTTAGTGAATCAGTGAACACTCAGAAACCAAAGGTAATATGTAAAAAACAATTTCTTAATTTGTCCGCTTGGACCTCTGGGTTGGAGAGTGTGACTTACTGAGGTAGTTATCAGTTAAAATATATCATTTAATGGTGATATTCTTTGAATACATGTGTTGTGTCAGATGTTTCTGAAGAGCAAGTTGTGCATACATAGTCTCATGTTATTAAAATCAGATCTTAGTTATCGCTACCGCTAAACAATGATCTGAGAACACCCCATTACGGGTCACTTCAGAACAACCTTGCGGGAAGTTTCACCAAACGAAAGGAATGACTGACAAGAAGTCGACATTAGCCAATCAGAAGGAAGCTTTCTCGTGCTTTACGGCACTATTTACGGCAACTACGCTTCGAAACATATTTTGACAAATTCTCGATTTATAATTTGAAACCTGAACAAAAGAACATTCTAGAATGGCTAATATATGGTCTAGATTGTATGGGTTCAGCCGTTGAGTCCGTAACTGGGAATACCCAGTGTTGAAATATTCGAGGTTGCATGATTAGAAATCACATTCCGACTGTCACTTTCATGATCTGGTAAGCGACGCTCTGATTGGTCGGATGAAAGGTCGTTCTGACGTGACCCCTAATAGGATGTCCTCAGATCTTTCTTTAGCGGTAGCGAGAACTAAGATCAGATTTTAATGAGATTGGCTGTCAGTGTAAAACATGAAGTCACACGTTCTAAATAAAATTGTGTATAGATCTAGGCCTGCATCCTTGAGGTTAGGAATTGTGATGAAAAAGCTCTGACGTTCATACAATGTTTGACCTTCACTCTATGACGGTTCACACTCACATGAACTCTCACAAAGTGAAGGTCAATCCTTAAATGAATATTGTTACCGATGCGATAAACCCAATCCCATTAACTTGGCATCATGATTGGAAAAATATGCAAATGAGTCATAAGTCATACTTGCCATAAGCTCCAAACATTGATGCAATGCGAAATTACTTTATACGCTATTGCCAATAACGTCCCCATTGCGTTTAAGGACGTTCGTGTGCGTGCGTGAGTGCGTGCGTGCGTGCGAGTGTGTTTCTGTCAACAGGCGTGGCTGCAAATCATTTGGCACTATATCATCGGTGGGGCAGTTCACTCCACCATTCTATCCTTACGCGGTCTCTGAATGCTACTTCCTGATTATTTCAAGAATGGCATTATATGATAATCAGAATAATCGGATAATGCTATTTTGTCTCTAGTATATGACAATTTACTGTACAGAAGCGCCGTCGTCTAAAAATCTCTCAATTATATGTTATTTTAGGTGCAAAAAATCAAAACCCTAAGTCTTTGAACATTCAATTTGAAGTGTACTTGTATTAATTTGAGGTGAAGAGGCTTTCTGAAGTTTTTTTATCTTTTCAATCAAAATGTTGAAAAAATCCCAATTTCAATTTCAAATTCTGCCTATCAATGTCGAGGTTTTATACAGGTTATGGTGACATGTCAGGCAATAGCAAGCCCTTATTATAGATGTACTGCTTCCGTGGTCTAGTGGATAGAGCACCTGCCCGGGAGCGGGACGTCGGTGGTTCGATTCCTGGACACGTCATATCAAAATAAATTAAAAATGGTACGTGTTGTTTTCCTGCCTGGCGAACGGTCTTAAAAAGAACTGGTCGACTCGGCTCGGAATAGACTGTGTCTGATTGGAGAATCCCTGTTTAACTGTGGCATGGTATCTCAACACTATAAAACAGACATTAGTCCAGACTATCACACACACACACACACACACACACACACACACACACACACACACACCACGACCCTGCCCAAAACTGCCTTGCCCTGCCCTACCCTGTCCGACCCTGACCCAACCCTGCCCTGCCCTAACCAACCCTACCCTGCCCTGCCCTGTCCTACCCTAACCAACCCTACCCTGCCCAACCCTACCCGACCCTGTCCTGTCGAACCCTAAGCCCGACCCTGCCCTGCTCTACCCTGTCCGACCCTGACCCAACCCTGCCCTGCCCTACCCTACCCTACCTTGTCCAACCCTACCCTGCCCTGCCCTGCCCTGTCCTACCCTAACCAACCCTACCCTGCCCAACCCTGCCCGACCCTGTCCTGTCGAACTCTAAGCCCGACCCTGCCCTGCCCTGCCCTGTTCGGCCCTAACCAACCCTACCCTGCCCAACCCTGCCCGACCCTGTCCTGTCCAACCCTAAGCCCGACCCTGCCCTGCCCTGCCCTGTCCGACCCTAACCAACCCTACCCTGCCCAACCCTGCGCGACCCTGTCCTGTCCAACCCTAAGCCCGACCCTGCCCTGCCCTGCCCTGCCCTGCCCTGTTCGGCCCTAACCAACCCTACCCTGCCCAACCCTGTCCGACTCTGTCCTGTCCAACCCTAAGCCCTGCCCTGCCCTGCCCTGCCCTGCCCGTTTCCAGCCGAATTCGTCCCGATTCTGCCGTTCTCAATCCAAATCTAATCCGATTTGTATCTTCCGCATGGTAAAAAACGACCGACCTATCACAAGATCGAACCAGAAAATAAATGTTAAGTAAAATGGTATGATGATAAGCATAGATAGATAGATAGATAGATAGATAGATAGATAGATAGATAGATAGATAGATAGATAGATAGATAGATAGATCTGTCCGGTCGGTGTTCGATCCCGGCCGCGTCATACCAAAAGATGTTACCCTGCCTGGTGCTCGGCAATAAAGGATTCTTCACAAACTTCACATTTTTAAAAGGAATCCCATATATGATATAAACGGACAAATGTATCAGAGAAGGTAATTTTTAATCATTAATGTCCAAAGAAGGATTTTAATTAACGGTGGTAACCATAATTTGTTCCAAGCACCTACGGTATTCGGTAATAACATCAATAAGTCCCAAGCACGAGAATCTGATGGCACACAAGTTCAGTAGCGTGTATGGCCACCATATGTGTTGACAACTGCCACACAACGCCTCCGCATGGACCTTGTGATGCTTGTGAACACATGATTGGGAAGACGACGCCATTGTTGCTGCAAAATGGTGCCAAGATCTTGCAAATTCTGTGGTTTGTTCTGGAGAGTGCGCAGACTTCTGCCAAGAGCATCCCAGACGTGTTCGATGGGACTGAGGTCGGTAGACCTTGACGGCCAGTCCATGACGTTGACTCCCGCATTCTGAAGGAAATTCCTTGTCAAAATTGCTGTGTGGGGTCTGGCATTGTCGTTTTGGAAGATCAAACCGGGATCATGTGCTGCCATAAAAGGCAGAAGTTCTGGTGCCAGTACCCGGTCGCGGTAAGCAGCAGCGTTGAGGTTGCCACGGATGACAAGAAGCCTGGAACGTGCATTACCACAGAGAGCACCCCACACCATGACACTTCCGCCTCGAAATCTGTCAACTTCCTGTACACAACACTGGGTGTAACATTCATGACGGCACCTCCACACCCTCGCCCTACCATCAGCAAATCGAAGATTAAATCGGAATTCATCACTGAAGACGACTTGATTCCAATTCCTCTGAGTCCATCGTAAGTGTCGCTGTGCCCACAATTGACGTTGACGTCTGTGTAATTGAGTCAGAATCGTCCCGCAATATGGCCGTCGTGCATGAAGGTGAGCAGTTCTCAGACGGTTTTGAACAGTCAACCCCTAAACAGTTCATTTCTGGTTGATGTAGCCGTCAAAAATCGGTTACGGAGGTGACGTAAGACAATCTGACGATCCTCTGCATGTGACGTCACACGTGGTCGACCTGGCCGAGGGCGATCAGCGGTGGTACCCGTTTGCTGTAGACGCGTCTGTAAATCATAAACAGTCCATCGACTACAACCAATCGTCCTTGCGACTTCAGCTACGGACGTTCCCGTCTGCAACATGCCGATGACACGTTCACGTTGCACATTTGAAAGGCGTGACATGACAAATGGCCGTAAAGACTTTTGTTTTCTTGTGTTTTTCTTCTTTTTTAATGACTGCTAACAAGTATGGCTGAAAACACGTGCGGTATTATGGCCACGTGACCAGTTGCACGTGAAAAACCACTTTTGCCACTATAGTGCTGTACACATGATTTTGATCGATTCACCTGCACAAAAACGGGTGTCATCTGAAGACAATACGTGGCCATTGCTGTTTAAATACACAATAAAGGCCAACAATGATTACTGGTCAAAATGTTAAGATTTTAGGATTGTGAAGTTTTTAATTTGGTTCAGTATATCATCTTTAACTTCAGACCGCCTTCGTGGTCTAGTAGTAGAGCGTCTGTCCTGTCGGTGTTCGATCCCGGCCGCGTCATACCAAAAGATGTTACCCTGCCTGGCGCTCGGAAATAAGGAAATTAAACAAGCACTGTTCGTAATGGGAGTCATTTTACTGTGTCTGAGTGGCGTATTGATGTTTAGCTGCGGCATAGCATCTCAGAGGACCAGCACTATCTAATCGGCATTAGCCCTGCACAATTGCAATATTCTTAAACGCGACGTTAAAACCCATTTTACCTCACCTCACCTTTAACTTCAATGCGTATATATATTAAAGTAAAAGCTTCCCTAAATTAAACAGAGAGTGAGTGAGTACCTTGATACCTGCAGTATATAAATGTATGATGATGATGATGATGATGACGACGACGATGATGATGATGACGACGACGATGATGACGACGACGGTGGTTTTGGTGATGATGATGATGATGATGATGATGATGATGATGATAGTTCACACAAGATACAAAATACAACGTCTTGACCAACACTGGAAATCGGCACCGGTATGTAATACATAGTCCTCTCCTTTAACAGAAGAGCGGTGTCATGTTTATATGATCTGATTCAGCCTCTTCCCAGTGCGCTTTTCCCCAGAGTTTAGTACCCCCTTCAGAAACTGACCTGTGGCATGTTGAATCAGATATTTCATCAAAGAGCCGGAATGGGAACGTTAATGCAGCCAATCCTGGGATATACGTCACGTCTGCCAGTTTTAATGTGTACCTCAGGACCATTCACCATGAACTTTAGTCGCTCAGTCCAGATACGTGATAATTATTGACCTCGTTTTCAAACTCATTTCCCTGTACCAACACCTAGTAACCTACATTTCAGCCTTTTCATTTTTTCATAGTCTTTGTTCGGCGTATGCCTACGCTGCGCACAATTGCAGCGTAAAGGTCATAAGAAACCAGTCGGCAATTATTTCCGGTCCTGTCCGATGACGTCAAGCCCTGGCGGGCAAAAAACAAGGTGAATGGATTTTCTGGATAGAGGACGGTCATTCAAGACGTGTGGTTATCCCTTTTGATGACGGCGAGTCGAAGGCAGCCATTGAGGAAGATCACACGCAGGTACAGTCCGACCAACGTGCGACGTTCGTCTCCAAAGAGTTCAGTTCTTTGTGAAATATAACATCAGGATGCCTGATTAATATCAAATAATGTCTGGAAATGATGTATTATTTGTGCATTGGAATTTGAAAAGAATGCTCGGGAAGAACATTCTATCCAACCTTCGCCTCATCACTGACAACGTTTATGAATTACCTTAAACGGCGAAGCTTTCTGTTGCTCAAAATCACCATCATGCATAAAGACTATGATAACACGTGTTATGGTGGCCGAGTGGGGACATCGTTTTCTCGCCTTCAATTGAGGCCGCGATAAAGCGATAACCTGAGCTATCGCTTTCTCGTCTTGTGCTATAGCTTTATCGCTTTCTCGTCTCGTGCTATCGCTTTATCGCTTTCTCGTCTCGTGCTATCGCTTTATCGCTTTCTCGTCTCGTGCTATCGCCCTCGCGGCCGTAATTAAAGGCGAGAAAGCGATGTCCCCTCTCGGACACCATACACGTGTTTCTGTTGCATGCTTTCTTGGTTGCTAAACTGTTATATTTTGGAATTGGACTTTTCAAAAGGAGTCATGAATGTTAGTAACATTAGGCCACATAAAAATCCTTTCTTCTCGTCCTGTTTTTTTTTTGCGCTAAGTTTATCGTTGGTAAGTCAGACTTGAATTATAATTTTTCATTTCGATTATCGACATAAAATCACAATTGAATTTAAACGGTTATTACTAGTGTCGTGTGATTCGAGACTGACTCAGGTTCACGAATGCCTAATAAACGGAGACAGTCTGTTTTGTTACAGCAACTACTCACGTGTTGTTTAATGTTACAGCAGGGGCGGTCGGGTAGCCTAGTGGTTAAAGCGTTCGCTCGTCACGCCGAAGACCCGGGTTCGATTCCCGACATGGGTACAATGTGTGAAACCCATTTCTGGTGTCCCCCGCCGTGATATTGCTGGAATATTGCTAAAAGCGGCGTAAAACCAAACTCACTCACTCACTCACTAATGTTACAGCAACCATGCCGGTGCCGTACTGTTACAGTTACGACGCAAGTGTCGTATTCTTACAGCAACCACGCAGGTGTCGTATTGTTACAGCAACCACGCAGGCGCAGTATTGTTACAGCAACCACGCATGTGTCGTACTGTTACAGCAACCACGCGGGCGCGGTACTGTTACAGCAACCACGCAGGTGACGTATGGTTGCAGCATTACTTTGTAAATGCGGAATATTTCTCCCGACTGAATTAATCATGCAACTATAAACATTTATTCATTACGGACTGATAATTCGGACATCCGATTAGGTTGCTCATTATATTCATCGTAATTAAATCAAAATGGTAAATCATGTGAAAATGTGTCAGCCGATAACACGAGCAGTCCTCGCATGCGTCAGCTGTTTGTTTTAACATCGCGTACAGTTATCATGTCACTTCTCTTATATCCTAACACCTTTGAGTGAGGTTTCAGTCTATTTGTGTCACTTTAACCAATGCTTCAAGGAGTAGAAACTAAATCATCTGAAGGTTCCAGTAGTTATGAACGTCCACGATGCTGAAGTAATCTTGAGTGAGTGAGTGAGTGAGTTGGGTTCAACGCCGCTTTTAACAGTATTGCAGTTATATCACGGCGTGTCAGCTTAATGTGGGAGGAAAGCCCGAAGTGATGCAGGTCTCAGACGTTTACCACTTCGGTGAAACCCACGAGCACGGGTAAGGTGCTGACAAACCTAGAAACAAAATCAGGGCGAACCGGGATTCGAACCCAAGGGACGCAACTCTGCACAGAGAATCGCGGCGCCATGCTTGCCGTAAAAGGCGACTTATATTTCTGATAGATCCTTTTGTATTGAACGTCGTGCTATGTTTGAAAGCCTTTGCGACGTAAAACTTCATGTTTCCATTCCATTCCTTTTGTATTCCTTTTGTATTTCATACTACTACTGCTGCCACTGTGGTTATTACCACTGTTATTACAATACCTCTATTACATGTCAAGCATCATATTAGTTAACAAATAATTATATAATGCGCTGTACAGCTGTAAATGATATTGTTTATCTGTATGTGTATATGGGTCAATGGCCTTTCATACAATAAAGATTGATTGATAGTGGTTAAAGCGACCGTTTTTCACGCTGGGGGCCCGGGTTCGATTCCCAACATATCATGCAGTGGGTGCATGTGATTTCAGTTGTGGTGTCCCCTGTCGTGATATTGTTAGAATACTGTTAAAAGTGACGTAAAACAATACCCACTCAATCACGAAACTGTTCAGAGATCTGAAAAATGTAAGTGGGTACGTTCACCGGACCCACCCAGTATGACCTTCGACCTATGGAGACTTGAAGACAAGCGCAACAGTGCAGGGAGGGGTGATGAAGATCTTTGGGGTTCAGAGTGTTCTTTTGCCTGACGGTTTTCCAGTCATTGGCACGATCATATTTCTCAATTCAATGGTTTGTCTTTCCCTAATGTTAACATTTATACTTCCAATTATATTGGATTCATCTTGACGTGGACAATACGCAACCGTCCAGAACGGGGTGAAGGCCGCGCCTATCGTTCGGCCATCCAATCCACATTCTAATGAGTTAGTGAGTACAGTTTTACGCCGCTTATAGCAATATTTCAGCAATATGAGAGCGGGGGACACTAGAATGTCTTCACACATTGTATCCATGTCGGGAATAGAAACCCGGGTCTTCGGCGTGACGAGCGAACGCTTTAACCACTAGGCTACCCCACCGCCCCCAATTCACATTCTTTAAAGAGAAAGAGATTGTAGGTTATGAAGCAGGGACGGAAAACATACCGTCTAATACCCGCAACCGCACCCGTATTCACACCCACACCCACACCCGCATACACACCCACACCCGCATTCACACCCGCATCCACACCCGCACCAGCCCCCACACCCGCACCAGCACCCGCACCAGCACCCACATCCGCATCCACACCCGCATCCGCATCAACACCCGCACCAGCATCCACATCCACACCAGCACCCACATCCGCATCCACACCCGCACCAGCATCCACATCCACACCCGCACCCACATCCACACCAGCATCCGCATCCACACCCGCACCAGCATCCACACCCGCACCAGCATCCACATCCACACCCGCACCATCACCAGCACCCACATCCGCATCCACATCCGCATCCGCATCTACACCCGCACCAGCATCCACATCCGCACCAGCACCCGCATCCACACCCGCACCAGCACCCACATCCGCATCCCCACCCGCACCCGCATCCGCATCCGCATCCACACCCGCACCAGCATCCACATCCACACCCGCATCCACACCCGCACCAACACCCGCATCCACACCCGCACCCACACCGATCACCTACAGAGGGTATCAATTCCCTGTAAAGTGTGGAATCCCTCAGGAGTGCCAGAACTCATGGTAGTGGATTATGGTTCTTGGTGTATCAGCACCATACCCGTGCTCGTTGGTTTTTAAGATCTGAATCACTTCCCGAGTTCCTCCCACCTCGAGCTGACACGCCGTGACAAAACGACAACGAAATCCGGTGTACTCTGGGGTGATCGCTCTTGTTCAGTCTGTCATAAATAACTGATACCTGCAAATTACAGTGCACCCAAAAGCAGCTTAGCATACCGACACCACTATCGACTTGGTTTTATCAAGTGGAATAATTGGAGAATAACTAACGAACTTTGAGGAATTCCAGATTACCTGCCCCGCCCGAATGAATGCTGTCCAAAAGTTCATTCTTTCACGGGAGCTATTCTATATATAGCCCTGGACAGTGGTCAAGCCGGCCTGGTCATCACCGTGGGTAGCCTTTCTGTCAGACCATAGAGAATAAATTAAAAAAGGAGTCTAACCAAAGTCTTGAATGATTTGGCAAGTCTAGATTGCCAGAAAATTGTTCAGGATTGTTCAGGGCTCCATTTGAATTTTTAGTTTATTTATTTATTTATTTATTTATTTATTTATTTATTTATTTAAGATAACCTTATTTCTGAGATTAATGTCAGTGTATACCGTTGGAAGCATCGAGTGATTGTATCGGACTTACGTGACTGACGCACGCTTGCTCTGCAGACACACGGAGCCGTAAACAAAGATTTGGGATTCGAAGGAAGCAGCACACTGCCCTGTCGATAATAAACAAACAAGACATGTGCGTGCAGCTATTCTTTGTTTCTGACAGCGAGTCCTTCGCCATAACAGGGTCACAGCCATTTGTGTTACTGTAAAAGTTTATAATACAAAAAGTGAAGATCCGTGTTGGAATTGATGTTTAGCAGCCCATGCTTGTCGTAAGGGGCGACTAACGGGATCGGATGGTCAGGTTCACTGACTTGGTTGATGCAGGTCATCGTATCGTATAATTTAAACAACATAATTTTATTCCACTGTCACAAAATAGTAATATTGTTCGATGTTATTTAATATTCTTCTTTTTTTCTCTTTTATTTTAAAAAGAAGTACCTGTTACAAAAAATGGGCTTCCACCCAAGGTAGCAGAAAGCCCATGAAATGTATCACAACTTACAGTACATCTTAGATTTTTTACGAAAAAAAAACTTACTTCTAACTGCAGTATCTGAAAATGAAGAGAGTCACTGGGCTCCTTTTTATTATATTTTTATTAAGATAACTGAACAACTGTTTTTTTCTGTACGATATGTTCATTTCAGAGACTAGATGTAGTCTATATTTGAACATTTTTTGTGTTATGGCAAGTAATTATATCACATAAATACGCACTAAATTTGTGTGCTAAGTGAAATTAATACTTAAGTAGCCTGTTCAAATGCAACGTCAAACTATGAAATCGGCGTGAATGTTTAATTTAAAAAGAAGAGTATATGCAGCACAGATATGGTATACTTGAGTGAGTGAGTATGGTTTCACGCCGCTTTTAGCAATATTCCAGCAATATCACGGCGGCACCAAAAAAGGGCTCCACATATTGTACCCATGTCGGGAATCGAACCGGGGTCATCGAGCGAACGCTTTAACGACTAGGCTACCCGACCGCCCCTGGTATATTTGACATTTGAAGACCTCCACATACCTGCCAACATAGTCAATAAAAGCGGTCCCCAAAATTGTGCAAAATAATAAATGCGGCACAAACAAATTTTCATTCTTTCACTTATTCGTCACAGCGTGCGTTGCAATCACAGCCTTGCTTGTTCAACAATATCCACCGATAACCGAGACGCACGTTGCCGTGTGTTAGAAGGGAGGTAACTCTTAGATCCTTCGGTAGAAGCGTTGAGTTTGTGCACAGCGTACGCATCTAGAGTTCAAACCTGACATACATGTCACAGCCACCGTGTGTTGGTCAGCAAGTCATGTTGTCAGGGTTCTGAGTTTTAACAAAATATACAAAACTGAAGAGCAATTCTTATTTTTGTGGTTTAGTCAATGGCTTACACAGCTATGTTTTTATGAACTCGTCCGTGGTATGCTCAAGTTTGAGAAATTGTATAAAATATAAGGATATAACTATTTACAAATAAATTAATACTGTATGTACTTTGACATAATTTTATTTTCAATGCATGGGTGTATTAACATCATATTCCACTTTCGTGGGGATTCCCAATCAGGAAACATGCCCAGGACCCCAGCCTTGTTGAAAAGGTCGAGTGAGTGAGTTGGGTTTATAACCATGTTTAACAGTATTCCAGTTATATCACGGCGTGTCAGCTTAATGTGGGAGGAAAGCCCGAAGTGATGCAGGTCTCAGACGTTTACCACTTCAGTGAGCACGGATATGGTGCTGACAAACCTAGAAACATAATCGGGGCGAACCGGGGTTTAAACCCAAAATCATAGGTTTCTGGCGTGCCCAAGGGACGCAACTCTACACAGCGAATCGCGGCGCCTTAGACGACTGGGCCACCCGTGCCCCCTGAAAGGGTCGAAGTAAATGAGGATTTGGTGGTAACTGTGTCATCGTGCCCCGGTTCCGTTGCTCATACAATCAACCCTGGTTTGTCTGGTCCAAAACCAATTATTTATATACCGTGGTAGATGGATGTAAATTGCCGATCTCTGACATACTGTATCACTCACTCACGAACTCACGCCCGCCCGACCTCGCTAAGCTCACACACACACTCACGAACTCACTCACTTACCGTACAGGTTGTTCTATGTTATTGTTGGTCGTAAAAACATCATAAAGATCGAATGTTCTTCATCGCAACGCAGTTATATTCGTAATTCCGTATCCTGTCGATATTCTGTGTGCATGATGACTCTTCACCGGTTCCGCCGCAAACACCCCTAAGAAACTGACACATTCTCAGTATAGTTCCTTTCAAAATCTCTCGAATTTGGGGCCATCTCGAAAAGCATTTCCGCATCCCTCAGCTTGAAAGACGGTTGATTATGGGTGGGATATGGATAGGGTCTGGTTGTGGTGAGGCGTTAGTGGGGTTTAAATAAAGTTCGCAACCATTTCATTTAAAAGAAATCTTGTTTATGGCGTAAAGTTCTTTTAAAAAAGAAAGTTATTTTGGCTTTTTACGTCGCCTAAAAAACGACAGTTTGTCAAAGACTGAGTTTCTTTTGTTTCACATTTGAAAATACTGAGGTGGTTTTCATTGAAATGAGGATAGTATTCGTGGCTTACGTTTCAATGAGCTTGGCAGTTCCACGCTGAGTTATCTCCCTTTTTCTTTGCCGTTTTCCACAATGGATCTTTTAAGGTTGTTTACCTCAGTCCTTTACAGATTCCAAAAACATTTGTTTAAATAGTATTTCTAAACAGTAGATATCAAAGATTCACTTGAGTGTTTGATTAACCTAGCAATTACCAAGTTCCAGGCCTGTTTTATAACGTGTATTATATTAATTCAAATTTTGATAAATACCATGTCAGCGCTGGTTGTTTACTCATTAAGGAACATCATTGCAAAGTTCAGCCCATTTTAAAATATTTTGTTCCCAAATGTATTGTCAATACATTTAAACGATAACGTCTTTCGCAAGTTCCGGAGTGTGTGATGTAAGTATGTGAAGCGCTCGGCAAATATACTCCATATATACCAAATGACGTGAATGAAAATATTGCATCCGGCAACAACAGTACAATATTGTATCTTCGTGATCTATATGTATGTAAAAAGGTAAGTGGTGATTGTGATTCATGAATAGGTTATTATAATCACGTACTTATGTACCAACCATGACAGATAAGAAATACCTTGAATAAAGGTGAAATAGGGTTTAACGTCGCGTCCAAGATTTGTGCATGCACGTGTGTGTGCGTGGCTGCTTGTACTAGTCTGGACTGATGCTGATTCGTAGTGCCAGCACACTGAGATACCATGCCGCAGTTTAACATGAATACGCCACTCAGACACAGTATATTGACTCTGAGCCGACCAGTCCTTGTTTTAGCCCTTTAATGCCGAGCCCCAGACAGGGTAACAACAAGTACCATTTTTTTAAACGTCTTTAGGTTTGACGCGGCCGGGGATCGAAGCTCCGGGCGGACGCTCTTTCACTAGACCACGGAGATAGTCTACAATTAAAAGCTCTTGTGAAGAAAATCTAAATTTTGACAGTGGTGGTAGTAGTAGTAGTAGTAGTAGTAGTAGTAGTAGTAGTAGTAGTAGTAGTTAGTGAATGAGTATTCCAGTTATATCACGGAATGTCAGCTTTAGTTTGTCAGTTTGTTTGTTGTTTAACGCCGCACTCAGCAATCTTACGACAAGCATAGTCGCCTTTTACGTCAAGCATGGTAGACCTATTCTACCCCGGATCTTCACGTGTCAGGAAAGTCTGAAGTGACTTATACATTGTGTGAAGCCCATGATTGGTCAGGGTATGGCGATACTGTTTGATAAATGCCGTTATTATTACTAGCCATATCACCATGCATGGAAGGATTCCGCGATAGATTTTTTTGTTTGGGTTGGTTGTTTAACGCCGCTCTCAGCAATATTCCAGCTATATGAAGGCGGTCTGTAAATAATCGAGTCTGGACCAGACAATCCAGTGATTGACATCAAGAGCATCGATCCGCGCAATTGGGATCGATGACATGCATCAACCAAGTCAGCGAGCCTGACCACCCGATCCCGTTTGTTGCCTTTTACGACAAGCATAGTCGCCTTTTACGGCAAGCATGGGTTGCTGAAAAACTATTCTACCCCGGAATCTTCACGGGTCACCTGGTGTATTAGCAATACCTGTATACTCATGATTTTATGTTGTTTTAAACCATCAAACCAATCTATAGAAATGTAGGTATCGAGTTTAAGTGCAAATGCCTTCTAAGAATGTTAAAAATAATAATGTGCATATCCATTTATTTGGTCGTTCACCTATCTACCAAGCCATTCTTTTGTGCTTTATTCGAAGATAACTAATGCATATGTAGACGCTATCAAGACAATTAGTAATCTGTCACTGCCAAGAGTAGTTCTATTTTTTCGCTTTATACCTCCTGTTATTAAGGTTACACCACGTTGCCTGGCAACCGTGGACCATGGGGCGTCGTTTAAGAGAGAAATAATTTTATTGTGAATGCTCAAGTGTGAAGTGACGGAAACATGGACTCTGTCTTGTTAAACTGATACATACTTAATGATCGTTCCGTGTCTGATGAGCGTGAGGTTACAGTGCTTGAAAAGTTAATAACACGAGTGTACCGGGAAGTCCGACAGTTAAGACAGTCGTGTCCCACATATGATCTTTAAGAGGACAGCAGCACCGAGTTATTTCCTTGACATGTGTATATATAATATAATAGTTATATATAGATAAGTATTATAATCGTTAGGCACATGCAAATCGTGAACCGTCGTAAACCCGGACGGTCTAGTCCTCCCAAAGTGGCCAGATAACAAATCAGTAATTATTCAGTGATTATTGTTTTTCGCCGCTTTTTTAGTTTTCAGGTGGGTGCGCCAGAAATTGGCTTTATATATGTAGGGAATCGAACCCTGACCTTCGGCGTGACAAGCGGACACTTTAACCAACCTATGTCAGAGCTCCAGATAAGCTTTTGGTGTTGTGGGTATTTTACCCATGCATTTTAAAATCATTGGGTATCAGTAATTCTATCTGCGTATTCAAATTTCTGTTACCCACTAGTTTTTACACATGTGGGTATTTAAGTTAAATATTTAAAAACACTACTCATCTAGTCCCTGCAAACTGGTGTCGTGTGGGTTTGAGAGCTTTATAGGACTTAAAAATACCACGATACTTCCGCACGAAAGTGTGATGGCAAATGATCATGATGTGACTGTCATCGTGGAGTTTGGCAAGGTTGACGGAATGCCCGTTTATAATTTCAAAATAAGTTTTGCTAATCGAATACGCAGGGTTACTTCACAATATTTTGATGATACGCACAAATATTATTTTTGTAGCGTATCTGTAATGTTCGTTGCGTATTTGATACGCTTGGATTATATTTTACTGCGTATTTCTGCATTTCTGATGCGTATTTCACGCAGATACGCAGCTTATCTGGAGCTCTGCTATGTGATCGAAGTGTGAGTGAGTTGGGTTTAACGCCGCTTTTAACAGTATCTATGTGATCGTAAGTGGCTATCCAGATGGATAGGTCGGTCAGGCTCGGATACTTGGTTGATTGTGGTCTTCGTACCTTGACGGAAACCCTTGAAGATCCGGGTTAGAATAGGTCTTCAGCAACCAATGCTTGTCGTAAAAAGCTACTATGCTTGTCATAAGAGGCGGTTAACGGGATCGGCTGGTCGGGCTCGCCGACTTGGTTGATGCATGTCATCGTATCCCAACTGCATGGATCGATGTTCATGACACCAATCACTGGATTGTCTGGTCCAGACTAGATTATTTACAGACCGCCGTCATATAGCTGGAATATTGCTGAGTGTGGCATTTAACAACATAAAAACAAACAAACCTAAGTTGATCCCCCAATGGGGTCCTTCTCCCTCGATCACCCAGCGTATATCACACACACGCACACACGCACACACGCACACACACGCACAAACACAGCGTCAAAGCAGTTGGGTTAGGTGTCATGCCTTCATCCAAGTCACCGAGCATGATCATCTGATCTATTAAGACGCCTCGGACAACAAGCAGAGGTTACTGGTGACCTATTCTAAACAGAAACTGCGGAAGCAATCCTCAAGCGGTCAAATTACACATTAATTCATGGGAATCCGAAATTTAAACACGCCTCAAGCAGATTGTGTGTATACATTAGTGAAGCATCTCGCCGCGTTGTTTGATGCACGTCACATTTTTAGTGGGGAATTAAGACGCTCAGACGTGTTAGCATATCCAGGTTACAGCCCATGAATATACATGCAATGCAGAAAACTGAACTTGAACTTTCTCCGGGAGGGGCGGGTCCACTCAACCGCCCAACACGCAGAAGTAAATAATGGTAAAGTGTATAGTAAATATCCTGTTTTCCGCGGCACTTACAAAATTGTGTGTGTGGGGCGGGGGGGGGCGGTGTTTGCTTATAACAATACACGAGTTCATTTTTTTGGTTAGAGGTCGAGCGGCACTCACCAGACTCAACTCAAACGACCATGAAACTAAAACAATATACTGAACAATATACACAAGAGAATACGGACAGTCATGTAAATTAAGTCCTGGGCACTTAGGTAGATTAATTTACACATTGGTCTTGAAATTTGACAGGGGGCTTTTTTGGAGTGGGGTGATTAATAGGGCGAATGGCATACGTAGCGCTTGAGTAACAAGCAAACGTTGATGGGAAGGAAGCATCGACGCGGTGGCAACAAATTATCATGTCTTTATTAAAATGCCTGCATATTGACTTCACGCCCTACAGCATTGTTGACGTAATGCAAAGACCCTTGTTGACAGCATTTTGGGCGTAATATTCATTTGTTGACGTCATTGTGTCAGTGTTGACGTCATGTTGACTCTTTTATCTTACGGTTGGTTGGTTTGTTGTTTAACGCCGCACTCAGCAATATTACAGATATATGACGGCGGTCTGTAAATAATCGAATCTGGACCAGACAATCCAGTGATTAATATCATGAGCATCGATCCGCGCAATTGGGATCGATGACATGCATCAACCAAATCAGCGAGCCTGACCACCCGATCTCGCCATTCGCCTCTTACGACAAGCATAGTCACCTTTTACGAGCGAGCGAGCGAGCGAGTATGGCTTTACGCCGCTTTTAGCAATATTCCAGCAATTATACGGCGGTGGACACCAGAAATGGGCTACACACATTGTACCCATGTCGGGAATCGAACCCAGGTCTTCTCACCTTTTACGGCAAGCATGGGTAGTAATCTTGTGTCTATGTCTCCTAATAATTTTACGAAACTCGCGTGAGACACAACACACGCACACGCACGCACACACACACACACGTAATAATGTCTAATGTCTAGGATCTGATCAATAGGCTATGTTCAAAATATGGGACTCGCGACTCAGACCACAGGGGCACTAACAGAAAGTAAAACGGGAGGCGTGGGCGACCGGACAGGCCTCCAGCATGAAACGCATATACGCTGAAGTCTTGTCTATTTATATACGTTACCGGCTGCAGGCACAACAACGCCTCCCGTTTTGTTTTTGGTGCGAGTCCCGTGGTCGTACGGTGAAGACCTTTTGTTTAAAGGGTGGGGTGGAATTTTATCAAGCCGATCAATAGATTTGGTGTAACTGCCAATGCTATTCATCACATCAGGCATTAATAACATGTCGTTTTAAGCGACACTGCATCAGCCAATGGAAAGCATTTCTAGCTTGTGGTTTGTGGAATCCCAATATAAGGTGGAATCAGAATAGGATTTACAGAAAAAAATGCGAGATGATACATGTGAGTGAGTGAGTATGGTTTTACGCCGCTTTTAGCAATATTCCAGCAATATCACGGCGGGGGACACCAGAAATGGGCTTCATACATTGTACCCATGTCGGGAATCGAACCCGGGTTTACAGCTGGACACTAGTCAGTGAATGATAGTGAATAGGTATGGCTTTATGCTGATTTTAACAATATTACAGTAATATCATGGTGGGGACACCAGAAACTATTTACGTCCTGGTCACGCGATGAGTGATACGCATGGATCATAACCATTGAGTGAGTGAGTGAGTATGGTTTTACGCCGCTTTTAGCAATATTCCAGCAATATCACGGCGGGGGACACCAGAAATGGGCTTCACACATTGTACCCATGTCGGGAATCGAACCCGGGTCTTCGGCGTGACGAGCGAACGCTTTAACCACTAGGCTACCCGACCGCCCCCCATTGAAGTGATATACACAGAACATAGTATTGTGATGGGAATGAGTGAGTGAGTGAGTGAGTTAAAGTTTAACGTCACATCGGCAATATTTCAGCCATATCGTGACGAAACAAAAGTTGATATGAACAATATATATTAAACTGTGTGATGGGAATGAAACTATATACGTCCTGGTCACGTGACGAGTGATACGCATGGATCATAACCAATGAAGTTATATATATATATATATATATATATATATATATATATATATATATATATAGCAGCAGGATTTCCCAGCGGACGGAACTGAGATGCTATGCGGTACTATTTCCCTCCCCTGCATGAGATTCTGTTTCATCCACCCACTATGTGTCACGACTCACTGAGTGAGTGAGTGAGTACAGTTTTACGCCGCTTTTAGCAATAGTCCAGCAATATCACGGAGGGGGACACCAAATATGGGCTTCACACATGTCGGGAATCGAACCCGGGTCTCCGGTGTGACGAGCGAACGCTTTAACCACTAGGCTACCCGACCGCCCCGACAACAAATCAACGAGAAAACAAAAGCGTATATTAAAGGGACTCTTCGAGATTCACTTCAAGGCCAGACCCAATTACATTAAGTATATAGACAGTTGCCTGATCGAAAATTCAAGTACCGCACACACATTTGAAGGAAGGTGTTTCAGGAAAAGAATCGTGAGATTGCGATTCATGTTGTTTATTTGTTTGTTTTTTTGTTTAACGCCTCACTCAGCAATATTCCAGCTATATGACGGCGGTCTGTAAATAATCGAGTCTTGACCAGACAATCCAGTGATTGATATCATGAGCATCGAATAACGCAATTGTCGTGCATCAACCAAGTAAGCGAGCATGACCACCCGATCCCATTAGTCGCCTCTTGCGACAAGCATATAGTCGCCTTTTACAGCAAGCATGGGTTGCTGAAGACCTATTCTACCCCGGATCTTCACGGGTCACGATCCATGTATATACTATATACATTGTGCCAGGGTTGTAGTTTTGTAGAAGAAATCCACAAGATCTAAAGTAATGAAAAAATACCGTTATCCCTTTTCGAATGATTTGTCAGGTATATATTTACGATCTCCCCGTGAAGATCCGGGTTGAGAATAGGTCTTCAGCAACCCATGTTTGCCATCAGAGGCGACTTTTGCTAGTCATTAGAGGCGATTAACGGGATCGGGTGGCTAGGCTTTGTTGATGCATGTCATCGTATCCCAATCGCTTAGAGACTGATGCTTATGATGTCAATCACTGGACTCGATATTTACAGACCGCCGTCATATAGCTGGACTATTGAGTGCGGCGTTTAACAACAAACAATATATTTACGATCACCAGGCAGCGGCAATATCCACATAGGTGTTTCTTTTACGAGTGAACGCACAAACGATTGCGGGATACATATTTAACTTTTTCAGTGAATTCATATTAAATGCCTGTCGTAAGAGGTTTGTTTGTAGTTTGACGCCGCACTCATCAAAGTTGTTTCGGAAACGATTTTTTATTAAAAAAAGCTGAAGAAAGTCCAAGCTAACCTGGGTATTTTTTATGAGCGTGCAATGGTAGTAGTATTTATATTGCCACATCTGGGGATACTTTTTCACAACGGCGGTGAAATTTCAGATACGAAAACTTTTTATTATTTTACGTCGGAATGAAAATTCAGGATTCAGGACAGGATTTGTTTTTTTGTTTGTTGTTTAAAGCCGCACTCAGCAACATTCCAGCTATATGACGGCGGTCTGTAGATAAAAGAGCCTGGACCAGACAATCCAGTGATTGTGACAATACATAGGGCTGTTGGTCAGGCTCGGCAACTTTGTTGGTGTCATCGTATACCCGACAGCATGGCAAGATGTTCATTATATCAATCACCGCTTGTTTAATGCAGACATCGTATAGCTAGAATATTGGTGAACAAAACAAAACGGTAAAGAGAAGATTAAATAGAGGAAAAGATTTAAGGTTGAATCCTCATTAAAATGCCCCACAACTTGCAGTGTGCTGGTATGAAAATGTTTACTGTCCGACAGCACATCTTTGACCAGTGCAATTGGAATCACGGTTCTGTGTGTGTTTCTTGGTCACTGCTCATGCTATCAATCAGTGGTTAGGCAGATTAAGACGCGATTGTATAGCATTTTGAAGTGAAATAATTTGAAACTTGCTGACAATAAACCCTTACTCACAATGTTTGACATTGTATCCAAAATTCGATTGATGCTCATGATGTCAATCACTGGATTGTCTGGTCCAGACTCGATAATTTACAAACCGCCGTCATATAGCTTGAATATTGCTAAGTGCGGCGTTTAACAACAAACAAACACAATGTTTGATCGGATATAATAACAAAACTGCATTGACGCATGAAGAGAAATATAGTAAGTGAGTGAGTGAATTGGGTTTACCGCCGCTTTGAACAGTATTCCAGTTATATCACGACGCGTCAACGTATTGGGTGAGGAAAGCCCGAAATGATGCAGGTCCCAGACGTTTACCACTTCGGTGAAACCCACGAGCAAGGTTTTGTGCTGGAACCATAAGCGGGGCGAACCGGGATTCGAACCCACGATCCTACGTTTCTGGCGTATCCAAGTGGCGCAACTCTGCGAAGTGCGGTGCCTAAGACGACTGGGTCTCCCGTACCCCCGAAGAGGAGTAGAAGGTATAAGTATTGAATGAAAAGATAAATGTATAGGTGGTCTTATGACTCAATAAATCGCTCGTCACGTACAAGAACCAGGTTCGAATCCCCACATAAATACATACCCTTTAACATATTATCACTGTTACATTTACAATTTGTAGTTATTTTAATAATACACAGCATCCACGTATACAACACACAATGTAACAAAGTCTGCATGAAGTACATTGGGAATTTATCAACCACGGATGTCCCACATGCCACTATCTGCACTATCTACAATTGCAATGTACAGCATGCGTAGCTGAAGCATGGTGTTGTTTCTCTGAACTGAGAATAGAAAAAAAAATGATAGTCCTCTTCATCTCTTAAGTTTACACGGGGAATTTATTCTCGTATTTCTCGGCATATCAGTAGACACTCCAACTGCAATTAATAGGTGGGGTGAAATGGGGTCCAAGATTATTGCACTTATATAGCGGCGTGCATGCACGTGTGTGTGTGTGGCTGCTTGTACTTATCCGCCTGATTACGATTTATTGTGCCGCAGTTTTACATGAATGTACCCCACTCAGACAGCGTATACTGACTCCAAGCCGACCAGTCCTAGTTTTAGCCCCTTATTGCCGAGCGCCAGACAGGGTAACAATATGTACCACCTTTTAACGTCTTTTGATATGACGCGGCCGGGGATCGAACCCGGACCTTCCGCTCTCCGGGCGGACGCTCTACCACTTGACCAAGGAGGCGGCCCACAATTAAAAGCTCATGTGAGGAACATCTAAATTTTGATATGTCTAGATATTTTAAAATTAATATTAAACAAATACTGTTAATTCTGCATAAAAAATGTTGTTACATTATGTAATACAGAAATGCATTGGGTAAATATTAATAGGCAGCTTCACGCCAGTGTTGCAAGTACATATTTTTTTAGCGTTACGTGGAAGAATTTATAAATTAAAATGAGAATTTATATTTGTTCATTCCATACACAGCCGTAACTGGGTGAGTGAGTTAGTTAAAATTTAACGTCGCATTGGCAATATTTCAGCCATGTAGCGACTTGTTGCTTTGTTATATTTGGAAACCATTATCCGTTTCCATTTAAATAATTAATACATAATTCACAATAACACATCTTTGGGTACCTCATGGTGACATTTTTAATATTCATAACTAATTTTATAACCTTAATATAGGAGCAGATGTACGTGGGAGATCTGTCACGGATTCGCCAATGCTGAATATGATATAGGTGTAAATAAAAACGTCCGGTATTTTTTTCAAAAGTCAAACGAATAATTATGGCTATATTAGGGGCTGGTAATATATTATAGAGGGTGTGGGATGGTTTGGGTTTATGACCCCACCCCATAATAATTTACCAGTCCCTGAATTATGTTCAAATTTTAAATATTTAAAAATATTGAATGTCATTTTTTCATCCCTCCATATTCCCCATCTCACACCAACCCCTATAAAAAATACCAGTCAGAATTGAAACACCAATTTAATTGTATATATAGCATGTAGTATTGGTACGAAAAAATCGCATTTACAAGCATGAACATAACTTTTAGGAACGACGACAGACTGACATACCAGTATTTCCTGATTCAATGTCGCATATCTAAGCATGAGTCAAAAGGTGTGTCGTTTTACCTGTGAATTACCTATTAGTCAACATTGTCAAACCCATTTTCGCCTCGAACCGCGTGAGTGCTAATCAAGTTTTAAGGAACAGATAGTTTACAGCATGATTATTTGTGAACACGTGTCATTGGCGATTTGATAAAATCACTGATGTTTAGCTTGCAGTGAAAGCACGTGCAGAGCGAATAATTCGTGCGGTAGTAAACTGCTTCTTTGTTCCCGTGTCAGTTTGTTAGCATTCCATTCAGACACATCACCGCGTAGGAGGAACTTGCACTCATCAGTGAACTTTATTTACATTTGAGAATACGAGTTTAATCTTTATTGTAAGTATACTTGATGTGTTATTGTATTGTTCTGTGTTTTGATTAATATCAATGTACCAATAAATTAATTATCAAATACAAAAGCGAACTTTATTTCGTATATGAAGGAACTACATGTCGTGGCGTAGGTTTTATGAATTCTGAACCACTGTATAGCAGGTGCCCCTGAACTGCGCATGCTCCTAGACTCGACGCCATCTTGGAATTTGAATATATTGTGAAAGGGTCGGTAAAACATTGGCGAAGGCTTGACGAGAAGAGCGATATAAGGCTGTTTCGAGACGCTCAGTGGTCCATCTGGGCCCAAATTTCGGTAAGATACAACAGCGAATGCGTCGTGTATGTATTTGGAGTATCGTATTAGCTAATTTAAGGCCGAATGGGCGCTAAAACGCGTCAAAATAAACGATGCCCCGATCTCGTTCGTACTCGTTCGACCGAATCAACCGACTGTCTTACATACATGTAGCGCATGAATTAATTTGCTGTGCTCATGCTTGGTTTTGTTATGCAATACTGGTTGTGTATTGATTATGTGACAAAAATACATCGTGTATTCGAACAGTTGTGTGTGCATATTGCTTTTCTGGGGTGGAATTCTGCAAAAAGATCGGGAAAGAAAGATGCAAAATGGCCGACATGACCCTGCCCGGCTCCCGGTTATGGCCGAGCTCAGAATCACTGCAGGAGTGGTCACCCTATTGTCACAAGTAAAATGCAGTTGTCTGGGCCCAGGAACGAACACACATACAAGGTTTTGTGTTGGTACTAAAACAATTCTCAACTCACTATATGTAAACATGATTATTATCCTCAACAGGAAATGACTCTGCCTGAGATCCCAAGAACTATTTTGATTAATCGTTTACACCATTGTTGAAATTAGGGCGAAAAGGCTACTTTAACCAGCTTTGTTAAGTTTGTTGACGAGAAGACTAAGTTATCAACTTCACATTTGAAGGAATGGTAATCAAAATAAGATGTATACAATCTGATTGTATTTCACAAGAGGTAAATTGGTTTACCGAAATATTTAGCCAAGATTTTGATAGCAACAAATTGCTGTGTAACCAATCACGGTTCACTTATCTCCCCTCTTAATAAATAATCCTGGAAATTAGTACAGTATTATTTATCAATATTCTTTGCTTGAAGTTTGCATTCATGACTCGCACCCAATATTACGCAATAATTGAGCAGTGATTGTTGTTGACAACATTGGTATTTCCCTGATATTTAAACTTTTGACGTGACATTCTTCTAGATCTATATCATTCATATTGTAAAGGAGTCGTCAGGGCATTTTTTTTATGATGGTCAGTCGGTGTACTAGATAATGAAGCTATGTGAGACCTGGAATCCAAGTTGTCCACAGCTCAGCTGCAGGGATGAGATGATAACTAGAGTTTGATGGAAATAAGGTAGTCCCAAGGCTTTCACTTGTGTATGCCACAAGTGAGCAGATAGAACAAGCTTTAATTTTATGAACTAAAATAATTAACCCATTTTCTTTTTCTAATATCCACTTTCACAGGCCAGTCATGTTTCTAGCAAGTATGGCAATACAACAATGTGTGACTTAAGCCACCAGTATTAAGCTTGGTTGATTGTAGTTTACATATTACATATTAACGCCATATAACACAACGCTGTCATGTATCATATTACTGCCATACTACCTGGATCTCATAAATGCACAAAGCACAGAGACCCTTTCAAACTGGATAATCATTTGGTAGCATAAATACTTAACCATGGGCTTGCTAGTTCAGCATATTGTACATGGATAGTGACAATATTGGTGTCTGTAAGATTATGGTTTTTACCTGAATAAATAAGTTTTAGCTTGGGTCAAGATAGTCATAAAAGCACAGATGTATCTAGGGCTGTTTCGCCAGGCCGATATTCTACCATGGGAATGTCAGCAAAACTTCCATAATTCATGTTAATGAAGTTCCACTTTATGTGATGGTTTGGTTGAAATGCCTTGTACTTTACTGCAACCAATAGAGATAAAGCATATGTTTAGTGTAATCTTAAAGTACAGTGTTAAAATACATATGAAATAAAGAAAATAAGAATTTTTAAAAATCCCTTTTTGAACTATATTCTCTATTTCTCTAAAATATGTTTCTGAAGAAGACTAATTATAGACCATAGCCATGTGCGTTTTAGGACCCCTAGATAATACACAATGTCACTCAAGCTTGAAATATTATTGTCCCATTGTTCATCTGGAATATTTCTTAAATTACAGCCACCGTTCTCACAGGTGAGGGGATAAGTTGACCCGAAAGTGACCGAATCCATCTGAATCTGTGTCCCGGGGCTACATTACCCGGTGTTTACTAAATCAGGGCACTTGACACCAGCTGGTCAGCATATGCACTTCCTGTCTGGTAGTCTCTTACGACAGTTCGTGTCTTTGCTGTATTAGTATCATGCTACCCAAGGGGGGTAAGGGTGGGCCAGTCTAAGGCGCCAAGATTCGCTGTGCAGAGTTGCGTCCCTTGGACGCACCAGAAACGTATGACTGTGGGTTCGAATCCCGATTCACCCTGATTATGTTTCTAGGTTTGTCAGCACCATACCCATGCTCGTTGGTTTCACTGAAGTGGTAAATGTCTGAGACCTGCATCACTTTGGGCTTTCCTCCCACATTAAGCTGACACGCCTCGATATAACTGGAATACTGTTAAAAGCAGTGTTAAACATCACTCACTCATGATACCCAAGGGCATGGGTGTCGCCAGCGGTAGAAACATGACAGTTTTAGACCACAAGTCCTTAATGATAACATACAGCAAAACCCTTAATGCAATGGCAATTTTCTACTGATCCTTATGATAGTATACTACTCAAAAGAAGTTAAGGATCACCTGATTCTTTCATATTATAATAGTTAATCTCTCATGCCATGGCAGATTAACTTTACCAATATGAAAGAATCGGGTGATCCTTAACTTCTTTTGAGTAGTATATTTTGATACCATAACTATTGGGCAGTTGGGCAAGAACTACAGGACTTGTCACAATTTCTAATGCTGGTCACTACTCGTGCCTCGGTTGTGATGTTGATGACTTCAGTTTCTTAGCTTTTAGCTCCACATGTTAACACTAAAACATCCAGTGGAAATGATATCGGGTTCAGGTTTGTAGACTAAACCTTTTGGCACTAAACAAGTGTTTTGAATTAAGGCATATCCTGGGGCTGTGACAGTGAATTGTATTTGATTCATAACCTTAATGTGGATTGAAATAAGGGTTATGATAATCCCTTGACTTTCATGTTTAATTTTGAACTCTGAAAAGCATTTTTTGGTAGGTGATTGGTCCTGATCGTCTGCAATTTGAATTATGAGAGGTGGAATCTGATTGGTCAACAGAATGGCCACTGGTGTCGCTACGATTAAGCCCAGAAATTCCAGCCTTTTTCGGCAAGGATGGAAACTGCACTTTTGTAGTCAGTTAACTCCTTTGCCTCGGGAAGATGTACACCTCGGTACAGATGCCATCTTTGAGAAAACCTTCAGGAAAATGCACCTTGTTCTGTGTCCACCATTGATCTGAATGACTGCTACACCTGCCTATTGAACCAAGACCAACCTCTTGTAGAATGATGGCCCATTTTTCCTGAAAAGCTTGGTGCAATTGCTGCTGATTCTGGTAGACATTGATGTAAAGGTCTGTCCAGTTCGTCCTCAACTGGATTCATATCCAGAACCTTGACAGCCATGTCAGTATGTTTAGTGTTCTGAGCTCTCAGGAAATCATCACAGCCTTGGGTTGGGTGCTGAAAATGGTGCTTGCAGAGCCTAGACTACCTGAGTAGGCAAAATCTCGCCATGATAATGACATTATGCACTTTTGTGACGTTGCCATGGGTATGAACAAGATCTGTTCTTCCCCCTAAATGGCTTCCAGGATCGGGGCGGTCAGGTAGTCTAGTCGTTAAAGATTTCGCTCGTCACGCCGAAGACCTGAGTTCAATTCCTGACATGGGTACAATGTGTGAAGTCCATTTCTGGTATCCCCCTGCCGTGATATTGCTGGAATATTGCTAAAAGCGACGTAAAACCATATTCACTCACTCCCAAGATCGTTACTGAATCTGTCAACTTCATGTACACCGCATCCATTCTGTTGTTGATACACACTGATCTACTTCTCTCCTTTGGTGAAAGAAAATATACCTACGTCGACCTTCCTGGTCCAATTCTGACAGTAATGGACAGTATACCTAGGACATAAGGACCTGAAGCTATCTAGATGTTTTGGTTATGCAGGGTCCCTTTGATCTTGGGTGATCTCAAGTGCCAATATTGTCAAAGGAGGATGAAGTCATGCTCGGGGCAACATGGAAATGCATTGCCACTGATGCTTGTGATTTACCAGTTTCAGGTCTACAAATAGTTATTTCTCACGATAATGTTACTAAACAGTCTCATGATGTTAGTCAGGATTGTATGGTCCAGACTTGATTATTTGCAGACCTGTCATATAGCTGGAATATTGCTGAGTGCGGCGTTTAACAACAAAAACTGTTTTGAGTCCAATATGGGATACTTTCCTTTTAAAAGTTTGAAACTAATTTCAAAAGCCACCTGCATGATGTATGCGTTTCTTGCGCAAAGTAGTGTAGCAATCTCATTAAAATCAGATCTAAGTTCTCGCTACTGAGGACATCCCATTACAGGTCATGTCAGATTTTAATGAGATTGAGTAGCGTCGATGATCACACATTTGGTAATCCAATAGATACTGCTCAAAATTTGCTAAGGACCAAAACATCTATTGTTGGTCCAGAGCAAATGTCCGTAGCTAACAATAGCATCATGGTGATCATAAAGATATTGTGTGTCAAGAAGTGGAGTGCTTGCACTTCCTTATATGGCTGTATGTAGGTCAATGTAGCAGCTGTTGTATCTTGTCAGTATGACATGAATACATGATCATTGTGAGTTTATCACATTGTATCGAGGCATATGTTTAAACGATAAGTTTTAAACCTACATATAAAGTGTTTACTGCAACATTTGAATTAAAGGGACTGCAGTAGATTAGTAAATGCTAAAATATTTACATTTGTTTATTCGTTCCGCTTTGTAACAGTGTTGGAACCTACACCGAAACTTCGATCTTAATTGTAATAAAAAAGTTGTTCATCCATAAATTCTTAACCTTACTCCAACTTCTAAATCAAATGCCTATCAAAAAAGTGATCTGTACTTTACTTTGTCATGGCAAAGCTCACTTACTAAATGGTAAGCAGCGTTAGAAATTGGCACTAGTGCTGAATAGTTACGGTATCCTAAAGACCAGTAGAAATTTGCCCTTTCTCTAAGGCTTTTGCTATATGTTATCAAAAGGACTAGTAGCCTAAATATTTTAGCTTCTTCTGCTTGGAAGGAGATTAGGTTAAATTTGACAATTCCTCTTTGATGTCAATTGGAAAGTAAAAGAAAGTCATTTGTCTGTATTAACCCTAATGTTAAAAGGTAAAGATTAAGGGTATCCCTTGATTTCATTTCCATAGAAAACCTCAAGGACACCGGGAACCCCCATAGTTTTGTAGACTGGATAAAAGCATGTGCTCTTATGTGATCTCTTGACCATTTTTGTTTCAATATACACAGATGTATGGCACAATGGCTGAAAATACTTCCGTTTTCACTAAATAGTGTTTAATGTAACAGTTATTAAACAAACACTGAAGGAAAGAATCAATATTTTTACTTTGTGTGCGATTGTGATCGATCGAAGTATTTTGATAGCTCAGTCTGTCGGGAAATGAACAATCTAAACCTTGCATTATAAAGGTACTGTATTCGACGTAATAAGCGTGCACAGCGATATTTGCAAATATATTGGCTAGTGAACAATCCCATTTAGCACCCCTTCCGATTGATCTATGTACACAAGACTTTTTTATTCGTGTATAATACGCACTCGTGTGTTATATCACCCTTAATTATGGGCAATTAAATTCTTGAAAAATATATCCGTCGCATGTAAACATTTCAGGCTGTTAGCATAAACCACAAAATTTACGATCTTTCAACTCAAAATAATATTCTAATAAGAGACCCCTATTTCTTATTTTGAGAGCGCCCTGGGCGCTTATTAGGTTGAATACGGTATATTTAATGAAGCGGACAGGAAGATACTGTAATTGAAAAGTAATAAGTTGTCTTATGAATGGAACAAATAGTGGGCCTATAGACACAGGGATAAACGTCATTGTCTCTCAGGCAAGGCATGGGCATGTTGCCTATAAATTACCAGTACCTGTTGAAGAGGTAATTGCCCTTGTTACCACCTATACAAATGTTGGTAGTAGCAGAAGCTCTATTGTTGAGGTGTCTGGCCCCACAGTGTTGTTGGTCACCTCGACTGTCAATAAAGCTGCCACTTGCCACGCCTTTGTCCACTTCGGTTTAATTGGCCGAGATGACCTATGGGTTATATTTAGCATGGCATCTTACAGGTGACCCTTCAACCGTGTCAATTGTCTTCAGGCAGGTGAATGTCAAAATCTGATACAGATAAGGATTAATGTATGTTGATCGCTTTTCCTCGATAAGAAAAAAACAAATTAAGCTGTCATCCTAGCCAGTGACTTTCACTATTTATTTCAAAAATAATTTTCTTTTTGTTTATGTGCATTTTTCAACAAAAGTTAAAAAAAGATATAATCCAAAATCAGAGTTTACTTTTTTAAACAGAGCGTCATTATTTCGGAGGGAACTTGTGTGCACTTGCAGGTTCGTACAAATTAAAATCTGACATCCAGTATATCTTTACTCAAATTTGGCATATGGGATGTTTACACAATCCACAATTACGGCAAATTATATGGAACAAAAATAACCATGATGTATGTTTTTAAATGAAGTTAAGCATGGCTCAACCACTTGGTAATAACAGGCTAATACTGTAGCACTATGAGATCCGTGGAGTGTTATTGTGCCTGCCAAAATGTCAGCCGACACAGATTGGCATATGTCAAACTGCTCCGATGGGAGAGGCCATTATTGGCAGCTGACAGCCATTGCTGTGGGAGTGGGTGAGTTCATTATTTGCTGTGACATGTGTCAAAGCGGCTGGCTTGGTGATATGTTATCAATATTTACAGCACCCAAGCTCATGTGGCTGTAGCCCGCCAGAGATAAGGATCAGCTCCTTCTCAACAGATACTCTCCTTCCTTGTTTAATAGTTTCATTCACTGTTCAAGTAGGAACAGTTGACTCTAGTTTTGTGTGTTGGAGGGCAACTGCCCATCAGATTTCCCCTCGCTTGGATTACAGTGGATATACCCTGCTGGGAGATAACCATTTTCATTAGGTAGGTTTTATCTTATGTTATCACACAGGGAGGAATTTGAGGACTGTTTTTTGCTTTCATTGTTTGAAGCTTTCATTTGAGATGCATACATTTAAAAAGTATGTTTTTTTTAATTTAAGCGCCATGATGAAGCTAAATAGAATTATTTTATATTTTATTGAACAGTGTTCAAAATTAGCATGACAGTTGAGGGACTTTGTCATAGCCCTAGTTTTAAAAGGTAATGATTTAGGTATTCAGATTCAAATACTGTAGAAAATGCACATCTCCAGGGACTCAAGACAATTTTGAAAACATCTGAAGTTAAACAATTAATATTTTGAGAATGTTGTTGGAAATTTAGGGAATACTATGGCTCGCTGCTTTTAATACAGGATTCCCAAATTCATTCCTGTGCTACATTTCGACCACTGACACACACACCTTACCCCCATTTGAAACCTGATTTACAACAGTGACGTCGTGTATAACCCAAGTAAAAAGTGCTGGTTGTGATACACCTTATCTGGCAGTGGCAAGGAGGTGATAAGAATCTTCAGTCATTTCTTGACCTGTGTCTAAGTGCCCTCATTTATTGCATTTTAAGACATTGACATCTTAGATTTATTATGTGCTTTGACACGGGAACATTTGCTGACGTCATAGCTACATGATCTTGCATGCTGATCATCATTGCTTAGTCTTAATGTGGGCCACATGTTTGGGAGCTTGTCTGTCTGTGATGCAAGTGTTGTGTTTTTCTCTCAAAATTTGAATTTTTATTAATTTTTGTTAAAGTCCTTAATTCTGTTAACAGTTAACACTTTGCTAAAAAGATTTAATAAGGTAGGGATTAGGTGTGTTTTCATTGTCTCTGTTTTGCCACAGGGCACTTGTGGGATGAAGTGTTTACATGGCCTATAGTAGTGAGGATAATTTTGAATTACAACGGTCCCTCAACGAGGTGACAGGTGGTTTGCCTCCCAGCTTGTCCTGTCATCCATTGTGAAGGAGTGGGGCCGCTGAAGCGTGGAGAAACACTGGGGGATTATCTTGTCAGGAGGGATAGAGGGAGTGCTCGTTTTACACCCTTGTCCATGGCTATGCTCACTAGGGAGGAAATAGTATTTGAATGCGTCTCTCCGATGGTATCCCAGAGGTGGTCTCTCCTGTACAATTCATAGTGTAAGGTTCAGAGACCTGTCTCACTTATCACAAGTTTGATAATTTTTTTGCTCAATATTTAAATCATGACCATGTTAATTCTTTTGGTATTTCAAAAATATTATTTGTGCATTGACATTGAATTTGTTTGTCTGACAGTTATGTCATGTGAATACTATTGTTAGAGTGGAAGTGTTGTGCAACCACCGACACACTGGCCTACTCGCTCATGTCATGGCAGAGGGTTAAGGCCCTTGTCAGAATGACGGCTATTCTTGGATAACTATTTGAAAAAGACTCTTTTTGCCAGCGTTCTTTGAGCCTCTGTGCTAATGACAGATCTTGGTTAGTAAAGTTTTCGAATGTTGAATTATTGGTCTACTAACTATAGAACTTTGGTGGCTGATTTTTCCAAGGTTTTTCATCAGTGTTTAGCTGCTCTGACAGGTAAATAGTTGTCACCCCTGAGAAGCCCTGGTCATCTTTCACTTACAATAGTACAAAAGCAGCTTAGTACGCATTCTATCAGTGACAACCAATGCTAGACATTACCCTGCTTGTTCACTGCCCTGAACAATAAACCTAAAAAGTCTGAGAAATATATCCAAGACAGGTAATGTTTTTTACAAATGGCCCTCACAGCAAATTTCTTTCTATCCAGTTTAATTCCAGTTACAGTTCTTAATTTCAAACAGTGTTTGCAAGAATAAAGTTGAGGTTGACTGCGTCTGAACATTCTCATTGAATACACAGGCCTCAAAGTTTAAATTTTTACCAAATAGCCATAGGGCTACAAGTAATTTTTTCCAGGTAGCCAGTGGTAAAATTATAAGTCAAGCTAATATTGTAGGTAGCCAAAAGCATTCGAAATTATCTTTGATCAAATAACTATTATTGTATATTAATGGAAACTGTACTTAGTTTTGTTATTTGTGACTCGACCAATGATGTAATTTGTTTGTAGATTATATAGGTATACCAGCTTATCCAATAAACTATCAACTAAAATAACATACTTATTACATTAATATTTATGTATTTTGGTTCAATGTTGACTTTGAGGAATTATTTGCGAGTATAATTAGCAGCAGACATGTTTATTTTTGTCTAAATATGTATAGCAATAGAATTTAGTCCAGATATTTTTCAAGGTAGTCATTTGGCTACCTCTGAATTTTAGACAGTAGACAAATTGAAATTTAGATCGCAACTTTGAGGCCTGACACATCAAACTATTTGTCTGTGTGAATGATGATTTCAAGTGTAATCTGTTGAAGTGCTCGGTGACTGTCGAGTACTTGTAGATGTGTGTGGTAGACGGTATACTGGTGTCTACTCAGACTGATTTGTGGCCTACTTCTCCCTGTCGGTGGGAGACATGTCGATGTATCGTGTCACATTGGAATAGAGCTGATCTGACACTGGTGATTGACACTTACCTAGTCACACTCAATAACCTTTTTAGAACACTTGGTTTATCATGTGACTAACTCAAGTACTTGGTAGAATGATCTGGACATTTTCCTTGGTCCCTGAGGGGCGGTCAGGTAGCCTAGTGGTTCAAGCCTTAACTCATTGCGAGTAGACCCAGGTTCAACTCACAACATGGGTACAATGTGTGAAGCCCATTTCTTGTGTCCCCCACCGTGATATTGCTGGAAGATTGATAAAAGCGGCGTGGAACTGTACTCGCTCACTTGGTCCCTGACTGTCTCAATAGCTTTGATTCACAGTTTAATCGGATATGTGTACACTATTATGTTATGTTATGAAACTTATTCAAATTGTGACCTGGGATATCTATTACTTAACTTGTGTGTGGGTGTGGGTGGTATGTAGTAATTCTTTGTAACCTTGGTAACAAAAGCTGAAGTCTGGGGAGAAGTTTTTGGAATACAGATCCTGAAGGATAACAAGTAACTTAAACTGTAATGGTTTATGCCATGGAAGCCCCTTACTCACTATTAATCATTTACAACTGACTTGTAAAACCATGTGAAAACTTATGCTTCCTAAAATTAAAATACATCACAAGATTATTTTTTAAGGCAAGGTCAGACAGGCAACCCTGTACTCACATGAGCTGGGATGTCTTTTATTTAAGATAATGTAACAGTCTCTGACTTTACCTATTTGTTCAAAGCATAGGTCTAGTAATCTTGGATATTAGTCCATATATTCTGACACTAAATTGTCTTTAAAAGGATGCTGAGAGCAAAGTTCAGGCTAGTAGCGTCAACTTTTTGTCAGACGGATGAAAGGAAGTAGTTATTGCTCGTTGCAACTGAATTTTCTTATTTCTGAACATGGTGTTTTCTGGAATGTGGCATCTTCTTCATTGTTGGAAAGACGCGCTTCATTCTCATAAGCTTCTCTTCCAGTTATGGGGTTTATGATGCATGGATTATTGTCATGGTTCTCTCGACGAGATGTTTTATGATTTGGAGAGGACTGTGACATTTTGATGGACAGAAGTCAGAGCAGGCTCAGTGATTCATTGCAAAATGACATCTTGATTGACTAGGCCGTGCAAAGAGAGGGACTTGTGCAGGTGATGAGAAAAAGGATAATTTATTGCCTGTGACTTTATACAAATCTGGTTCAGAAGGTTCACTGTTACTTGGGCATTATGCGATGTTTTACAATATGAATTTGTCTTTGACAAGTTGTAATTGTTGTTGATAATGTGACAGTTTTGGCATGTTTTCATGGTCATCCGAGTGGAAAAATCTGGCAGATTGACTTCACAAAACATGTTGAGAATATCATGCTATTATTTACGTAGCAATAACACTTATAGCTTTTGAAACCTACATACATTATCTTGTCACCAAGGTCTAGGCATGTCAAGTGATTGCTCAGCCAGATCCTGACATTGTGTACCTATACTGACAGGCTGACAAGGCGAGTCATGTAACTCAACTTAATCGTTTAATTTGAGTATGAATGAGATATATTAGCACTTAATCATGGATATCCCCAGTTCCTCAAACAATCCAGCTTGAGGCAGCTTGATACATCTTGATAACATTGTGAGAGGTCTTGTTGAAATTACCCTGAATATGTTGACTAATTGAACTTGCAAGGTTTTAATCCCTGTCAAATGTAGTATCCTATTCGGGAAACTATTTACCATGATTAACAAAATGACTGATTTCCTAATAACTTACGTTTTCTTTCCAGATTTGACCACAAGTGAACAATGAGTAGTTACCAGATGAATGCGTCTGGGGATCCTGCTAGGACCAGTGAGTATACAGTTCCTTTCCTAGTTAGTCTACAGTGAAACCTTGATAGTTCTGGTCCCTGTTAATTCAGAAATTTACAGTTGGGAATGTCTTTGTCGGTGCTCCTGCTGGCTTTTGAAACTGCCATCCTTGTGGACTGGCAACTCTTAAAATTACTAGTTCATCCCTAATTTTTGCCAGTCCCAACTTTCAACAAATGAAGATGTATGAAAACAAATTCAATTCTTTCAACATCAGGTTCAGTGCTAAAATGTCTTCTCTGAAGTGACTAAGTTTGATTTATATGTCATTCACTCAAACTACAGTATAGATTTCCTCTTCTTTTGAAATATTTCGAGACAAAGTTGCTACAGATGGATATTTTTATCCTAGAGATAGAAATAGCTGACTTTGTTTGAAAAATATACTTACATGAATATCACCGATTTTATAAGGTACTTTGTTTTCCGGGACTGGCAGCCACATGGACTACCGGTCCAAGCCTAATTTTACCGGTAGAAAACTGGTAATTTCCGGTAAATGGGAACACTGTTTGTATAGGAAGGGCCATTGCTATCAAGATACGCGATGCAGACATTCGTTAATCTGAATAATTTGAAAAACAATCTATGCTTTTTCTAAGCTCAGACAAACTTAGTATTGAAGCTTAACAATGTATAAATGAGCAGGATGGTTATGCTATCGGCCACTGATGTTGCGTAGGCTGGGATATATACAGGCGACTTGAACTGAAATAGTGCAGACAATAATTCCACACAGTATCCTTAGTAGATCCCTATTTACAATGACTAAGTGTAGACATTTTGTTTTTGGTCGATTGATCCGTGGCTCCCATTCAGTGTCAAGTTAGGCCAAACTAAAAGAAAAGGCTGTTTCAGGCAACCCTCCGGACACTGCACAATAACAAATGTTAGAAACAAATGCTGATGTGGTATTGTGTAACTCAAACATCTGGTTGTATGGATGAAAAAACATTTATTTCCTGACCCAGCATCATTCATCTCGTATAAGTGGGTAATTTTCCCTGATAACATAGCCTTGTGCTGGGTGCTAGTTAGGAGAGCCTCGAACCTGTTCTACATAGTGTAAAGATGGCTGGCATGAGAATATCTGTATTGGCCAATTGTCTTGAGGTACAGTCAGCTTGGTGCTTTTGCCTCGGTTATTATAATTATAATAGTTCATTGCTGAAAATAGTGAGCACAGATTAACAGATTTGTTTAGAGACTGAATCTGGACATTGAGTCCATCATTGATGGTATGTGTGCTGCATGTATAGATTTATTATGTTTTTGTCTTGGCATTTTCTAACTAAATAACAGGGCGGTCGGGTAGCCAAGTGGTTAAAGCCTTTGCTCATCGCTTTGAAGACCCGGGTTTGTTTCCCGACGTGGGTACAAAGTGTTAAGCCCATTTCTGGTGTCCCTGCCGAGATATTGCTGGAATATTGAAAAAAGCGGCGTAAAACTCGCTCACTCTTACTAAATAACCTACAAACCAAGTAACACAGGGAAACTATTATTTTTATTCAAAACCAATTTACTTTCAATTAACCTGCGTGCAGAAACGCAAGCATTTAATGTAAAACTCAAATGTATAAAAACAGCACATGTAAATACCCAATGAAGCTTTATCAGCATGTGTACAAAGGAGCTAATTTCCAAATTACCATTACGAACAAATTTACTTTCCGAGTCAACATGGTCAATACTAGATATTTAGAATAGTAACATATCTAAAACATTATTTCATTGTTTTGTAAATCTTAAAATGTTAACTTGTTTGGGGAAAAACCTGATAGTGAATAGATCAGCAATTAGAATGTCACCCAATGAAAAATGTAATAACCCAATTAATAGAAACCTTGACATAAAAACTCAATTGCTCAAAAAATAATTTGGAGCTCGGAATATGTTCATTGTTGAAACCTTAATTTTCATTTCTTATGACATGAGGGGCGGTCGGGTAGCCTAGTGGTTAAAGCGTTCGCTCGTCACGCCGAAGACCCGGGTTCGAATCCCGACATGGGTACAATGTGTGAAGCCCATTTCTGGTGTCCCCCGCCGTTATATTTCTGGAATATTGCTAAAAGCGGCGTAAAACCATACTCACTCACTCTTATGACATGCAGTTAGGCTAGAATGTTTATCTGTCAGTGTTACAGCTGGTGTAAGAAACAGGACTATAAGTCCGTCGTTTTGCTATATCCGAGTTAATTATTTATAAACTGAAGGCTTCTCCCACGAGATTAGGAAAGCAAGAGTTTTTATGAAAAACACGATGACATTTCATGCATGGCTAATTTCAATTTTGAAAAACAAGGAAGGCGTGTAGAAATGTTTGGCACTTGTAAACACCACATACCTTTTGTAATTAGCATACTTTTTTAATGCCTGTTTTTATTTCTTTCTAAATGGAAGTTTTGCTTTCAGAAAACTAAGTATAAGGATTCACAACATTTTGCGCGATTTTTCAGCTGATAAAAAACAATGCGCTAACGGCATAGTGAGGTCAGATGGTATATTGTTCAAGTATTGATCATCTAAATATAACAGTTGCCAAGACATGGCAGGATCTATTTTGGAGCAAGGCGTAATCCTAGTAAAATCCCGGACCACGATTTTTCCTTGTCATAGAGCAGTGGTAGCATGTTTAGTATGCTTTCTGTAAACATAGCCTAGCGAGTTTCGTGTTGATGCGTGAGCTCGTACTTGCCTGGACAAGGCATATGAAGGGAAGTGTATTCGTCAACAAGGAATTTCTGTGAACCTAGTTAGGTAAATATTGTTAGCTTTCACTAGTTGTTTAATGCTACCATTGACATTTCCTGAACTGTTCCTTTTGACACAGATTTTGAATTCCTTTTTGGAGGGGGAGGGGTAGTGTTTTGGAAAAAAAAGTGTTTTATAAACCAGTCCCTGCTGTGAAAATACACAAGCTGAGGTATGCAGACTTTAATTAATTTGTGTTTACTGTCAAGGAATATTGATTTGTTTGCAGATTCAAACTTCTGTGAATTGTGTATTTTGTAGGTATTAAAGATTTCAAAAAGAACTGTTTGATGTAGGGGAAATTTAGTTCGTTAGTCAGTTATAACTGAAATAATTTGTTAACATGAGATGTTGTGGACCCATTGTAAAACACTACATAGTGGTAACAAGTTATTCGTGTGAGAAGCACAGTTGTGATTTTCAAGGTGTTTCTTGATTTGACTTGAAAGTGGCATATTGTTTACTTAATGCTTGTATGAAAAATTATTTGAGTGGTATGTATTAACATGTGACATTTCCAGTAGATTTTAGCTTGGCTTAATGGACCAAAAGCAAAAGTTTGGGGGTCTGAATAGTGGTTATATTGCGCACTGCTGCTGTAGATTTTGGTGTTACAATGTGGATGATGTATGGGAGCTGAGCTGACAGAAAAAGATTGTACTGTCCAGGTTTCAATGGCTATATGGAGAATATAAAGACGATGTAATTGTCTTAAGATATTTCCGTGAAAATGTCATTTTTGCAGGCCATGAGATGAAATATAACATGTTATTTCACAAGATAAAGACAGTGTTATATTTGTTTTCTTTCATGGTGTGACCCTCAAAACCATGGTGTCATTGAGGTAGACTGAAAGTAGTTCCGGCATAAGGTGTCACTTCTATAAATGAAATAAATTTTATAGATAGATATTGCATTTTACACAATGTTCATAGTATGATCATTGTTCATAGCATGACAGGCCAATTAATGACTGTTTTGTATTTTAGTTGGTCCTAGCAGCGGTAACTACATGGATTTGTCCGACATGCCAATGGAGAACAAGCAACAACAGACCATGATGTGGCAGCAGAACCAGTACATGACAGATTCTGGCATCCACTCAGGTGCAACCACACAGGTGAGAATATGTTAGAAACCAGTGAGGACGTTTTTCAGCAATGTTTGACTTTCTATTTAATTCCCAAATTTGAAAAAAATAGTTTTGGTCATTTTTCTGTAACCATCGGTTAATATCCTAAAAATGAACAGAGCTGAAACCCTGATACTTGAAAATAATTCTTCTTTTTTACTGCCTCTACCCTAAACAGATGGAGAGCAAAGACAGTTTGCTTTTTGATATTGATCTATTTTTATATAAGCAGGGGTGAGAATCTTCTGAGAATTTTATTGACCAGAAATTTATTAAAATCTGATGGCTTCCCCCATAAACACCTCCAATTTACTGACCACGCTCCATTGCAAAGACGGTTCAGCTGAAAAGAAAATACCCATTCTCATCCCTGTATAAGTTCTAAGCCAGTTCTCTGGTAAATGTGTGACGTGTGAACAAAACCCAATCTGTACAGAATCAGTCCCACATTAAGATAGGCGTGTCAATAAGCTTATTATACCTGGCATGTTGGAACCAAGTGGAATCAATGCTGGGAATGTTGAGACAATGCAAGGTGTGTGTCGCTGTTCTAGGCCCCCTCCATCAGCAGCAAGACTGGCCCCGGGGAAGAAATAGAGGATGAGAACATGGATCCATCCAAGATGATGTTTGACTGGGGGCCAGGCAACTTCAGCGACGGCTATGGCCAGGAACAGGTGGATGGTACGTGAAATCATTCAGTCAATGATGTCATTTAATTGCTTTAATAGTGGAGAGATTAAATGTCAGCAAATCTTAATTTATTTATTCATATTCGTTTAAGTATAAATTACAATTGCTGAAAAAAATGTCAACTCCAGAATAAAATGTAGTGACATGATCCTAATAAAGATACGTCAATAAATCTGATAAAAAATAACGTTGTGTATCACAAATTGATGCCTTTTTCCTCAGATATCAACCAGCAGTTGAATCAAACCCGCTCCCAACGAGTGCGAGCAGCCATGTTCCCAGAGACGCTGCCTGCTGGTGTCCAGATCCCCTCCACACAAATACACCCTGACCAGCCCACAGCAGTTCAGAGGCTCAGCGAACCATCGCAGATGCTGAAACACGCTGTTGTCAATCTCATCAACTACCAGGTACTTAATCTTGCCTCACTTGTGGAATCAATCACTGGATTGTCTGGATTACTTATGGACTACTTATTGCAGACACGAACATCTGAATAGGCCAATGGTTACTGCGTTGGCTTATCAGCCCAGGTTTGATTCCTTACAGGATGTGATGTCCATCTTTCTTAAGGTCCATGTGTTTCCATAATGGAGATTTTCTTTAGGCACAAATCACCAACATTTGTAAGCTTATCTTCTTCAAGCTTGTATCTTACCCATGAAGATCCGGATTAGAATAGGTCTTCATCAGACCATGCTTGCTGTAAAATGTGACTATGCTTGTCATAAGAAGTGATTAATCAGGTGGTCAGATGGCTTGGTTTGATGCATGTGTATCGTATCCCAATTGCTTGGATCAATGCTCATCACATCAATAACTGGATTGTCTGGTCCAGGCTTGATTATTTTCAAATCAATGACATATAGCTGGAATATTGCTGAGAGTGGCGTTAAGAAACAAGTTAACAATTTTGTATCTTTAAATTTAGTTTCTTCTAGAAATTAGCCTTTATGAATGTTTAGATAAATAAAATAAGTTTTTTTGGTTTCATTTGAAACAGATTTTAATACATACTGTTTGTTGTTTAGGATGATGCTGATCTGGCAACAAGGGCCATCCCCGAGCTGATCAAACTGCTGAATGATGAGGACCAAGTGGTGGTGAGCCAAGCAGCGATGATGGTACACCAACTGTCAAAGAAAGAGGCCAGTCGCCACGCCATCATGAATTCCCCCCAAATGGTTGCTGCTCTCGTGCGTGCCATGAACAACACAGACGACCTGGAGACCACTCGCTGTGCCGCCGGAACCCTGCACAACTTGTCACATCATAGACAGGGTCTCCTGGCCATATTCAAATCTGGAGGAATACCAGCTCTTGTCAAACTCCTCAGGTAGGTGGACAGCTCCAACCAATCTTTCAAACAATTTAAAAAAAGAGGAAGGAAAACTGTTTGCTTAATTGCATGCAAGAATTGTCATTTTCAGTGTAACATTTCAATCATAACTAATTAATAACTACAATATTGTGTATAATCAGTACTACAAAAAAATGTTAAGCCATGACGGTAATATTAATGAAATGTGTATTCCTTAACTTTCTTTTATTCAATCGTACATACTGATTTTTCCTTCACTATACATAATATAAATTACCCAGAAAGCAAACTTGTAAACCAACTGCAAAATAACCTGAAAATAAGATTATGGAAGTCAGTATTTAGTTCCGTGCATTTGATTTGAGTAGGAAGTCACTTATAAGCATAGTTTATATCAGGTGCGGTCGGGTTGCCTAGTGGTTAAAGCGTTCTTACCACACCGATGACCCTGGTTCAATTCCCAACATGGGTACAATGTGTGAAGCCCATTTCTGGTGTCCCCTGCCGTGATATTGCTGGAATATTGCTTAAAGCGGCTTAAACCATGCTCACTCACTCTTAGTTTATATCATGAGTGTCTGTTTCCAGTTCACCAGTGGAGTCAGTCCTGTTCTATGCAATCACCACACTGCACAACCTCCTGCTCCATCAAGAGGGGTCCAAGATGGCCGTGCGCCTGGCAGGAGGCTTACAGAAGATGGTTGCACTCCTACAAAGAAACAACAATGTCAAGTTCCTCGCTATCACCACCGACTGTCTGCAGATCCTTGCCTACGGAAACCAGGAAAGCAAAGTGAGTGTTTTATGATTCAACATCTATTAGATTGAGAATATGACATCACACGAACAAGCTGGTGTAATTGGAACGTGATTTGGTCTTGTGAATACCCTACCTCTATTATGTCATTGCCTATTTCCTGTATTTTGTCCGTCATATTAGGATACAATTCAGATATTTTCAACAGAAGTCCCCTTCACTATCAACTATCCATTATTAGTTGTGCCACTAAATAGTTCTCCATTCCCAAAACTCTTATGCATGTGCCAGACAGGAAAGCTCACTCCTTTCCCATGTTGTCAAAATCAGTTGTCCGTACACTTACAACAATTTCAGGTTCATAGTAGTATTACTATTGTCTTGACTTTAAAAAAAACGGGGCGGTTGGGTAGCCTAGTGGTTAAAGTGTTCGCTCTTCACGCCAAAGACCGGGGTTCAAATTCTGACATGGGTACAATTTGTGAAGTCCATTTCTGGTGTCTCTCTCTCTCTCCTCCCCCCATGTGATGTTGTTGGAATATTGCTAAAAGCGGCGTAAAATCAAATTCACTCACTCACTTGCTTAGAAAACCATGTATCAAACCTGATTTTAACTCCATCACAGTGCCCATCTTCAGTACAGATAATTGGGAGGTACTTGTATGTAGTATACTCCACAACAGGTCTGAGCGTGTCCCTTCCTGGGGCGGCCCAGTCATCTTAGGTGCCGCAATTTGCTGTGCAGATTTGTCCCTTGGGCACGCCAGAAACCTATGATTGTGGGTTCGAATTCCTGTTAGCCCCAATTATGTTTCTAGGTTTGTCAGCACAATACCCGTGCTCGTAGGTTTCACTTAGGGCTGTCCTCACACATTAAGTTGACACGCTGCAATATAACTGGAAACCCAACTCGCTTACCATTGTCCCTTCCAGATAATACTGCTTGTTGTGTTTGGCTAACTCATGGAATTCTCATTTCCAGCTGATCATCCTTGCCAGTGGAGGACCCGGAGAGCTGGTCCGTATCATGAAATCCTACACATATGAAAAACTGTTGTGGACAACATCTCGTGTTCTGAAGGTGCTATCTGTCTGCTCCAGCAACAAGCCAGCCATTGTAGAAGCAGGTATGTAGTCTACCTACGAGCGCTATTGTCAGTATAGTGTCTTGGGAGTTTTAACCGTCAAGATAGATATTTCAGAAAAGCTCGAAATTTAGATGTATGATGCCTGGTCTTCTTGCTTAAAGTTGTATCTTTCTGTTGTTTCAGTAGATTGTTTGCAGCCCCAATTAAGTTTCTAGATTTGTCAGCACCATACCCGTGCTCGTGGGTTTCACTTAAGTGGTAAAAGTCTAAGACCTGCTTCACTTGAGGCTTTCCCCCCACACTAAGCCTACACTCTGTGATATGACTGGAATACTGTAAAATCTGCATTAAACCCACTTAGTTTATGGACTTCAATGGTAAACATGGCAAAGACATTTTGAGAGTAAGATGTAATTGAAGATAACGGTAATTGCTGCAAATATTGATCTGTATTTCCCATCTGCAGGAGGAATGGCAAGCCTGGCTATGCACCTTGGTCATCAGAGTCAGAGGCTGGTCCAGAACTGTCTGTGGACACTCAGAAACTTGTCTGATGCTGCAACAAGAATTGTAAGTGTCACATGCTACATGAAACAGAAATTTACCCTATGAACCATTCTCACTTGTTCCATCTTCCTGCAATAGCTGCACTATTGCTGATGCGGCGTTCAGCAATAATCTCTGTTCAGCCAGAATGACAGTGTCGTCCATTTCAGGTTTTTCATTTCCATGTATTGCGATCAAGAAACCGACCCGTGAAGATCCAGGGTAGAATAGGTCTTCAGCAACCCATGCTTGCCGTAAAAGGCGACTATGCTTGTTGTAAGAGGTGACTTACGGAATCGCTTGATAACATGGTTGATGCATGTCTTTGTATCCCAATTGCATAGATCGATGCTCATGATATCAGTCATTTGATTGTCAAGTCCAAACCTGATTACTTGCAGACCGCCAACATAGGGCTGGAATATTGCCGAGTGAGGCATTAAAAAATAAACATTTCTATGTATTGCTTCTCGGAAACCGGTCACTTCTTCATGAAGTAGCAAGCCAGTGCCATGAGAATTATCAGCTAAACATCATGTTACTTTATAGAATTTTACCTTCATTATCCTTCACTGTGCCGGAGTTTCATGATTTCATGTTGATTTCATCCATCCAGGATGCAGTTGAAGGCCTCCTCCAGATGTTGGTCCAACTCCTAACATCCAACGACATCAATGTAGTCACCTGTGCCGCAGGTATTCTGTCCAACTTGACCTGCAACAACCAGAGAAACAAAGTGATGGTATGCCAGGTTGGCGGTATCGAGGCCCTAGTACGGACCATCATGCAGGCTGGAGACCGAGAAGAAATCACCGAACCAGCTGTGAGTAGCAAGTCCCATTCGCCACCACTCGCCCCTTTCCGTAACCTGCAAGAAGACTCGTCCCCCTATCGATGAATGTTATGTGCGAAAATACGACAAACCAATCAGAATGCGCGTATGATTTCAAGTTCTTCGTCAAAGAATCCCTCATTGATTTTCTCAAGACTTGGAAAGAAAAAGAAAAAAGGACCTTATAAAAAAAAAAATTCACAATTGGTGAATAAGATGCCTGTGCTATGTTGGATGTTGAAACTGTAGGGTGAAGCATGTGAAGCACATTCTTGGTTCCTGTACAGCTACCATATAGTTGTATGTGGGCATGGGTGGCCCAGTCATCCAAGGCGCCGCGATTCGCTGTGCAGAGTTGCGTCACTTTGGCACGCCAGAAACCTATGATTGTGGGTTCGAATCCCGGTTCGCCCCGATTATGTTCCTAGGTTGTCAGCACCATACCCGTGCCCGTGGGTTTCACCGAAGTTGTAAACGTCTGAGACCTGCATCACTTCGGGCTTTCCTCACAAATTAAGCTGACACGCTGCGATATAACTGGAATACTGTTAAAAGTGGCGTTAAACCCAACTCACTCACTCACTCACCATATAGTTGCAAGTGGATGGAGAAAGCTTAGCATGCAAACCCATTCTTCACTTCCCCCAGCTGCTATTAAAATAATGAAAACATCACCATCAGCATACCTTTTGATGCAAACGTCCATCCATTAAATGTTTATGCAAACATATAATAAGTTATTCCTTATTTCTTTCGTAGGTGTGTGCTCTTCGTCACTTGACAGCCCGTCACCCAGAAGCAGAAATGGCCCAGAATGCTGTGCGCCTCCACTACGGCCTTCCCGTGCTAGTCAAGCTCCTTCACCCACCAAGTCGCTGGCCCCTCATCAAGGCTGTTGTTGGTCTGATCCGTAACCTCGCCCTGTGCCCTGCAAACCACGCCCCACTCCGGGAACACGGTGCTCTACCCCGCATCGTACAACTCCTCATCAGAGCACACCAGGACACTCAAAGGGTAAGTTGCCATGTGCTTCATAAGCTATTCAAGTTTTCGTTTGGTTGGAACATCACAGCTAATAATACATGGCAGGTCAAACAATGCTCCCTGCAGCAGAGTTTATGAATAGGAGATGCCGACATTGATGTGGTACAATAATTATACAGTGTTACGTTATTCAGTTGTTGTTTTTTGTGCAGAGTAATTCATATGTATTTTTACACAAGTACCCGTGGTTAACTTTGCATATGTTACACAAATTCGCTTCTGAATAATATCAAGTAATCTCGTTGTAAACATGCCTGCTTATTTCTGTTAAGCATCAACTTTATTCGTGTGATTGAGAACAGGACATGGATATATGAGATAATTTTATAAATGCTTTTCTTTTCTTTTTTTAAATTTTAAAAATATTTATCACTTATTTAGTGTCTTACTAAGAGCAAGAGTTTCAGATGCCTTGTTTTTGTTGCAGAGAGCCTCCATCAGTTCCAATAATGGCGGTTCCAGCTATGTCGATGGTGTCAGAATGGAGGAGATCGTTGAGGGAACAGTTGGGGCACTTCACATCCTCGCCCGCGAGGCTCACAACAGAGCAGTCATCAGAGGCCTGAATTGTATCCCACTTTTCGTTCAGGTACTTCAGACTTTATTAGAAATTATTTGAAATACAAATAATTATTACTGACATGTCATTGCAGAAGTGCTTATGGTTCGGTTTGCTTTTGTTCCTCATATTCCAAAGGACATTCCTTTAAAGAGAATAAACGTCCTGGTTCACTACAAGTACCGAATGTCTGAAATGTTTTTAATCCAGTGTCATGACTTGGGATGTTGTCATATATCATATCAATAAAATTTGAAATTCACTGCCACAAATGATAACCACGTTTTTTATGAACAGTGAGAAGGCTGATTTCAATTTTGGACATTTAAAGGATCAACCTGTTCAAATTTAGCTCTAAACTAATTCTAGGTCTACAAATGTCATTTACATAGCAATAATTTTGTTATTAACTATGTCGATATGTTGGTACTGACACAACCCTGTTTGTGACCGCCCCTGTGGGCCAACTGTCCTGTGTTATGCATGATACTGTAACCGCAGACTAAGTTGAGGTGGTTGTGTGGTTGCAGCTGCTGTATTCCCCCGTTGAGAACATCCAGAGAGTGGCAGCGGGCGTGCTGTGCGAGCTGGCCGCTGACAAGGAGGGAGCCGAGATGATCGAACAAGAGGGCGCCACTGCCCCCCTCACCGAGCTGCTACACTCACGGAATGAGGGTGTTGGTAAGTGGCAATGTGTACATATTCAAGACAATAAGATGCATCAGGATAGAAATTCATTTGTTATGTCCACTGGATTCAGCCTGGCGCAGTAGGTTGGGGGCACGGGTGGCCCAGTCGTTTTAGGCGCATCCCTTGGGCACACCAGAAACCTATGATTGTGGGTTCGAATCTTTCCTGCATCATTTTGGGCTTTCCTCCCACATTAAGGTGACACTCAGCAATATAACTGGAATACTGTTAAAAGCGGCATTAAACCCAACTCGCTCACTAACTAGCACATAAGGTTGTTCAAAACGGTGATGAACATAGTCTGCACAAACATCACCACTTACTAAATTTGGTCTGTAGAACCGGCTAAAGTTTCTGATAATACTACTTTATGCATATTTATTCACATTTTGAAGACCCGTGAAGATCCGGCTTAGAATAATCTTCAGCAAACAATTCTTGCCGTAAAGGGCAACTGCTTGTCGTAAAAGGCGACTAAGGGGATCGGGGGGACACGCTGACTTGGTTGATTCATGCCATCGTATCCAAATTGCATGGCTCAATGCTCATGATATCACTGGACTGTCATCCTTTAGCTGTAATATTGCTTATTGCAGCATTAAACAACAAATAAATAAATACAACTTGTGAGATTTAAATGTTGCTGATGTACATGTTTCCTCTGCAGCAACCTATGCCGCTGCTGTGCTGTTCCGCATGTCTGAGGATAAGCCCCAGGACTACAAGAAGAGACTGTCCATGGAACTGACCAGCTCCCTGTACAGGGGAGACCAGAACATCCCTTGGTCAGAGGTAGGTCCTTGGAACATGCTTCATAGTTTGGAGTCTGAATAAGTCGAAGGTGACTCGCAATGGTTGTGGAAAGGACACTTGCATGTTGTCGCTGTTTTCAGTATTTCCATTAAATGAAACTTCAATTATCTAATGGTAAAATGTAAAGAAATAAATTTAAGATCAATCAATATTAACCAGAATTATGATTGCCCCGTAATTTGTTTGCCGAATTTGTATCCTAGACCGGGTTGTCACCATTATTCCAACCCAAGTATTCCGCAACTCATTTTGGAAAAGTGGTTTACCGTATTCGACGTAATAAGCGCCCAGGGCGCTCTCAAAATTAGAAATGGGGGGCTTTTAATAGAATGTTATTTTGGTGGAAAAAACAGCCTTGAAAGATCAATTTCGTGGTTTATGCTGACAGCCTGAAATGTTTATATACGACAGATATATTTTTCCAGAATTTGATTGCGTATTATACGCGAATAAATAAGTCTTTTGTATATTGACCAATCGGAAGGGGTGCTAATTGGGATTGTTCACCAGCAAAAATTTATAAAATATCGCCGTGGGCGCTTATTAGAGCAGGGCGCTTATTACGTCGAATACGGTATGTGTAATAGCTATGGTAAAAACAGCTAGTTCCTCTAGGTTTTTTCATTTATCTCCGAATTAACGGACTAGGGGCCATGTCTATGCCTGCTAGAGCGTTTTGATTCCGTTTTATGGTAAAACCATTTTGGTCTACCAAGCCATCTGGGGACCTAAGGAAGTGAAGATGTTTCGCTAACATGTCTGTTTACTTCAGCCCCCAGGGTTCAATGTCGGGATGAACCTGCCCCCGGAGGGTACAAGTGACACGTTGTATGCCCCTCCCCATCATGGAAGTCAAGGAAGTATGTACAGTGGTAGCCAACATGACATGGATCGAGGACAATCAGGTATAGACACTAACCTTATCTCAGACAACACTTAATATAAAGTTACAAGATTTAATTTCCCAGAGACTAGTATCAATACATCTATCACAAATGTTATGTTTGGGATGACAATTGTTTAAGATAAAGTACATATTCTAGTCCCATCTGAGTTTTGAACCCACTCAGGGTGAGGCAACCAATTACGGTTATAATGGATGTTATAAGGCAGATATTTCAATTTTAAACATTTAGTGGAGGGAATTCATAAAGGCATTGTGTATTCAGTATTACTAATAGTTAAGGTATTGCCAAGGGAAACAATATTGAATGAAATATATAGCAATGTATTGTTCAGAGCATGAAAATATTCAGATATGTACAATTGCATAATTGGACCTGATATCCAGATATTTCTTAAATTAAAAGGCTTCAACTGAAATCTGCACATTTGAACCAAGGAACGAATTTCTTCCAGATTATGAAGGACAAGTCCCAATAAATTCAATGCAAGGCCTAGAAATCGGCAGCCACCACGGTAGTGGCTATGGCCACATGGACAATTTGCCCGATCTGGGCCCTGGATCAGGAGATCTTAATTTCGAAACTCTCGACTCCAGTCTCCCCCAACAGCCCCAAGGAGGGGACAATCAAGGCATGGCCTGGTTCGATACCGACCTTTGAACTCTGAACTCTGAACAGAACAGTGGTAAAGACACTTAATCAACAGTCGGATTGACTGACTTGAGAAGGAAGTGGATCTGTACAAGCTAGTGCAAACTGTTAGGATCGAGTCACAAGGATACAGCTAGCTGTGTCAAATACTGACAGTGGACTGACAGGGTTTGGGTGGAGCAGCCTTCAAGCATATCAGTGACTACTTGACTGAAAAAAAAAATCTATTTATGCTATTTACAGAAGCAAGACTTAATGTCTAAGGTGTTTTCTGTTGGCTATGTGTATGATTCTCAATGTAAACCTTGTACTTTGTCAGTTTTTGAAATGTTAATCCGAATTTTATAATGGCAGGACCAGTAATGTATATAGTTTCATTATTTCATTCCTTTCAGAACAAGTTTTGGAGAGGTAGTCCTTTTTCAACACATTAACACTACATTGGCACTGTCACTTCTGAGATGTCATTTTGCAGCTGTATTGAAGGAATACAAAAATGCCATGTGACGCTTCCGTTTTACATGCGTTTTTCTGATTATCAATCAAAATTTTATTTTGTTGAACGAGTTTATTTTAACTACAAATATATATATTTATGACCAAGAAATGTAGTAGGATGTTATTTTAGTCAGAAGTATCTGGTGAATAACTGCTTCTTTGGCGTGAGCAAAATTTCTTCTATCATTACTAAGGGTTGTGAAATTTTAAAAGTTTTTTTTACATAAACCACTCATCTATCATGCATTCACTCTTTCCCCCCATCTTTTATCTATATATTATCTATGAACATGTTTTACATGATGAATATTTGTGAAGAGATTTTTTTTTCAAAGTATATAGTATTTGCATTTAATAGAGGCAATTTTGATAGATTTTCATTTTTTGACGTTAATTAGTATACCATCAACCTAGTGATTCATTCATGCCACTTTTTTGTAACGCTCTTAGCCAAATGTAGTTGTAGCTGACTGTTTTAGTACCTCTGTGCATGACGACAATAAAAAAAGATGGTGTTTTATATATACTGTTGACCTGTTGTTTGTCAAGTCAGACCTTGCAAGGAATGTCTTACATGACCCCGGATCCGAACATGATTCGGGGCCAAATTGGTCACATGGTATCCCAAGCCCAAAGAGGCGATACGGTCAATATCTGTACCCAGTGTTGATCGTTTCTCAAACCTCAACTCCTGTGGCCAAGTCAGTATTATTTACAGGCAACTGTATAGCTGGAATATTGTGATTGTGGTATGGACCACACACATTTCACTGGATTCTTAGAGAAGCGGAAGTTTGGTGTGCAGTACTTGAAATTCGTCACTGCTTAACATTACACACTGGTATTGTATAAATAATGTATTGTACAAATACATGTACTTGCAAGCCAGCTGGATGACATTTAAGCTCAAAAGTTTCAGTTGAGTGTCACTAATCTATAACTGAGTTTCCACCCTTGCCAAACAAGGCTGGTACATGAACAGTATTCTGGTGGTGGATGCATGTCATGGTATCCCAATTGTGTGGATCGATGCTCATGTCAATCACTGGATTGTGTGGTCCAGAAACGATTATTTACAGACTGCTGGAATATTGCTGAGTGTGGCGTTAAACAACAAACATGTACGATTCCTGAGTTTTTAGTTTGGCTAAAACCAAAATCCTGTAACAAACTCGACATCCTGTTCATAAACATGAACCAACGTGAAGATTTTGGTGGACTACAGGATTTGCAAAGCATGTGTACTCAAAACTGGGCATCAGATATTTTAAAAATGTTTTTAATCAAGGTGTTCAAGTGATTTGATGCACTTCGCGGTGTAAGACCTGTATTATTACAACATAATTCTTGATTAGGCGCCGCCATTTTGTTTGAAGCAAATGCAAGTAATAAAAGAAATGGAATCCTTTTGGTCAATAGGAGGAACATAGAAGGGACATAACTCTAATAGCCATTGGTGGTGCTATGATCGAGCCTCAGTAAGATCGAAGTATAAGGAATAGACTTTCAGTATTGTGCAAAGGGTAAAGTAGGAATAAAATCTATTCAGATTACTTGTTCTAGTGGATAGTGTCTACCCAGAGTGGAAGGTCAATGGTTCAATCACTGGTCATACAAAGACGTTAAAAGATGGTACTTGTTACCCTTGCTGGAGCTATGCAGTAATGGGATAATACAAGGATTGGTCGGAATGCTTGGAGTAGGGGCGTCCATAATACAAGGATTGGTCGGAATGCTTGGAGTAGGGGTGTCCATAATACAAGGATTGGTCGGTATGCTTGGAGTAGGGGCGTCCATAATACAAGGATTGGTCGGAATGCTGTGAGTAGGGGTGTCCATAATACAAGGATTGGTCGGAATGCTGGGAGTAGGGGTGTCCATAATACAAGGATTGGTCGGTATGCTGGGAGTAGGGGTGTCCATAATACAAGGATTGGTCGGAATGCTGGGAGTAGGGGTGTCCATAATACAAGGATTGGTCGGAATGCTGGGAGTAGGGGTGTCCATAATACAAGGATTGGTCGGAATGCTGGGAGTAGGGGTGTCCATAATACAAGGATTGGTCGGAATGCTGGGAGTAGGGGTGTCCATAATACAAGGATTGGTCGGTATGCTTGGAGTAGGGGCGTCCATAATACAAGGATTGGTCGGTATGCTTGGAGTAGGGGTGTCCATAATACAAGGATTGGTCGGTATGCTTGGAGTAGGGGCGTCCATAATACAAGGATTGGTCGGTATGCTTGGAGTAGGGGCGTCCATAATACAAGGATTGGTCGGTATGCTGGGAGTAGGGGCGTCCACAATACAAGAATTGGTCGGTATACTGCGAGTAGGGATGTCCATAATACAAGGATTGGTCTGTATGCTGGGAGTAGGGGTGTCCATAATACAAGGATTGGTGGTATGCTGGGAGTAGGGGTGTCCATAATACAAGGATTGGTCGGTATGCTGCAAGTAGGGATGTCCATAATACAAGGATTAGTCGGTATGCTAGGAGTAGGGGTGTCCATAATACAAGGATTGGTCGGTATGCTGGGAGTAGGGGTGTCCATAATACAAGGATTGGTCGGTATGCTGCGAGTAGGGGTGTCCATAATACAAGGATTGGTCGGTATGCTGTGAGTAGTGGGTCCATGTTTGTGGCATGGCATCTCAGTTGGTTAGCACTAAAAAACAAGCATATGTCTACTAATACAAGAAACCACACACATGTGCATGCAAAATAAGTACACACGATGCTTAGCCCCATTGCACCACAGATTAGTCATATTTTAAGCCTAGCATGGCCTAGCATGGTCACAATTCCTGACTACCTGAAGTTTCAATAATATACTACTCAAAAGTTAAGGACCAACCAATACTTTCATATTACTATACTAATATGAAAGAATCGTGTGATCATCCTTAACTTCTCTGAGTGTTTAAATACTCTGCAATTTCATAGGAGAAAGTACCACTGAAAAAAAGTCGACATCAAATTCTAGCTATCAAAATCTGAAACACTTAAACATTATTGATATGCGAACTTAGTCTTTCAAAACATTTGGTAATTTTAAAAATAAAATGACCATATATATATATTTTTACACTGATCCCATCATGCATAGTAACACTGATGTCAATATCTCATTAGATATGGTAAATTGAAAATCAGTTATCCTTCTGAAAGGAACAGATGGTTTAACGCTGTTTCGAACGGCATTTTAGCTATGATACAGCATGTCTGTTTGAAGCAGCCAGAAATGATGCATGGCCAAGATGTTAACCACTTTGGTGAAACCCACGAGCACGGTTATGGTGCTGAGAAACCTAGAAACCTCATCACGGTATTTCTGGGATGCAAAACCATGATCATACGTTTTAACATGCTGACCTCGGCACAGAGAATAGTACTGCCTTAGATGAGCAGGCCATTCAAACAAAATCATTCTTGACTCAAGGAAGCCAGGATGTGATTATACATGAGGGCCTCATTAAGTTGTTTTTAATGACATATATACCAGGTGAGCAACTGTGCCAGCTACTTCTTATTTTTTAAATAAAGTTCTTATTTAATGACATATTCAAAAATAATACCTAAATAGAAGAATGCTTAATTTAATCGACTTGCCAAATCATTCTAGACTTGGATTAGTTTTTTGGTTCTCATGGGTCCAAAGACCAAGATTGGAAATGGGCTTTGTCATCATAGTCATGGAAGAGTAGCCTCCCTTTATATACAAATCAGTCTCCAATTCATGTTCAAACATGTCTTTCAAACCTACTTCTACTTTATTGTAAGATGCTCTTCATCTGAAAGGGATCAGCTGATCTGGTAAAATTTGGCATGGTCATAATTTACACTCTTAAAAAATTAAATTGGCCCCATCATCCAAATGAGAAATCTTCAATCAAGATAAACTTAACATCCTACAGAATACTAACATTCAAATTAGCATTACCTGTTATCTATAAGAAATGATTTTGTGTGCACTATTCCACTTCCATAAAAGTACATGTTTCCAATCCTTTGGTTTTGGAACCCATGAACAATTTTTGAGTTACCCTTAATGAGTAAAGATTAAATACTAAAAGCAGAGCATGGTTGAATATTGACTACTTCATTCATAATTTGAGAAGTGCCTGATTTAAGCATATATATATATATTGGTACAGTAAAAAGCAATTATCAAGCAAGGTTGGTGAGAAGGTTGTTGCGTGCATTTTTGATGGGTCGATTTCCTGCAGCAATGAGTGAGTGAGTATGGTTTTACGCCGCTTTTAGCAATATTCCAGCAATATCACGGCGGGGGACACCGGAAATGGGCTTCACACATTGTACCCATGTCGGGAATCGAACCCAAGTCGTCGGCGTGACGAGCGAACGCTTTGACCACTAGGCTCTGCAGCAATGATCAACACACCACCAGTGATACGATCAGAGAATAACCTACAAGATCCTTAGATCTTGAGAAACAATTTTGAAGAATATTTTCACAAAAGAAAAGTTAATTTATAAACCTAGACAGAATAATTTATTCCATGTATAACATATATTTTTCTGACAGAAATGTAGAAAATTGTGCCACAGCACTGTAGCTCAATTGGATGTGTTGTCAACAGTATAAAAGGTCGCAAAAGGCCGCCACTTAACATTTAAGATATTGGTCCAGTTGTTTCTGGGGATATCTTTACTGAGCCAATCCATTTGTGAACACATGGTCAAAGTTCAAAGGCCAGAAAGGTCAACTATTGTGAAAGAAAAATGGAACATGTCCTCCTAATTCACACTACAAATTCCACACACACCAAATTTCTTTTTAACAAAAATGTAAAGACAAAAAAAACAGGCTTTCATCATCGCTGACATCGCTTTGGGCTTTCCTCAGGTTGTTACATTGTTGGGAAGTGAGTGAGTGAGTGAGTATGGTTTTACGCCGCTTTTAGCAATGTTCCAGCAATATCACGGCGGGGGACACCACAAATGGGCTTCACACATTGTACCTATGTCAGGAATTGAACCCGGGTCTTCGGCGTGACGAGCAAACACTTTAACCACAAGGCTACCCAACCACCCCTCATTGTTGGGGACATGCAACAAGATTCTGTTACAATGGTGCCGTGGTTATGGAGTTATTAATAACACAAGACGCATGACAACTTACAAGTGTCAGGTGAGCTACAAAATGAGGGTTTTCAATCACAACTTCAGTCACATGAACTTTTATGTGACCCCATAAATAGATGATCCTCTTCAAATATTTGCAACATTGCACTGATAATAATTGCATAATTTCATCAATACCCTAAGGGCAATATCACACAATTATTACAGGACTTGGATGGATTCGAGTTATCAGGAATAAACATTACTGATAACCTGATATTTCTATATTAAATTTCTTTCTTCATTGTAAGGATCTATTTCACACAAAAATATGTACGACATTATTCCATGAATGACATGAAATATCAAACAGCAAAGGAAATATCCATGGTTTGACACAAGTGATCAGAACAAAGGGAAAATCAATTGTTTTGAATAGCCATTTCTGAATAAATATTGCAAATATGCAACATGAGCTGTGGTGCATCATTTCCTACCGAAAGTGAGTGAGTTGGGTTTAACGCCGCTTTTAACAGTATTCCAGTTATATCGTGGCGTATCAGCTTAATGTGGGAGGAAAGCTCCAAGTGATGCAGGTCTCAGACGTTTACCACTTCGGTGAAACCCACGAGCACGGGTATGGTGCTGACAAACCTAGAAACATAATCGGAGTGAACCGGGATTCGAACCCACAGTCATAGGTTTCTGGCGTGCCCATGGGACGCAACTCAGCACAGCGAATCGTGGCACCTCAGACGACTGGGCCAACCATGGCCCCTCTTTGTGTTGGCATAATTTAATCAACTATTTGTTACGTTAAAAAGCTTCTTGTTAAATCACTAAAAGTTGCAATTTTCAAGTTATATTTCTGTTTATTCAACAGGACCAAAAGGGGTACACATTTTGATTATGACCCACATAAAGTACAGGATTACTTTTCTACTTTTCTTGGATCTGTCCATTCCAACACTTAGGTAACATAGGGTAGACCAGTCAGTGCATTCAGCCATGACCTATGTTTTAAAGTGTGTGACAAATGGGACGTGAAACTAATGGGAAGATACCAGCTTAGAGTGTGCCAACCTTGGTGAAAACAAACTCTGAACTAATTTGTTTCTTATTCATATCTTTGCTTTTATTTCACATACTACAACACAATATATATTTAACGCACCACATGAGGAAATACTGAACCAGTCTTCTTTGAATCTCATCCTCATTGCCAGCACAATTCATTCTCGATAATACATCCGTCTCACGAACTCAACACCAGTCAAACGCACACGTTACTTTGCAATAGTCCATAACAAACAATGCTTTTTGATTTTCACCACGTTACTTTGAAGGATTTACATCATGTTTTTCCAGACATTTTCCAGCTATTGGGAGTGAGTGAGTATTCTGTTACGCCGCTTCTAGCAATATTCCAGCAGTATCACAGCAGGGGACACCAGACATGGTCATCACACACTGTACCATGTGAGGAATCGAACCCAGGTTTTCAGCATGAAGAGTGAATGCATTAACCACTAGGCTACCCCACCGCCCCGAAAAGCTGTTGAATCTGAATGAGTCCACAGTATCATACCAGACAATAATAAATTTTCCAACATCATCTTAATTCCCTTAATTCAGAAACTATTGGGTCTCTTGTATGTCAAATCCTGTTGGGATGGTCAGGGAATATAGGTAGTCATGGCTGTTTTCGGAGTGAGTGAATGAGTTGGGTTTAATGTCGTTTTACAGTCTTTCAGTTATAAAATGGCTTGTCAGCTTAGGGAGGAAAGCCTAAAGTGAAGCAGGTCTTAGACATTTACCACTTGAAACCCATGAGCAGAGGTATGGTGCTGACAAACAGGCCCCGAGAAACATGGGCTGACAGGGATTCGAACCCACAATCATAGGATTCTGGAATGTCCAAGGGAGGCAACTCTGCACATTGAATTGTGGCACCTAAGACTGGGCCAGTGCCCTGCCTTTTTTAAGAGCTGACTTAGGTCTTCACCACATGTGTCCAAGGTGATTCTGTGTCATCGTAACTGAGGCTCATGCTGTCAGTCACCAGTCTAGGCCACAGGCAAATTACTTACTGTCGCAGCTGCAACAATGCAGGCATAAAGCAACCTTCACGCAATGTTATTGCAGTAAAACACTGACCAATAGAAAATGTTTCCCAGAATGATTCCATTTACAATTGTATCCAGTATTCAAACCCCTACTTTTATTGGACACATTTACCACTGTGCAGTGCTCCAGAATTATACGTCAGGCTCGCATGTCATCGATCTCAATTGCATGGATAGATGCTCATGATGTCAGTAACTGTATTATCTGGTCCAGACTTGTTTATTAACAGATGGCCGTCATATAGCAGGAATATTGGTGAGTGCGGCGTAAAACAACAAACAAACAAACCAAACCAAACCAGAATTATTTACCTTACACTCAGATTTAAAAAGTTAAATATATTTTCAGTTGAAATTAATGAGAATAATTTGCCATGGAAAAACTTGGGAAAATCTCTTGAACCATTTAGCTGTAAGCGATGCTGAATAATCTTTGTAGAATATCAGTAGTCTTCATAAACCTGGATCTTTCTCACAGAATTTTTCCCAAATCATCTCGGAGGAATGTCTTTCTATGGTTTCAGATCATCACAAACGTACGTAATGAAAAATTCATGCAATATGGTTGTTATGCAATTAACCTGAACTTGTGATGTCCCCATTAATGGAACCGACACATGCATCTGCAGCAATGTATCTTTACAATGGGGAAAATGTCCACTGCAGCCAACGTCCACAAGCAGCCAGCAAGACATCCATTTCACAGCTCACATACCCTGGGAAATATGTACACGTGTCTCCAGAACAGCACTATATCATACAGTCAATTATGGGTCTGATGGGCTTATCATAAAGATGCTGATGTCAACATGGTCAAGTTTGACAAGTCATCAGGCCTAGCTTCAAGTAATTCTGTCCCCTAATTTTTAAGCGTTTCAGAATTCATAAATTTTAGAACGATAATGTACAACACTTTCCATTTTTTTAAACCATTTCCCCCATTTTTGACCATTTTTTATGTTGATTTTATATTGCTCTTGAAGAGCAGGCACACCATTGAAGGGAGACAACCATTGCACCATTGAAGGGAGACAACCTTGTAGAACTCCAGCACCAGTTTGAGAATCAACGCCTCATGCCCCTCCCTCTGCCATTGATCGGCGGTGGTCCCCTGGGGCCAGAATGTTGGGGGCGGGGGCCACGGTACTGACCATTTCCACCTGAAAATATATGGTTTATAATGCAAGAATCAATATTATCATATGGAATCAAGGGAGACAACTGTATATATAGCTATATATGGTCTCTGGCAGTGGGTCAGAGCCGAGGTTTGAAGGATAGCAGCAACGGGAATACACTGGAATAATCAAGCAAAACAGCAACCTGTAAATAATCAAGTCTGGGCCAGACAATCCAATGATTGACATTACAAGCAAAGTCCTATGATGTAAGGGTATGTTAACAATCAACCGAGTCTGACCATCGAATCCACAGAGTTTGAAATTAGTTTTAATTTTTACTATTCCACAAAAATGGTAAAAGTGGTAGTCCACAACTAAATGTCACTAATCCTTGATGATTTTTTACTGAGACTAACGGCATTATGTTAATTTCAAATCCTGGATCCATATGGTTGCCTCTTAAAACAATCATCGGTTGCTGGGGACCCATTCGGATCTAGAATCACCATGAAGGACCAGCCTCAGCCGTAACATATTCGGTGACAAACAAAAATAGGTGAGGTGAAATGGGGTATAACGTTGCATCCAAGATAATTGCAGGTTTGTGTGTGGCTGCTTGTATTACCCTACTCAGACACAGTATACTAACTCCCAAGTCTACCAGTCCTTGTTTTAGCCCACTGAGATACCATGCCGCAGTTTAACATGAATACCCTACTCAGACACAGTATACTGACTCCAAGTCGACCAGTCCTTGTTTTAGCCCACTGAGATACCATGCTGCAGTTAAACATGAATACCCTACTCAGACACAGTATACTGACTCCAAGCCGACCAGTCCTTGTTTTAGCCCCTTAATGCCGAGCGCCAGACAGGGTAAGAACAAGTAACATCTTTTAACATCTTTTGGTATGACCCCACGCTCTACCACTCGACCACGGAGGTGGTCGCAAACAAAAATAGAATTGATTCAGAGAACCTCTAAACTCACCTTGACCACCCATTTGAGGCGGGCCACCAGACATTTGGGGCCGGTTTCCTGGCGTCTGGGAGGGCATCATTGTCTGGGACCCGTCAGACTCCGTGGGGGACTTTCGTTGTTGCGGTGGCTGGTCCTGAAATATTTCAATACGTCCCATCCTGTATCACGTATATTGAGAGATAATGTGATATTTCTTGGTAACATTTACCCATTAAAAAGGGAATTTTTGTCAGCAACATCGCAGCTAGCTGAAAGTAAACATGACTGAACCAGGAACAAGTGGTTGATAGCATGAACAATAATCTGTGAATCGACAGTCAGGGTGACACCCAAGCAACGACGTTACAATCAGAGGTTTTTTTTGTGAATTCAAACCTCTGAATGACCAATCAGAATCAAGTATTTTCCAAATACTCTCTTTCACCAAGCCAACAACACCTCACTCACTTTTTTGTTCACCTTTCTTAAAAAAATGGAATAGTACCACAAATACTTACATTTTTGGCAAGGAAATCAGGATTTGCTTCACTCATATTAGGAAGCTCTGAAAACTGGAGACAGAACCTAAAAGAAAACCAGCTTATCTGTAAAGCATATTTGAGGAAGGTTTACTTTGAAATATAAGTGAGTGAGTGAGTGAGTGAGTTGGGTTTTATGCAGCTTTCAGCAATATTCCAGAAATGGGCTTGACACATTGTACCCATATGGGAATCAAACAACGGCCTTTAGTGTGACGAGCGAACACTTCAGCCACTAGGCTACCCCCCCCCCCAAGATTTAAGATCCCTTTTAAATTATTTTAGAGTGATTTCCCTTCTGTTAAAAGAGCATAGATGCTAAATGAGTGAGTGAGTGAGTTGGGTTTAACGCCGCTTTTAACATTATTCCAGTTATATCATGTCGTGTCAGCTTAATGTGGGAGGAAAGCCCAAAGTGATGCAGGTCTCAGACATTTACCACTTCGTTGAAACCAACGAGCATGAGTAAGGTGCTGACAAACCTAGAAACAATCAAGGCGAACCAGGATTCGAACTCACAATCATAGGTTTCTTGCGAGCCCAAGGGACGCAACTCTGCACAGTGAATCGCGGCGCCTTAGACGACTGGGCCACCCGTGCCCCCCAGATGCTAAATGAGCAGCTACGGTACTGAAATATTCTTCCAGGACCAAAAAGAGTCTTAGGTACTTGCTACAGGCTTCTGACTGAATTTTGTAACGCCATGATTTAGCCAATATCTTTGTCCACTAGATATAGGCCAGAACACATTAATTGCGTGATTGTTGTGATATGATGTGTGATCAAATGAGATTGTGATAGAGAGTCCACAAGAACATATTTGTCTGTCTCCCTATCGTCTTAGCCAAGGTAACCTTGAGGCCATAATAAATAAACAGTTGAATCTTCGTCCTCGTCAAAAACCTCACCTTACATTATTTCACTGTCCTAAGTACCTAAAGACAAAGCAAACGCTTCATGAGATTTTGTTTGTTTGTTTCTTGTTTAACACCATACACAGCAATATTCCAGCTATATGACAGTGGTCTGTAAATAATCAAGTCTGAACCAGACAATCCAGTGATTGATGTCATGAGCATCGATCCATGCAATTGGGATACGATGACATACATCAACCAAGTCAGCGAGCCTGACCACCCGATCCTGTTAGTCGCCTATTTTAACCACGGGTCTTATTGTCCTGAAGTACCTACAGCCAGTACAGGCAAAGCAAATTCTTCATAAGAAGCACATCAGTCAACAGTCAATGTCCAAAACACTACCCTTCTCACATTTTCAAACATTTGGATAAAAATCTAATAATTAATACAGATGATCAAGTGATAATCCTTATATTCATCATCAAAAACATTTTCCAGTCATTTTCAGTTGAGTGTGTTTTAAGTTTATAAAATCAACAGTAAATACTTCACTCAAAAATCAGAATTGTAAAAGAATTTCAACATGGGGTTTAACATCACATTCAAGATTAATCCACTTAAATAGCGACTTGCATGAACGTGTGTGTGTATGTGGAAGGGAGCTGCTTGTACTAGTCCGGACTGATGCCGATTTTTCAGTGCTAGCTCACTGAGATACCACAGTTTAACATGAATACCCCACTCAGACACAGTATACTGTCCTTGTTTTAGCCCCTTAATGCTGAGCACCAGGCAGGGTAGCAACAAGTACCATCTCGTAACGTGTTTTGGTAAGAACCAAGACCTTCGGCTCTCTGGGCATACGCTCTATCCACAAGACCATGGAGGCGGTCTCAAGATAAAAAGAAGAGAAGTTATTTCTGGGATGAAGTTTACCATCAGTTGTGTCAAAGCAGCACTTACTCTCCTATTTTTGCGATGATACCATTTTTTCCGGTGTAAACTGTTAAACAGCCTTTCCAAAGAGACGCATACCTGCAACAAATACACATGCAGTAACTATCTCAGGCGGGACATATTCATGATACAATGGTTTATCATACCTCCATGTCAGAATGATGAGATCTGATTGGTCCAAGTGATCTTGATAAAATACTGTGTAACCCGCCTAGGAGGGGAATAAATTTCTCAGTGAGGGAATGAATCCCTTATACCCCGCCATGGGCAAATCTGGCTGCACGTGGACTTCTGAGAATCCCTTATATCCCACTTCAAAGCAAAAAGCTGCACACTTTTTCGGAGTCAATGGAAGTCATGTGACAGCACAAGCTAACCTCAGCTCAATTGAACAGCTATGAATTTTGAATTCTTTTACAATGTCATATTAAAACATGTTGGTAAGATAAATTCCTTATCGAACTAGGCTGGAATTCCCAGGCTCGAGTGTAGAGCAACCAGTTGCTATTATGAGTTATGTCCCTTCTATGTCCCTTCTATGTCCCTCCTATTGACCAATCAGATTCCATATCTCATATCGCTTGCATTTGCTTCAAACAAAATTGCAGATCCCAGTCAAGACGATCTGATCAATAATCAAGATCTATATTGTAATAAAACGGTCTTACCCCGCGGAGTGTATCAAATAACTTGAGCACCTTGATTAAAATCATGAAAAGATTTGCAAAATATCTGTTGACGCCCAGTTGACGGAACACATGCTTTGCAAATCCTACAGTCGACCGAAATCTGCATGTTGGAATCCATGTTGTTTATGAACCGAATGTCAAGTTCGTTCTGGCATGTTAATTGGACAATGCATTGACTCATTAGTCCAGACAAATTGTAACTCCCGAAGTCCAGCCAAGTTCGGCAAGGGTGGAAACTGGACTTCTTTGGTCAGTTAACGCTAGGACTGGGACAAGTCCACATTTACTACCAGGGTACCCAACCCGACCCTATCTGGGTACCCACTGCAAGTCTCAAGAGTAGGGAACAAAATGTCTGATTGATAATTGTTTTACCGCAGCCCTGGCTAAAACTATTTAGATACATGTATCAAAGAATCCGATCATGCGTACACTGAAGCTTTATCTTTACTCAAACATGTACAAGTCAAAAGGAATGTGTGCATCGTCAGAAAGAAATGCAAACAGTGTCTTGTAGTGTAACCACTGAGCTATAGTAAGTTTTTGTCATTAAACAATATATCATGTGACTAACCACTGGTCCGGGTAGTCCTGTGGGTACCCGGGTCCTACTCAGGACCCACCCGACCCGGGAGTTACCCGTCCCAGCCCTAGTTAACGCCCTTGCCTTGGGAAGAAGGAGTTTTTACAATGTCCATAAGCATTATGTTTTAAATTTGCGGATGTTTAGGAGTATTCATTGCCAGGAAACTTAAAGGGGCACTGATCTAACGCCATTCCCCGGACTGGTAGTTGCCTTTGTTATTGTTTTTTCCCCCGTGAGTACCCGGATGATACGTAACGCAACTGAGCGTGACCAGAGACTGGGCTACCGTCTGCAAGGACAGCTAAATAAACTTGGAGGCTGGAGGCAATATTTGTTTTACGCATTTTTGCATAAACACTGATTGGTTAACTGTGATCTATAAAGATTCGACAAAGGGCGCATGTTAAATAATTTCTTCAGCCTAAACAAACAGACAAAAAGAACGGCAGAGCTCATCGGAAGTCGTCATTTGGAAATACCCCAGATGGTTATAGTTTAATACTAAAAAAGTATCCATGCAGTGAAAGCATTTTCGGATTTCGGATTGTGTAATACGATTACTACTCCCTTGTTGTCATACACGTTTTCTCGTATAACCCTACACTTGTGTATTTGTCGTCATTCACTTGATGCTCAGTTAATGAATTTATTACAGGTACATTTAGTGGTAGCACCACTTAGATTACCTGACAAAGGTTCTCATTTGGCATTTATTGTGTCTGGGGTAATTATTCAATCTAAATCCAGGTTTGAAGTGAGGTTATGTAATATGCACGTGGCAGCCCAGCAAGAGATGAATGATCAGTTGATTTACTTTTTTTTGTAAATCAACGAATCGTTCCTAGTCATCAAAGGATTAACAGAAAATACGTTGATTGATTAATCACTGTTATCTTGCACAGTGGATATGTCAAAAGTGAGTGTTTACATGTCTAGGTTTACTAAAACAAAGGGAATACACTCATATCATGGCGTGAAGTGCCGATGTAAACACAACATACAATTTGTTCAAAGGGTTAACTGATAATACGTTGATTGGTTGCTCATTGTTATCAAACTCAATGGATTGTTTAGGAACCGTCGACGTAATGAAAATAGTTGTCACGTGGCCTTTCTCAGCCGACCCTTGAGACTTGACACCCGAAACGATATATATCTTTTAGAATATTTGATAGTTACAGAGACACGTGACATCGAATAAGTTATTTTGTATAGCTGCAGACAAGTGGGATATTATTCCTTTGTGTGGATATTCACGGATACATTCCTCGAATAAGGAAGCTGCCTATTTATACACATAAATTTGGTAAGTTGTAATTATGGTATTTGCATTTTGTTTTCCTTCATTTGAACCGATTCGTTCTTGTTTTTCTACGTCTTGGTTGGGAAATTCTTCAATGCGCGATAGACGTTGTTTTCACAGGTCATTTCCTTTGTAAGCATGTATAGATTACTGTCAATTTGTAAAATGTGATTCTCTCAGGCAATTTTTAAAATGTGTAAATATTTCAGTCATTTTGACTAAAACATTTGTCCAGATTGATTAAGACGATCAAAAGGGCCTACAAACATCACAACAGATTATTATGTAGGATTAGAAGGCAAACAACACAGAAATGTACTTTTCAACGTAACATTTTCAGTCTCTTGGTGATGACATTAAACATCAAAATGTTTGGAATTCGTTATCATAATAATACAGATGGAAATGTTTTTCAGTCACTTTGTAAAATAACTAAACATTTAGCTGTTTAATAAATATGTTACACATTTTGACAGTAAAAAAATATACACACTATAAAAAAAGCAATGCTCAGGTGAAATATTTACTTTGTGTTGCAAGTCAAAATAGTGTAAACGAAAATCGCAAAATTACCAAGCAAGTAAATTATCAGAACTTCGTCACCATTACCGATGCTACCCACAAAGATGCCTACACTTCCTTATTATCTTGAATACTGTATTTCATTTTGTTGATCAATGTGACCATACGCTCTTATTACTACCGGTATCCATAAAAGTGACTAATGCGCTTACGAATGCCGCAACAGAGGTCGCGAGCTAGTCTAGATTTCTGCTCTACATCCGGGTACTCACTGGGAAAAAACAATAACAAAGGCAACAACCAGTCCCGGGGAATTGCGTTAGATCAGTGCCCCTTTAAACATTTAACACTTCTAAATTTAATCTCAGGGCATTGAATACTAATTAACACCCGCAAACCTGAAAACATGTGTTTATCTCCTCACTGACGAGAGTGTGTACCCTTTAGTTAATCTGCATATATCACCGGACTGGAGAAGGTCACCGGCCTCATCCCAGATAGACACATTGATGGAGCCACTTTTGTCTGCTACTTTACACGATCTTACATCATGACCATCCTTCGTCCTTGTTGGTTTACCTGAAAAAGGTAAAAATTCAATTTTTTACATTTAAAAAATAACACCCCATTTTCTTAATTTCAAAAAGACATTATAAAACACAATGTCAAATATGTAATAAGCTTGGTTAGAACTTGTACAGTGTTCATCAGACTTAAGATTTGACTTTTAAAATATTTTTTTTACCTTCTAAAAGTAAAAAAAAATGGTGTGTTTTTATCTTTACAAATCAAGATTTACACAATCACTTACAAAAAATGAACTTCTGAGGCACGAAAATTAACGTAACGTAATTTGTAAATTATTTCTCCCTCAGCAGCTTTTCACAGAGATTTCCAGATATTCTGGCTCAGAGCCAAGATGAACTGACGACCGGAGTACATAGCAGCCGTATAACCTTTCACCCCCGATTCTGCTCATTAGACTCGCCTGACATTTGTACCAGTCGAGTCTATAGACAAAAATGGATGGTTCACCTCCTGCCTTCTGCAAACAATCATCGATTAGTTATTACGCTCGTACCGAACGATACCTACCCATCTCAAGCACAATAAACATCACGTTGATATTCTTCAGCCCCGGACGAATGTCTTTTATGTTAACGTACTGGATATCGGCCATGTTTAAAGATTCAATTGTCAAATGCTAACAGAGTAAAATGGCCTCGAACCCAAATGTTAGTTCGACTTCGTTTACAACTGCATCAACGACGGAGGTAGCTAATTCCTATAAACCTCATCATGTCAACTGAACGACATATTACGAAAGATTGTGTCTACTCAGTTCATCTGATCTTCGACTCGAGCAAGTCGAACCGAGCGATCTTCCGGTTTCGCTCACGATGTCGTGGTCTCAAATCTCGATTAATCAGCTGTTAATATAGAATCAAACAGCTTATCTGAGGTATAATATTTCAATATGTCTACTCCTAAGCCGAAAAATGAGCTACATCATGACAATTTCAGTCAAAACTGAGTAATTATTCGGTTTAACGTCTGTCAAGAAAGCCCCTTTTCTATTTTTCACCGCCCTCTTGCGAGCCGACACTCCGACTGAAGCGACATCGCGCTGCGTGCTAAGGTCATAGCAACATCCGGGCTTCTGTCTGGGGAGCAAATCAAAATAATTTAACGATATTTAAAAGTGTGTTTAGACTTGTTTTACGCCGCAGTCAACACCATTCCAGCTGTATAACGGTTACAATTCAATGAAGAATCTTACCCTTTTTGAACGCATCAAGTATCGACAGTCATGATAAATCAACGTACTGTAAATTCTTTCATGACATATATACCTGGTCCTGTTAAAAAACACCCCATGGAACAAGTAATTAATTTGAGACCTAGTAAACCACAGAATTGTGTAAAATTGCTGACTGGGTGAACTCCGGTGTTTGTTTGTTTGTTTGTTGTTTAACACTGTCAGCTGCTGGTTTATCTTTAGTCTGTCTCCCACGCCTAAGATAATAAGTATTAACAGTGAATAATTTGGCAAGTCTAGTTTGCCTAAGCTGAAATTAAGCCATATTCTGGGCTCCATTTGGATTATATTTTTTAATTTGTAGATATGTATTTCTAAATAAGATAACTTTATTTCTGGGACTAAATTTTAGTCCAGTTTATCTTGCTCTGACTAGATTTCTTTTACAGGGAGGTTTCTGTAAGTGAGTTTGTTTTTGCACATCTGTTATAACCATCCCCGCCAGGATAAACAACTAATAAGTTTCTTTGTGAAGAGCCAACTTGTGTAACCGCAAGGCTAACCGAGCGGAGTGGTGGTGTTGCGTAGTAGTTAAAGCGTTCACTCATGACGCCGAAGGCCCGGTTTGTGTGAAGCCCATGTCTGGTGTCCCCAAGGGTGATATTGCAGGAAGTTTGCTAAAGGCGGCGTAAAACCATACTCACTCACTACCCACAAAGCATAACGCAATAGCGTCACGCCTAATACTCGGTTTGATTCTTTAAAAAATATGGTAAAATGCGTGAAACGCACCCATTCGCTTAACGAACACAACATGCAGATGAACTGCTTTGAATGGGGGGCGGTCGGGTAGCCCAGTAGTAAAAGCATTCGCTCGTCACGATGAGGACCCGGGTTCGATTCCTCACATGGGTACAATGTGTGGAGCCCATTTCTGGTGTCCCCCGTGATATTGCTGGAATATTGCTAAAAGCGGCGTAAAACCTCACTCACTCAGAATGGAGACGGGGAGGTCAAGCTCTGTGATTTGGCGAGTGCCTGCTAACGATGCTTGATTGCGTGGGTCGTTGCACATACCGTATTTCCTCTATTAGACGCCGGAACTCTAATAGAAGCCGGGTCAATTGTTCAGTGCAAAAAATAGAAGCCGGGCCTCTAATAGACGCCGGGTCGATCAATTGACGCCGGGTCAAAGGCTTGTCCGACATAAATAGAAGCCCGGGCGTCTAATAGAGGAAATACGGTACTTTACTCACAGGTTTGAGGCCCAGACTCAATATCACCGTGATACATTGGGTATATTGCTGACCATACGCTTTTCAACACTGTTATTGATATTTATTAATTTTTAAATATGCACAAAAATAATATGCTCTTAATTGTTTATACAAAATATGTACACTACAAACGCTTTCTCTTAGAATGCACACACACACACACACACACGCACGCACGCACGCACGCACGCACGCACGCACGCACGCACGCACACACACACAAATATTTAAAAAACTGAACATGACTAATACTAGTATAGAACTGTAAATGTCCATGCATGTATACGGTTTCTGGTATAAGCATGCTTGCCGTATATAAAAGGCGACTATGCTTGTCTTAAGAGGCGACTAGCGGGATCGGGTGGTCTTGCTCGCTAACTTGGTTGATACATGTCATCGTATCCCATGCGTGAATCGATGCTCATGATGTCAATTACTGGATTTTCTGGTCTAGACTCGTTTATATACAGACCACCGTCATATAACTGGAATATTGCTGAGTGCGGCGTTAAACAAACAAACCTATAAGCTGGAAAACAATATATTCTTTGATCTCGACGTAAGTCGTTTGTATATTAGCAAATGTATGGACACCTATTTGCCCTCAACAGAACATATTTTTTTAAATATCATGTTAGCCCAATCCCCAATTATTTTTATATAACCCTAGGTCGTGAGTGACATGTCCCAACCGTGCTTAGCCTAATGTCATTACGCTTCGTCTATTGCCTTGTCGGGTCTGTTTATCTTCTTATATTAATATACGGCTTATACATTGAACTGTATCGCTGCATGCAGGTCAAGTGGCTCAATTCAGTGCCGTGCAAGTCCATTGTCGAGTGGACACACCTCGACACACTTGGGTATTACTTCAATTGAGACACAGGTTTATATTATCAATCTTTACAGTTGACGGATCCAAGCAAGGCTAAATGATAAACTGATCATTCCATTGTGGTGTGTGTTTAATACATTCATTTATACAGAATGAAAAACTTGAAAATAATAATATTTTTTGTTTATTCTTTATTCAAGATTATATTGTAAAGTATAACTTTCGCGAAATGATATCGAAAAATAGGTCGATTGATGTTTTGATACGGCTCCCCTAGGTCGAGATTGGATCAGTGGATGATTCCATTTTCAGCAGGGCGTGTTGGAATCACACCTCGTGTCATATATGTTGCTTACAACTTGTAACTGTTTCAGTTACACAGACGGGTGCATTTTTATATATATCATATGAAACCTGTGGCATATTTCTTTGCCTGATATTGTATTATTTGTTTTTATTCGACAGTTTTAACATCCTTTCTCCCCCATGACATACAACGAGCACCTGTTGTGACGTCACATACACCCAGCAACGTATAAACAATATGGCGGCCATGGCCCTAGTTTGTCTGGACGAAAAGTTTGCATGTATGGAAAGATAATCATTATTTGTAGTTAATAATTGATAACAACGTCACTGTCAATGCTAAGAAAGAAGTCGGCGTAGACACGGAGAAAGCACACTTTTGAATCGGAGCGTGCGACTGTGGGAGACAATTTAATAATGCATCGTCGGTGTTTATCATCGGCTGAGTGTTTTAACTGAGGAAACACTTTCTGTGATAGAAAAATTAACAATGGCTGGCAGCGGTGCTCTCAACCTCTCTCTTCTCAGCCGAGGAGTTGGCGAGGTTCAAACGAATGGGCACGAAAAAGTTGAAGTATTCCTGGAACCAGAGGTAATTATAACTAGACTAACTTATATATATTTACGACCATGGAAAAGTACAACAATAACAATATAATAATTGTAATAATGTACTTATTATATAATACAACCTTTATAATAAAATATAATATTTGCATAATGATGTACATCCAGTTTTAATTTAATTGTCGTAGAATTTATATTTTATATTGTTAAATATAATTGTTTACTGGTGAGAAACTTGTTTAGATTTGTTATCAAGGTTATCAGACTTAATTTCTATATTATAATGACTAAATAATTGAACATCAATTATCAAGAAAATGGTACTTATTATGAAACATTTATTATCAAACTAAAATACATGTAATTTAAAATATTAGCTTCCCACAATTCTCAAATAATGCATACTCTTGTCTTTCATTAAGAAATAATTTAATGGTACCAATCAGTGCATTGACTTTTTGTCACTATTTATATTTTATCTATTATCATTAAAAATTGTTTTACCCTGATGAATTAAGGCTTATAAGACCCCTAATGAATACCTATCAGTATCATGCATCAGTAAGTATAGGATGTGCTTATGATCAACAATGAACAAAGTGTCTAAAAGATTCTTCATCCCAGCTATGAAGCCCGCTGCACAGATCAGATTTCTGAACTGACAGTATTGTAAATTTAACATACATGTATACTACTACAATTCAAAGTCTTCAGTTATTTACAGGCTATCGTAAAATATGTGGAATATTTATGTGTGGCATTAAACAAGAAAACAATCCAAGTGAATCTTGTTATAAGAATTGAACATTTTGATATTTTGAATATATTTTGAAAGAAAGTTATAATGGAAAAAAATATAATTTAAGATTCAGTAAATCTGGAATAAAGTAAACCCGAGAATAGTCCAATGGGCATATCCCAGGGGAGCAACCATGAAAGATGGTAGTCATGTTATTCATGATATATTTATGTGTGGCATACACCCAGGCTGCTCACAATAAGACAATCAATACAGGAAGAGTTTTTAGTCACGATGTAATAACAGACTCAATTATCATTGGAATTACTGATGTTTTTATCATTGTTGATAAATCAATACAATCGAAACCTGGATATGGTGGGCTCGGGTGATGTGACATTTTCATTACAAGTTAATCACTTCGCTCTGACTTCACCTTTCTGGCTGTGTCGCTACAGAAGAGAATGAAATTATGAACACTATTGATGATATTTTGTTCGTTTGTTGTTTAACATTATTTAGCATATTAAGAGATTCTTTTTGAAGCTTCAAAACTCTTTCAATTAAAGTGCCCAGGGCATGGGTTCAAACGGGTTCCCAGTACCTTAGGGACACTTAGAAACATCTTTTCTTAAATAACAGTACCTTGTGAGGATGTTTATTATGTGTAGCGAGTGAGAAATATGCTGAACGCAAACGACCTTTTAAGATCAGAGGTAGAATAGGTCTTCAGTAACCCATTCATTGCCATAAAAAGGTGACTATTCTTGTTGTAAGAGTAGCGGGATCGGTTGGTCAGGCTCGCTGACTTGGTTGATGCATGTCATCGTATCCCAATTGCATAGATTGATGCTCATGATGTCAATCACTGGATTGTCTGTTCCAGACTCAATTATTTACAGACGCCACTGTCATATAGCTGGAATATTGCTGAGAGCGGCGTTAAACAACAGATAAACAAACTAAGTGGACTACATGTAGATATTTTACGGGTTGTCCAACCTAAACAAAGAACTGAGGACAGCCCAATATGGGTCACGTCAGAATGACCTTTCATCCGACCTATCAGAGCGTCGCTTACCACATCAGGAAAGTGACAGTCAGAATATGTTTTCTAATCATACACCCTAAGTAAGGTTAATGCAGAGTAGTCTGAAAGAGAGTTGCAGGGTGTATGACTGAAGGCGTCAAAATCATTGTCTGTCTCTCACTTCAGTGGGATAAACATTGGAAAGGATGAGACTTTGCTTACCATGTAGGAAGTACTGCCATACAATCTAGGCGATCTACTAGACATTCCAAAATGTTCTGTTGTTCAGTTTTCAAATTTTGAATCGAGAATTTTGTCAAAATATTATCAAAGTGTAGTCTGGAATGGAAGTTGCCAGTTTGAAACTAGTCCTGGATAGCTCGAGAGATCTTTATGATTGGCTAAAGTCAAATTCTTGTTAGTCATTTTGGTTGGTCAAAACTCATGAAAGGTCATTCTGACGTAACATGTAGTGGGATGTCCTCAGATCGGTAGCGAGATCTAAGATCTGATTTTAATGAGAAAAAGGGTAGTCTTTCCTTATTGCATTCTTCCAAAAATAGAGAATGTATTATTCAGTATAGGAAATGTGGTAGTGGTGCAAGACTCGTGGAAGTTATGCAAAAATGGAATGATAAAGGGTGAAACTAGGAGAGTATGAACTTTGAACTTCTTCCTGTAACACGTCTAAAGAAAAATTAACACATGTTATTTAGGATGTGAAGCTACCAAAGACTTTGGGAATACCGTAAGTTAGAACACCAACTAAACCATTTACTATGCTTGTAAGAGGCGGCAAATGGGATTGGGTGATCAGGCTCGCTGGCTTGGTTGACACATGTCATTATACCCCCATTGTGTAGATTGATGCGCATGATGTCAATCACTGGATCATCTGGTCCAGAGTCAGTTATTTACAGACCACTGTCAAAAAGCTGGAATATTGCTGAGTTCAGCGTTAAACAACACACAAACTAACAAACTTCAAAACAAAATATGCTTCAATACACATTCTATATCCTTTTGTTTTCAAGATAATAATCGGCTTAATACTCATATTGTACTATTAGCTGAGAAACAAATCCACATAGCAAATATTTAAGGAACAAGTCCATCAGTTGCATGTAGATACAGTGGCATTGATTTGCAAGATAGAAACCATCTTATCTATTTTACGAAATATGTATACCAGATTTGTTTTAATAAGAAATGGGAACCATCAGTCAGTAAACTGTTACACTGGCAAACAGATGAAGAAGTAAACTGGAAAGCACATGGGATATGTTGAACACAGTTATATGCCAGCATTCTGTAAATAATCGAGTCTGAACCAGACAATCCAGTGATTGACATCATGAGCATCGATCCACGCAATTAGGATAAGATGACATGCATCATCAAAGTCAGCGAGCCTGACCATCCGATCCTGTCAGTCGCCTCTTACGAGAAGCATAGTCATCTTTTACGGCCAGCTTGGGTTGCTGAAGACTTATTCTACCCCGGATCTTCGCTGGTCTGGCATGAAAGATACACTTTTATATGATTCTGCATGACAAGGAGACGGCCTATCACTGAGTTTAGTCTTCTTGGCATTATTCCTGGTATAAAACACTTATACCTTCTGTGTTTATAATCACTAAAAGATTTACCAAATGTCTTCTGGTGGTGGTTGGGTTGTCAACTGGTTAATGCGTTCGCTCATTATGCTGAAAACACATGTTCGATACCCAACGTGGTAACTATACCTTAAACCTCAGGGTTTAGATTTAAATTTACTAGGGTTTTTCTGCTTTTGGATGGCTTTTAGAGAAATAGTATTGTCTGGTCCAGACTTGATTATTTACAGACCGGCATCATATAGCTGGAATATTGGTGAGTGCGGCATTAAGCAATAAACAAACAAACAAACAAACATTATTTACAAGTTATTTTTATGTAGATTTTTATCTACAGGTCTTTTCTACAGCAAATGATACAGTTTGAAGTAAAGCTGACAGGTATAAAACCCCACCCACATACTGACTTATATTATGAATGTAAAAACGTTAACTGCAAAACTGAAATTCGTCTGATTAGAATCTTAATACTTGAATAAAGATGTCAGACATATTGGTTGTGTTATCAGACCAACAATCAGTCTCATTATATCCAAGCCTTTATAACTAGATATATCACACAAAGCTTAAGGCAGGCACAATGGGACCTTGCTTCTATGGGTAAATGACCCAGTAATTATAACGGTGTAATATAGAACACGGTGGCTATAAAACACCACAAATGCTAAGATTACGACAGAACTGGTAACAAGAGACAATATAAGGCAAGGCTAAGACTAATTATAAGCATGATTAATTCTTTTCTTCCTTTACGATAATTACTTTGTGGGAAGAGGAATATTTGTAGGCTGGAAATATGCGAGACTGGCTGATTGCTGTATCGCATGTTATCATGCTTTTGCGGACCGAGCTGGTTAATCAGTTATTGCACAGTGACAAAGTTACGACTACGTTTAACTGAGATCATGACTTCAGCAGCTTTATGATAAATGCAGTTTTCAAGAAGACAGCTTGAGGATTGAAATTTATCTTTATCAAGCATGTCAAGTGTGAGGATTTGGGGGTCATTGGTTGTCATGACGATGATTCCCTTTATCTATCACCTATCAGATTCAGGGGGATCTTAAGAAAACCTTAGATTAAAACAGAATATTATTTGGACAAAGTTTATTTGAGGTCACACTACCATGTACACGTTTGCCTTGTTTGTTTTTAATGCTGCACTCAGCAATATTCCAGCTATATGACGGTGGTCTGTATTTAATTGAGTCTGGACCAGACAATCCAGTGATTGACATCCTGAGCATCAATCTATGCAATTGGGATATGATGACATGCATCAACCAAGTCATGGGTCGCCTATTACGACAACCGTAGGTTGCTGAAGACCAATTCTACCCCGGGTCATCACAGGACACATTTCTCCATGTTCAGAATACGTTTATCTGTGTTAATTCGATCCCTGTTGAAAGTCGTTATCAGTTTGGGAAGAAATGGAAGTAGAGGTATTGCTGCATACTAAAATGCCTTAGAAATGTTTTTTTTATAAAGTAGTCAAGGGGACTAGTGTAAACGTTATTTCACTGGCCCCCAAGTGTTTGTAGCTAGTTCTACTTGAACATGACAAGACTGTTTGCAATGTTTACATTTATTCAGCTCCGATTTGTAGCAAAATTGAAGCATTGAGAAATGGTCCGGAATTATAACCCTCAGTGCTTCCAGTCAATGAAGAGTTTTCATTGGATTTTTACTTTTCCTCAGCACAATTTAGTAGTCTTTGGCTAGGAGATGTGACCTTCAAAGGCTTCTAGGACAGTGCATATCTGCAGCAGGGATCTCTTTGTGTAAGGGGGCCTAAAAAATACCCTCCAAAAATTAAAGCATTGGGTTTTTTTATTCTGCTGAGCAGACATATGTTAAAAGTTTAAGAAAAACTAAATATACTATTAATATAAATAAATTGTTTAAAGTACTATAATTAAAACCTGATAAAAATGAATCTTAAATACTTCAACACACAAAGAATTATGACAAATTCCTATTCCTCTTGCTTCTTTTTTTCCTTCTACCTACTTGATAATTTGAGGAAATCAAAATGTTTTTGTTTTTTTAAATTTATATATTTTTTTTACCCTCTGAACGGAATTTTTATGCCATAAATCCATAAACCCCAAAAATTGAAAATATGTCTGGCCTTCTGAAAAGTCAGAAGTTTCTGCTATTATACTGACCTGCTTTACAATTTGTAAAATTATTGAAAAACGTTTGTGATATAAGTTAAATAACAAAAGACACCTGATTATACTCTCTCCATAATATGTTTATGGAGAGAGTGGAAGGTCCGGGGTTTGATCCCTGGCCGCATCATACCAAAAGACATTAAAAGATGGTACTTGTTGTTACCCTGCCTGGCTCTCAGCATTAAGGGACTAAAACAAGGACTGGTCAGCTCGGAGTCACTATACAGTGTCTGAGTGGGGTATTCAAGTTAAACTGTGGCATGGTATCTCAGTGAGCAAGCACTATAAAATCCAGACTAGTACAAGCAGACGCACACACAAACATGTGTGCATGCAAGTCGCTAAACAAGTACGCAACGTTTAACCCCGTTTCACTACCTCACCTAAATGATCATAAATTTTCATAAAGATTTTTTATATGTGAATATCTGGCGCTTTATGAGACTATATACTTTATGAGACTTTCTATGAATAAAATTGCAGAAGAATAAGAACATAAAAGGAACTAATTGTTCAGTTTGATCACCAAAGTTGAACCCACTGTGACCTGGAATGTATACAAAATATGTACAAGCTGATTATCCTAAACAGTCCAGGAGGTGATAAAAATGCAATTGTGTAAAAAATATTATCATTACTTGTTAAAGAATCTAGCAATCTGATTGGCTGGGCTGTATGGACATCATGACATCATGATGTTTGATATGATGTCACTTGCTTGTTTCGAGTTCCACACTTAACATTAGATTGTAGTCACAAGATGGATAGATCTAAATTGTATACATATTTCTCGTAATGATACATTTGCATGGCACCTGTGAAGATCCGGGGTAGAATAGGTCTTCAGCAACCCTTTCATGCCATAAAAGGCGACAATGCTTATCGTAAGAGGCGACTAAAGGGATTGGGTGGCCAGACACGCCGACTTGGTTGATGCATGTCATCGTATCTCAATTGCGTAGATTGATGCTCATGATGTCAATCAGTGGATTGTCTGGTCCAGACCTGGTTACTTACAGGCTCCTGTCATATAGCTGGAATATTGCTGAGTGGGACGGTAAACAACAAACAAACAAACAAACATTAGCAGGGTATTTGGATTTTAGGAGCTGAATATTTGTGTGAACCCTATGACTTGATGTACAAGCACAATCAACTTGTATAATTGTGTAAACCTCACTGATGACACATTTCTCGTATTATCTTACTTTCCCGTAACATGACACCCTCTTCTTCCAGGACTACTACAACTTCCGCGATGTGCCACATCGCTACTACTTCCCACCAATCAAGCACAAGTACACCATGCTGCAAGACATGCCTGATCTGTCCTCCCGAGAGTCACGTGATCACCAAGAAATCCATCTTCCGAAAACTTTCACGACCAGGAAAGGAGCCCTGTTGTTGTTTTCTGAAGATCTTGCGTTGCGTGACAGCGAGAGGGATCAAACAGAACAACAACAGACGAAACCTGTGTCGAAGAGTACAGACGGAACTCTGGATTTACGAACAGTGGACGATTTGGCAAAGAGTATTTTGTCTTACGGTAATCATGTGAGTATTTGGATCTCATCACTTTGTGATTATAATTCTATGTTGTGTGTGTTTTCCAGTGACTGTGTTGGAGATTGGGTAGAACATACGCCAACATTTTGTTTGTTGTCACAGACTGCATAAATACACAGAATAACTCTCCATTACAAAATTGATTATGACTTACAATATATAATTTAGGAAAAAATCCAACACATTCTATAATTATCCACGTTTCATTCCACGACTAACGGGATCGGGTGGTCAGGCTCGCTGACTTGGTTGATGCATGTCATCATATTGATGCTCATGATTGTCTGGTCCAGACTCAGTTATATCCAGACTACTGTCATATAGATGGAATATTGCTGAGTGTGGCGTTAAACAACAAACAAGCAAAGAACAAACAAAAGCATTGTAATTTATCAGCGCCTCTGTAGCCAAGTGGAACACTCACTTATCTACAGATATACGAAGGTTGCATGTTCGATCTTCAGGAATATAAAGAAAACATTTGTCATTTGATCACATTGCGTTCAAATTCAAAATAAATTTCTAGCGAGAAACATTCATATGTTACAATCTAAACGAAAGTTGTATTAATCAAAGTCCCGGCATATTATATAAAATACCAGGGATTATATGTAAAATTCGGGGGATATTATAACATCCCTGTTTGAGATATAACCCGACTGGAGAACAATAGGATGACATCACTGGAGTTTTATAAATACTGGATATTGACTGGTAAAATTTGACATGGAAGTAAATTTTAGGGTTGATGGTCCCTGTGTCCCTGTAGAAATTTCCTTTGAAAAATGCATGTCATATCCTGTAAATCAATGTAAACACAAAGTCATTCTGTTTCTAAAGTTGCCATGTCAAACTTTCTATTGTAAATCCCGGGTCTAAAAATAGCACACAGATTCAGCCAATAGTAAAATATACGATAGGCACTGATGTTTTGATTTGGAAATTTTTATGTCTTCTTTGATACCTTGACATATCACTAACTTCATATATGCTGTCGTGAAGAAGCGAGATTCATAATGCATGCTTGACATCATGTTAAAATGGCAGGTCAGTTGACAAGATAATGACATCACAGAGATAACCAATGGCAACCATGCTAAGAGGGATTTTGGTAGTTTAAAAAAAAGAAGCTTTCAATCAACAAGGTGCAACGTTTTTATATCATTTTTAACATCTTGGCTTACAGTATTTTCCAGCAGTAACACGGCATTTCTGATATTTTTAGGGATCAGGGAATCAAAACTTAAATTTGTGTTCATACCGGTACAGTGATTCATTTATATTCCGATAGAAAATGGTCCTTGATAAAAGGCGTGACCTCTATTGCCTCGTCTGTAAACTTTCGCTGCACTCGAGTGACGTCACCTGTTTTCCCACTTCTGATTGGTTTGGTGATTTTGTAGGGTTTCAATGGATAAGAAACCGTGTTTTGGTGCACTGTTCATAACATCTAATGCTTGCAGGTCGGCAAAACACTCAAGTAGTAATTGAAACTTTGGAACCTATCACTAAATATGAATGTTTTGTAAATGACAATGTATACATTTTTCTTTTCATAATCATACTCTTCAATTTCATCATTTCATGGGCACCAAAGTTGTGAATGATTTTGGACTGTTCTAACATGAACCCAATGTTGACTGGTCGGACATGCGCTATGTCAAGTTGGCAATTTTGATGACATCAGGCTTCTCGTTCTCGCGCGATAAATCACCATCAATATGGCTGTTCAAAAAGTTTTCCCAGAAACATTTGCTACATTGGACTTTTCATCTATCCCAAAGTTATTAACAAAAGGTTATACATCCTAAGTTTTCCGGGGTAATATATCTCCATTATGTTTTCATAAGGGGGCATGGATGGCCCAGTCATCTAAGGCGCCGCGATTTGCTGTGCAAAGTTGCGTCCCTTGGGCATGCCAGAAACCTTATGATTGTGGGTTCGAATCCTGGTTTGCCCTGATTATGTTTCTAGGTTTGTCAGCACGACACCTTTGCTCGTGGGTTTCACCGAAGTGGTAAATATCTGAGACCTACATCACTCTGGGCTTTCCTCCCACATTAAGCTGACATGCCATGTTATAACTGGAATACTGTTAAAAGTGGCGTTAACCCAAACTTACCGTACTCATTCATTCACTGTTTTCATAAATACCCTGGGCCCATTGATGAGTTGCTTTGTTTGGAGCCAAAACTAAACATCGTCCGCCAGTCATGAGTGAGAGAAATTTCCCACTATATGGAGGATCTTGATGGGTATATCTATACGACAAGGGGCGGCCAGGTAGCCAAATGGTTAAAGTGTTAGCTCCTCATGCAGAAGACCTGGGTTTGATTAACGACATGGGTACAATGTTTGAAACCTATTTCTGGTGTCCCCTGCCATGATATTGCTGCAATATTGCTAAAAGTGGTGTAAAACCAAACTCACTCATTCACTATACAACCAAATTATTTATCCCATACCCTTGATTCCTTAATCAGGAAATTTGTTAATTAGGACAATTTCAGTGGGAATGGTACCGCCCTGATTCCTGGTCTGTTTCCCCCTGATTGAAGCAGTTTTGTTACAAGTAATTTGAAGTACGTGTTACTGAATTACTGATGTCAGATTTCTTGTCTTCCTTTTTCCAGGACAATAACAGTGTATACTTGAAGTTTTTGCATCGGAAGCGAGAGAAACATTACCGACAAATTCGACCAGGATTTTCAGCAAAGCGTTACCTAGCAACATGGACCAAAAGCTGGGACGACAGTGTGTTAGAGACTGTGATTAATAAAGGTGAGATTTTATATCATTTGTTAGACATAACATTAGTTGTTTAGCCCCTTAATGCCAAGCGCCAGACAGGGTTACAACAAGTACCATCTTTTAACGTCTTTTTGTATGACACGGCCAGGGATTGAAACCCGGACCTTCAGCTCTCCAGGCGGACGCTCTACCAATAGACCACGGGGGCGGTCTCTAGGATAATAATTATAGCTCTACGTTGGTCAATGATAAGGAACATAGGTATGTTGGGATGTGGGGTAAGGATTATCGGTCTATATCGGTATAGGATTATAGTTGAATATCAGTCTAGGATAAGGACTATACGTCTATAATAGTTGAGACTAGGATAAGGAATAAGGACTATATGCCTTCCAAGGATAAGGATTATTGCCCTTTATCAGTCAACGATAAGAACTAGGTCTTTCTGGGTCTGGGGTAAGGACTATAGGCCTGCTGGGTTTTGGACCCACGTCTGTCAGGGTCAAGGACTACGGGTCTGGAACTGAATGAAAATGAATCAGATTTGGACACGACATGCCACATCACACTGATCAAGTTACTGCTTATTTTTCTTCCAGGATACATCACAGAGCGATCCCTCTTCCAATATAACTTTGTGATTCCACATCTAAAGCGCCGGATATTCCATGAGGACCTATCACACTACCCCCCTCCATATCGGCTCATGAGGAATATGCTGATATCTCCTGGAAGCCTGTCAGGGTATACGTTCTACAGAGCTGTGCCAGAACTGGAAGATATGAGTAAGTAGAAGAAAATACTTGTCTTTCGTGCTTGTTTAGAATGTGCATCATCCTCAATTATCCATGTTCATGATGTAAATCACTGGATTGTCTGGTCCAGAACCGATTATTTACAGACCTCTGCCATTTAGCTGGAATGTTGCTGAGTGTGGCGTTAAACAACACACAAACGAACAAATGATCTGATTAATATATTTTCAGGGGTTGTGATTTTGACTGTTGATCTTTGTTCAGAAGAGGTCTACTGATTGGATCATGAGTTTGATAATTGAGAGCTATGTAAGTTGGTGATAGTTAGTTGGCGATGACACTGCCGAAGTGAAGCTATGGTTGTGTCTGGGTTCAAGGTATGTGTCCTAAAAGAATGGGTAGGTGGCGAGATGAAATGATGTCTCACTTAGCATTCAAAACTATTGCACTTCCATAGAGTCGTGCATGCATTTGTGTGTGCATTTGTGTGTGTGTGCATTTGTGCGTGTGTGCATTTGTGCATTTGTGTGTGCGTGCGTGCTTGAGGGCGGGCGGGCATGCGTGCCACTTGTACTAGCCCAGACTTTTGCTGGTTTTATAGTGCTAGTCCACTGAGATACCATGCAGCAGGTAAAAATGGATGCTACTTGCTGATCGGTCCTCGTTCTATCCCCTTAATACCGAGCGCCAGGCAGGATAACAACAAGTGCCATTTTTTAAGGTCTTCTGGTGTGAGGCAGCCGAGAATAGAACCACCGACCTGCTCTCCATAATAGAGATGGAATATCCTGGATGACAGAGGATGAATATGGATTGGCAGTACTGTATCAATAGCATTTAACCGATAACCTTTTCCCAACAGTGGATCAGTATCAAGACCGTGAACTTGAAGGGGAGTCGATGAGGTCACGACCTCCGACGTCTATTAAGGTCATCCGCACCCGCAATGGAGAACAACGGGAAGTGAGTTATGCAAGCCTAGACAGGAAGTCCCAAGAAGAGGTCATTACTGACTTACTGGTGAAGAGTGCTGTACATTATGCCCTGAAGAAACAACAGGTATGTTTGTGTTTACTTATCAGCTGAGGGGGTTTCTGCAAAACCTAGAAATCCCAAACCCTTTTGGTCAATCTAGGTTTGAATTGGCCTCCAGAAATCTATGCTTGTTTTTATAGTGACTTAATGGATTGGATGATCAGGCTTGGTGACTTATTTGATAGTGTTCCAGTGGACCCAGGGGCGGTCAGGTAGCCTAGTGGTTAAAGCGTTGGATCGTCACGCCGAAGACCCGGGTTCGATTCCCGACATGGGTACAATGTGTGAAGCCCATTTCTGGTGTCCCCCGCCGTGATATTGCTGGAATATTGCTAAAGGCGGCGTAAAACCATACTCACTCACTCACTCCAGTGGACCCAGGTGGTGTGGATTGTTGCTCACAATATCGACCACTGGTTGTCTGGTCCTGACTTGAGAGTACTTACTCTTAAGTAGCCATCATATAGCTGGAATATTGCTGAGTGTGGTGTTAAACCACTAGTTTGAAACAAAGGTTTTTGAGTGTGCCATGGAGTTCACAGGTGAAAACATTATGCTTTTCGGAGCAGCTCAAGTTGAATGTCAGACACAAATTAATTAATTTATTTTATTTATTTCGGGTGTGTGTGTGGGGGTGGTGGTGGTGACGAATAACAACTACTTTTACTGAGGTTTTGGAACAGCTTCACTAGCTTAAGTTAAACAAGTTGAAAACGTAAGTTGGTGTGTTGGTTTCACAGTTATGGCCTATAGGGCTGTGTATTGGCCAAAATATTGTATTGCAATGTATTGCGATACTGGTATCTGTATTATGATGTGTATTGTGATATATTGGTAGCTAAAGTGTTTTACAGTGACTGAGCCATATTGTACATGCAGATCCTTTTTTCTACATATGAAAGTTATTATTACTAAGCATGGTCAGTTGCCGCCATTTTGTTGTCATAGAAGGGAGATAACAATATGAGAGAAAAATCACTCCCTCATTTCTGACGTTTTGTCAGTCAATTTTGACAGGTAACATCTTTTGTGAATGAATTAGTGTGAAGATTTTAGGTTAAACACTACAAATGATAATAAAACTTGTTACATTTTGTTACCCAGTATATCAGAACACATAAATATATTGCAATAAGTATTGTCTGAAAAGTGTATTTCTGTATACCTATATACCGATAATACCCATCTTCCTGAGGCAAGGGAGTTTTACTGACCGTAAAATCAGGACTTGATTGTAGTGCCACCTGTAGCTATTACGAGTTATGTCCCTTCTATGTCCATCCTATTGACAAATCAGATTCCACCTCAAATAACACGTGCATTTTGCTTCAAACAAAATGGCGGCACCTAGTCAAGACAATCTGATAGATAATCAAAATCTATATTGGAATACAACATGTCTTGGCAGTACACATGCTTTGTAAAACCAAATTGACAAAACTATGGCAACTACACAGCAGTTTACGAACCGGACGTTGATTTCATTATGCAATTTTCCTATGTAAGAACTTGTTAGTCCAGTCAAAATCTAACTCCATAATTCCAGCCTAGTTCAGCAAGAGTGGAGAATGGACTTTTACAGTCAGTTAACTCCCTTGCCTTGGGAAGATGGGTATTACCATTCAGTCCTAAGGGTTAATGTGTAGTGTAGTGTTTCCTTAGTAACCGGGGCGGTCGGGTAGCCTAGTGGTTAAAGCGTTCGCTCGTCACGCCGAGGACCCGGGTTCGATTCCCGACATGGGCACAATGTGTGAAGCCCATTTCTGGTGTCCCCCGCCGTGATATTGCTGGAATATTGCTAAAAGCGGCGTAAAACCATACTCACTCACTCACTCACTCCTTAGTAACCCAAAAAAACTAAAAAACAGTCAAACATATGTACCTTTGATCTACCAGTATGATGACAGTAACTGTTGTTTGTGACAGGAGTATATGACTGAGGACATCGACCTGATGGAGGTGGCGAATGCAGACATCCATGCCTCGACGTACGCGGACAGCGAGAGAAAGGTCTCCAGCTCCATGAAGACCCCGGTGCCTCAGTTTGACATGAAAGAAGCAGTGGAGGTGAGTTCTCGTCTAGTATTTTCATCTTTATTCATGCGTGTGTTTTGTTGTTTTGCGACACAACTCAGCAACATTCCAGCTACATGATGGCAGTCTGTAAAAAATTGAGTCAGGACCAGACAATCCATTGAGTGACATCACAAACATCCATCTTCACAGTTGAGATGCAATGATTTGCATCAACCAAGTCTGCTGATTGTCTCCAGATCTCAAGCAAGGATATATTCTGATTTCTGGTATGACCATCCAGTCCTCGTTGTTTGCAGCTAGGATCCTGCTGCATCAGTTGTTTAAAAGTTTAGGAGTCCGCAGTGGAAGAAATGAGCAAAGTTTTCCAGTGAATTGAAAAAATTAAGTCTTGAATTAAAAATAAGAGACCAAAAAATAGTGGTCTCTTTATCACTGTCTGGATTGATCCTCTTCCTTTAGACATGTTGTGATGAAAAGGATTTTTGTTGTGATAATGGATGTGTTATTTCAGAATTTCCTAAAAGTGAGTATGGTTTTACGCCGCTTTTAGCCATATTCCAGCAATATCACGGCAGGGGACACCAGAAATGAGCTTCACATATTGTACCCATGTCAGGAATCGAACCCGGGTCTTCAGTGTGACGAGCGAACGCTTTAACCACTAGGCTACCCGGCAGCCCCGAATTTCCTGTAAGGAATACCTGACAGAAAAGCTCAATATCATTAAACAATGCCTTAGTAGGAGTTGTCTCCCTTGATGCATTCTTGTGAGTGAAAACAACAGGGACTGCTGGCAATTCCGATAGTATGGGCAAAATATTGATCTGGTTAAAGACATGATTAGAACTATGTTTGTACCTCTGATTTCATATATATTTTTTGGAATATGGTTAAGAAAATGTTATTCTGTAATTATCTTTATATATATATGATCATTGTTTAAAAATTATTACCAAAATTAAAAAGAAATCTTAAAGAAAGTATTTTAGGTCGGGGTTTGCAAATGTTCAGATTTGCTTCAACATATTTACACACTTTGGGTATAAAATAAATAAAACAGGCTAAGAGGACGTTGTAGTTTGTATGTGCTCCTAGAGAGAATATATGTGCTGCAGATGGCTGTTGGGAAGATCTTGTATAGTACCTGGCTGTGTAATGTTTAGTGCACAAGCATCCATTGAAATGATGTATACTGCCAGCATCAAGCGACTCTCTGTACTAGTCTCAAATGACTAGTACCAATCAGAGGCTGATATTTGGCCCCAAGTCTGCAGAAAATGTCAGTAAAAAATGTCAAATTGGAATTAAAAATTTACCAAGTCAGCTTATTGTGGTTGCAACTACCAGTAATGTGAAGGCTGTGATGAGAATTGAAATCCTAAATATACCCCTCCCTGGTCATCTCATAACATTTAGGAAAAGGCTGAAAGAAGTAGATTTGTTGCTTCACACTTAAATAGTAATAATGATGATGATGATGATGATGATGATGATGATGATGATGATGATGATGATGACGACGACGACGACGATGACGACGACGACGACGACAATCATAATAAAAATATGGCCTCTTATATAGCCCTAACCTCCACACCTAAGTGTGCTCAAAGCACTTACAAGTATCAATATATATTAATTTTGAATGTCTTTCACTGTTTCTTGAACTGATTGAGAGCAGAAAGTGACCTTGATATGACAGCAAGTTACAGCTGAGTGGAGGGGTTGATCAGCATGGAAGAGTGCTCACACTGTTGACCATTAGTTTGGCTTCTCCAGGCTGTTTAGACTTCCTGACAATTCATGCATGAACACTTTCCCACCAACTATTCTGTAGTTTTATTCATGTTCACATAAGCCATAATAAATTATTGCTAGATTATCATCCACCTGTTTTTCAAAAGTGGAGAGGGAAGATTATTAATTTTTATGTTTTATTTTCTATCAAAGTCATCAAGTTCAAGACTGTACACCTTGGTTTGAACAATAAATGACTCAAATAACAAAGATAATAAATACCGTATTCAACGTAATAAGCGCCCTGCTCTAATAAACGCCGACGGCGATATTTGCTAATATATTGGCGAGTGAACAATCCCAATTAGCACCCCTTCCGATTGATTAATGTACAGAAGACTTATTTATTCGCGTATAATACGCACTCGTTATATGCACACTTAATTATGGGCAATTAAATTCGTGAAAAAAATATCTGTCGTACATTAACATTTCAGGCTGTCAGCATAAACCACGAAATTAATCTTTCAACTCAACTTTTTTTTCACCAAAATAATATTCTAATTTTGAGAGCGCCCTGGGCGCTTATTACGTCGAATACGGAAAACATTGATTTCAACTGTGGCAGTTGGATGTATCTGTGTCAAACCTGCCCCAACAAAACATGTTTGTCAACATGGTGAAATAACATGTATATCATCACATTACAAAGCTGATATTTTCATGAGTGGTGCTAGCTGACTAATATTAATGCACCTGTGATCAGATCATGACAGGTTCTGAACAAATGAAATGATTATGTTCAGGAATATATTTATTTAACTTGGAAATGGTGTGGACCTGTCGAGACTTGTGCACAAAAGCCAGATGGATTTCTGGTATTCCGGATAAGGTCTTCATATTTCATAGTTGTGTTCAAGCTCTTCCTGTACTAGCGAATCAGGTCAATATTTCCAATAATCAATGTGTTCTGAAGGATAATAGCCACCCACCACTGACAGTAAGCTGATTGGCCTCACAGCGTCTTCTCTGCTGTCATCCGCTCTTTATGGCAAAACATATACCAGGGGCCTCATATCCCTGCTGTCATCCACTCTTTATGGTACAACATATACCAGGGGGCCTGACATCCCTGCTGTCTTCCACTCTTTATGGCAAAACATATACCAGGGGGCCTGACATCCCTGCTGTCATCCACTCTTTATGGTACAACATATACCAGGAGCCTGACATCCCTGCTGTCATCCACTCTTTATGGCACAACATATACCAGGGGCCTGACATCCCTGCTGTCATCCACTCTTTATGGCACAACATATACCAGGGGCCTGACATCCCTGCTGTCATCCACTCTTTATGGCACAACATATACCAGGGGCCTGACATCCCTGCTGTCATCCACTCTTTATGGCACAACATATACCAGGGGCCTGACATCCCTGCTGTCTTCCACTCTTTATGGTACAACATATACCAGGGGGCCTGACATCCCTGCTGTCATCCACTCTTTATGGCACAACATATACCAGGGGCCTGACATCCCTGCTGTCATCCACTCTTTATGGCACAACATATACCAGGGGCCTGACATCCCTGCTGTCATCCACTCTTTATGGTACAACATATACCAGGGGCCTCACATCCCTGCTGTCATCCACTCTTTATGGCACAACATATACCAGGGGCCTCACATCCCTGCTGTCATCCACTCTTTATGGTACAACATATACCAGGGGGCCTCACATCCCTGCTGTCATCCACTCTTTATGGCACAACATATACCAGGGGCCTCACATCCCTGCTGTCATCCACTCTTTATGGTACAACATATACCAGGGGGCCTCACCGCACCATCCATAATGCCAATCTTAAGTTTCTGTCAATTTTAACTAAATAACCAGGTGGGCCAAGGAATCATGACTATTGTTTTAATTAAACTGGACAAAAATAAATCGGATTTGCACAGACTTGGAACTGTTGAAAGTACACTCAGGTTTACATTTTGCCTTGAAAAGCATGGTAATAACCTTGCAAGCGTAGGACCCATAAGCTCTCACTGAGTATATATTAATGATGTGACATGCTGACGTTCCAACTCTCAGCTGTCATGGGGTTAATGTCTGACGCCAGGTCAGTTCAGTGTGATGCATCATGGGATGGCAACATGGTGATGTCCTGTAGGGAATGCCAAAGAAAAGGAAGAAGGTAGGGTAGTAAAATTAATGTGGAAATACACAATGTTCTCGTCTGTTTTTGTAATTGGATCTATCTGTGACTTGATGTAGTTTCTGTTTTTGTGAAGTAAAAGTAAATATAATCAACATTAAACCCAAAACCTGGACTGTTCATATTTTACATTCCGATAAGAATCTGTTACAATGTGAACTAGAGTTGTTTCCCTTAGGTGTGTCAGAAACCTATGTGCGTGGGTTGGTATTCCAGAATTGTTGGTTACTGTTTTATTTTCAGTGTTAATGTGAAGTCAATAATTCTTTTGTTGACATTATTATTCAGAAGGATTTTGTCATGCAAGCCATAAGAATTATGTGCATGTCGTAAGAAGTCATAACAACCATGAATCATTTTATACCAGAGCTTCAGATTCTTAGGGCCAGACCCATGAAAATTAGGGGTAAGATAGGTCACAGTTTAACCGCTGGAGGACCCACCGCCCTAGAAAATAAAGAAAGTCTTGGACTTTTTATTATTTTTCATTAAGATAATTTTACAACATTTTTTCTGTAAAAATAATTAATTTCAGAGACTAGATGTTTTTCTATTGGCAAACATCAAAGAAGTCAGTTAATCTTGATAAAAAGGTTAAGTTCAATGCATTCATTTATGACTAGCTGCTGAGAAAGTAGTACCAACAGTTTTGTGAAGAACGTTTATTTGCGCTTACTGTTTAAACTACCTGGACTAAAGTAGATGTAAGACCCCTTTATGGCAATGTTTATGACAGACATGTTTTTCATGTTGTAAATTACATTGTTTTATGTACCAACATGAAAGAAACAGCTTCATGACTTGGTAAATGTTTTGAATCGATCAAACACTCTGGAATATTTTATGTGTTCGCAAACAACTTGATAAATCAGGGTCGTGTTGGTTATTTTAGGTTGTTTACTTTCCAGGACTATTTACAACTGATAAGTGCATTCGGGTTATTTAATATTATTAGGCCAGGCGTTTTATATTTTTCGGATTACGGACCCGCCGACTCTAATTTTTGAGAAAATGTAAAAAGAATCAAATCAGATTTCCAATTTTTTTCTCCACCAATATCCGCTAATCAGTTGTTTTATTAGTTATCATTACCTTTTAATAAAAAACATATGAATTTACCATTGTCAGAGGCATTCTGCATTAAAAAGAATGCATCTGGCTTTTTTTTGCTTTTTTTTTGTTTCCCTCCTCCAACCCTGGACTTTGGGCTGAAAAAAGCCTGGTACGAAAGGTCCAAACGCAAGGGATGGCAATAATACAGGTAGTAATTTCATAACACTCTCATACATGTACTGACATATAAAATGGTTATGTTCCAAAGTTTCAGGCAAATGAAGCCTGTTAATCTTAAGCTGGTCTCTAACATCTACTGATTTTTAAATTAAAAGACCACCTTCATGGTCTAGTGGTAGAGCGTCTGCCCATAGAGCGGAGGATTGGGGGTTCGATCCCAGGCTGCGTCATACCAAAAGATGTTAAAAGATGGTACTTATTGTTACCTTGCCTGATGCTCAGCATTAAGGGGCTAAAACAAGGACAGGTAGGCTTAGAGTCAGTATACTGTGTCTGAGAGGGGTAAAACTGCAGCCTGGTAGCTCATTGGGCTAGCACTTAAAAATCGGCGTTAGTCCAGGCGAGTACAAGCAGCCACACACACACATGCATGCATGTCCATATATAAGTGCAATAATCTTGAACGCGACATTAAACGAAATTTCACCTTACCTTCAAACTAAGAACATCATCAACATCAATAATGCTTCATAAAAGTTTGGGGGGCGGTCGGGTAGCCTAGTGGTTAAAGCGTTAGCTCGTCACACCGAAGACCCGGGTTCGATTCCCGACATGGGTACAATGTGTTAAACCCATTACTGGTGTCCCCCGCCGCGATATTGCTGGAATATTTCTAAAAGCGGCGTAAAACCATACTCACTCACTCACTCATGATAGTTTGGAAAATAAAATAAAAAATCTAGCCCTTGTGTTGATAAATCAATATCAAAATGTTCTCTGGTGAGATTCTCTACATAGGATTTACTGTGTTGCAAAATAATATTCTTGAATATCTACATCAGGAATATTTGCAAAGTTACTGATGCCAGGTAAATTGATATTCAAATTTTGATAATGTCCCTTTAGAAATATGCTACTTGTGACTGGGATACTGTCACTAGTAATTTAGCCAGAGAATGGAATTATAAGAATATCTCGGTCAAAAGATGAGTAGTGTAGTGTCTAAATTGAAAGTATTTTCCAAAGACCCTCATTATGTTTTTCATAAGAGCCATGTTATTCTGGTTTGAAACTTGTGATTGATCCATCAGATCTGAGCTTTCTCAATGTGACAGTGTGTCTCATTGGTAATACTGAAGCCTCTAACATCATGTACATCCACATGATTACATTCACCTGTAAAGTTAATCTTCCCGAGGCAAGAGCGTTAACTGACTTTAAATGTCCAGTTTCCACCCTTGCCGAACTAGGCTGGAATTCCTGGGCTCAATCGTAGCGCCACCAGTGGCTATTACGAGTTATGTCCATTCTATGCCTCTCCCATATGGACCAATCAGATTCCACCTCTCGTATCAAATGCATTTGCTTCAAACAAAATGGTGCGGCCCAGTCAAGACGATCTGATCAATAATCAAGATCTATTTGGTGATAAAACGGTTCTTACTTCGCGAAGTACAACAAATCACGTGAACACCTTGATTAAATACATGAAAAGATTTGGCAAATATCTGTTGACAACGATTTGGCGATGCACATGCTTTGCAAATCCAGCAATCGACCAAACTCTGCATGACAGTTTACGAACTGGATTTAGATATCGGTGCGCGATTTTGATTGGACTATGCATAGACTCGTTAGTCCAGCTAAAATCTAACTCCATAATCCCAGCCTAGTTCGGCAAGGGTGGAAAGGGACTTTTATAGTCAGTTAACTCTCTTGCCTCGGGAAGATGGTAAAGTTAAGGACCAGGAATCAGTACTTGATGTTATGAATCTTGATATGTCAGAAATTGTCTAATTGCTGCCACGTAGAATTGATTAAAATGGTAGGTAAAATCTGTGGTTCTATCAAGACAATATCTATGAGCCATGTTTCATGCTAGGTCTGATAACACTGATTCATGTATAGTGATGACATCACACTGTATTGTTTGTCAGATAAACAGATGTTAGGGTTCAAATGACATTGAGGAAGAGGGGACATAACTCCTTATTCAGTTTTCTCCCTTATATGCAACTGGCTGATTATTTTAATAATAATTTTTTTCTTCATCTCTAATACACCGTAGGAAAATAGATATATTGTTTCTATTTTATGCTGGTACGTACATGTTTTGTTTGTTTGTTGTTTAACGACACACCCAGCAATATTCCAGCTATATGACAGCGGTCTGTTAATAATCAAGTCCAGATCAGACAATCCAGTAATTAACATCATGAGCATTGATCTACGTAATTGGGATATGATGACATGCATCAACCAAGTCACCGACCCTGACCACCCGATCCCATCAGTCGCCTATTATGACGAGCATATTTTCTACCCGGACCTTCACAGGGAGGTACATATATGTAAAAACTAGATTGCGCAGATCGATGCTCATGATATCAATCACTTGATTGTCAGGTCTAGAATGCATTATTTACAGACCGCTCTCATACAGCTGGAATATTGCTGAGTGTGGTGTTTAACAAACAAACAGACTGCCATCACACAGCTGAAATATTTCGGCATTAAACAACAAACAATCAAACATAAAAAGTTTTCAAAACACAAGTATCAGTTTGTGTACTTCTCATAAACAGTGCAAACTGAAATTATAGACATGTGTTTTAGATTTGAATAAAATTTAACTTCGTTCAAGCGCCAGGGCAGACATGAATACAAGCTGTTGAAAGATATCACAGCCTTCCCAGAGGACAACTCCTGTGTGCCAGGGTGAAAAAAGCAGGACAAAACGACCTCGTGAATATCCACTTTCACTGTACACTGAATGCACAGGTGTGAAATGACTCTATTCCACAGTTGTATTATCATTGAAATGTGTAAGGCAGACGGTACTTCACCTATTGAAGTCGTCAATCCACATGAATACTTCTGTACACCTGATACGGAATGTTTGGTGTACGAATAAGCACTCGATTGACTCACACTTGACTCAAGTACGATAAGGTACAGAATTTGAATACACCAGACCAGAGCGAGCTTGGTCGCTTTTGATGTTAATGCTTGGTCAATGCCTCAGATTGTATGATGCGGACCGAAGGAATCATTTAATGTGTATCGAACATGCTGGTGTGATTTGAGACAAAACGGATATTGTTCCGACATTTACTGAATAGGTAGCCAAGTGTTCAAGACCCTGCCATCATTCAGAATGATTTATGGTGCAATGGAGGGATTATGGGTTAATCCTTCCATGGAATTCATCATTCATGGGTTTGTTTTGAAGTGAGCTCGTAAATATTTTCGTGTTTGATTATTAGAGATTTGCATTTTCTCTGTGGCTTAGTTCTATTATATTTGATCCATAGAGTACGAGAGAAGTGGATTTGATGTGAGAAGGCTTTTGGAGGCGCGAGTACAGTTATTGATATTTATTTATTGTTGGTAACATGATGGATGGGAAGAGGTAATCCTAGAATTGACCCCAGCTTGGAATGTGACTGTGTGTGTATGTTGAGATAAGGTATTAGTCTTATGTTGCAGGCCTTGTGTAGCCTCAGTTGTGTGTGTCAAAGTGTATAATTCATGTGGATTCCGTTTTTTCATGGATATTTAGAACAAATGGAAATGTGGTATTAGTTAATTTGAAATATGCATTTGCAGTTTGTGTTATTTCTTGGATCCAATCCAAATTTATTTGTTTTTGAAGCTGGTTGAACATTTTGGAATGTTTAGAGTTTTGTTATTTTATGTAATCTTGTTAAATTTGGGCTTCATGTCGAGGTTTTGTGTGTCAGCTTAGGAGGTTGAGGTTCACACTGGCAGATGTAGAGGGGTGGTTGTGTAGGGGTTGTGCAACCTCCTTTCTTCAGACACCTAACATGGCAATCTATGTCAGTTCCTCCATGTGTTTAGGGTGGTTGTTCGTCTAACTCTGTTCAGAGTTGTGTCCCTTGGGCACACCAGAAATCTATGATTGTGGGTTCGAATCCCAGGGTCCCCTAATTAGGTTTCTAGGTTTGTCAGCTCCATACCCTTGCTTGTGGGTTTCACCAAAGTGTTAAAATCTGAGGCCTGCATTGCTTTGGGATTTCCTTCCACATTAAGCTGGTATTAAGATGTAACTGGAATTTGTTCAAAGTGAGCAGAGTCAAACCCATCTACCTCACTCACTCCACCATGTGTTCACATAATGACAGGTTCGATCGACGGCCGTTTCATACCAAAAGACGTTTAAAGATGGTACTTGTTGTTACCCTGTGCTGAGCTCGTAATTAAGGGGCTAAAACAAGGACTGGTCGGCTCGGAGTCAGTATTCTGTGTCTGAGTGGGATATTCATGTTAAACTGCAGTATGGTATCTCAGTGAGCTAGCACTATAAATCGGCATCAGTCCGGACTAGTACAAGCAGCGACACAAACACACACACGTACATGCACGTTGCTATATAAGTGCAATAATCTTCGAAGCAACATTAAACCCCTTTTCACCTCACCTCACCACATAATGACAGACAAATTCTGTGGTTGAGTGCATAGACCGTCCGTCGGAGAGAGTAAGGTCAGTCGTTCGATCCTGGCTGTTGAATACCAAAAGATGTTTTGAGATGGCACTTGTTATCCTTTCAGGCATTAAGGGCTAAAACATGGATAGGTCAGGTCGGAGTCCATATACTGTGTCTGAGTGGGGTATCCATGTTAAACTGCGGCATGGTATCTCAGTGGGCTAGCACTTCAAACTGTAGCTATACACGCCCACACACGAACATGAGTGATGTCTATGATGTCACTTCCAGTTGGTGCGTTTGATTGTACTCATATCCTGTGTCAGTGTGTTTGTAATGTCGGTTTAGAAGAAAATATAGTTATACATGTTGTAAAACGATTATTACTTAGTCCGGACTTTTACAAACAGACTCTGACACATACGTGCATGTTGCTATACAGATGAAAAATTCTTAAACACAACTATAAACCTCAATTTACTTCATGAGAGACCTGTGAAGATTCAAGGTAGAATAGGTCTTCAGCAACACATGCTGGCCATAAAAGGCGACTGTGCTCGTCGTAAGAGGCGACTAACGGAATCGGGTGGTCAGACCCAGTGACATGTTCATGATATCTATCACTGGATTGTCTGGTCCAGACTCTGATTATTGACTGATCGCTGTCATATGGCTGGAATATTGCTGAGTGCGGCAGTAAACAACAAACAAACAAAACAAAACTTAATGAGAATGACTAAAGTTGAAAATTTGTTAAGCAAGAACCTAAATTGGTTTTATTTCCTATGAGAATCAAGAATGCAAGTTTAACTTTCGTTCTGATGTATTTCTTTAAATCAGCAGTTATTTCTAACCTTTCGACAATGCAGTTTAGTGGATTTACTTATCAGCATTTAAATACCTACCTCAATACAATGTCAACACAGTGGGGCAAGTTTGAAAGTCACTTTTGTCATCTCAATTCCCCTATCGCATGTCACAAATTGCCAACTAAGAGTCTGCTCACCTGGAAGGTGAACCATTCACTCAAGTGTATAGAAAACAGATAATTAATAACTCCACCTGAAGCCAGGTGCCATGCTGGAAGTGTATGGGCCCATTGTTGGAGCATACATCAAGATTGGTATCAGCGAGAGTGAAACAACCTCATGCAGTCTTGTGTGTGAGCCCAGCTTGGACACAGGCGGGGAATTAGTCCGTTAGTTACAAGATGATTATATACCCTGTGTCTGTGTGTGGCGCTGTATTCCATATCCACTTGGGGATCGGAAACTGAAGTTGTCACTCGCTGTTGTCTACAGGTGTTTTGTGCGTTTTGTTGTAAATTTGTGAAAATTTGAATCAGCTTATGAAGTTTGAAGGTTTTTACAACTGATTGGATATTTGAGTATCTTTGGATTTTTTAAAGTATTTTTGCTGTAATGTCTACAGGTGTTTTGTGTGTGTGAAAACTGGAATCAGCTTATGAAGTTGGGAGGATTTTTACAACTAATTGGATATTTGAGTATCTTGGGATGTTTTTATTTTATTTTCGCTTTAATGCCTACAGGTGTTTTTTGTTTTTTTGTTATGAATATGTGGAAACTGGAATCAGCTGATGAAGTTTGGAGGATTTTTACAACTAATTGGATATTTGAGTATCTTTGGATGTTTTTATGGAATTTTCGCTTTAATGTCCACAGGCGTTTTGTGTGTTGTGTTATAAATATGTGAAAACTGGAATCGGCGTGAAGTTTGGAGGATTTTTACAACTAATTGGATATTTGAGTATCTTGGGATAAATTATGTGTGAATTTTCGTGGAATGAAATGTGTGGCAATGTTGAGGAGGAAATGGTCTGTGTGTATTTTCTGTTTGTGTTGGTGATTATTGTGTAAGTTGTATAATCTGTATTTACATGTTTCCACAAGTGTGCATGCAGGTAGAGTATATAATTATTATCTTGTATACCACAGCTTGGCCAAGCTGGGACATACTCATGTGCATGCACTGATCCTATTTAACCATTTGCCTTAATTTGTACGGAAACTCATTTTGTCAGCCTGATTCAAATATATGTGGACTTCCAATATGCTGTGACTAGTGGCTTGTTGAATGTCAACTTTTAAAAAATAATTTCTTGTTATAGATTTCAGATTTATTTGGAGGAACTGTGAATTTTATTATGAAAACTGTATTTTCGAATATAAGATGAAAAAATGCTAGAGGGCCTTCTATGGTAAAGGGCAACACACGTTTGCAGAGGCAGCCACCTTGAAAAATGGCCACCAAGGACTATCAGTAATCCATCTACATGACTGATGTACTTGAATGCAGATATTGTTATCATTTGGCTTAAAATGATTCTACATGTATTTTTGGTCCAGGGCTCCCCCTCCTGTCTGGGGTTGGGGTGGTTCTAGTGTTTTCAAAGAGACTTTATTGACTTCACCTTGAATTTGGATTTTTAAAGAATTATGGATTATAATGACCTCAGCTAAGCTTTCTATACGTTTTTTGGTAGATATAGAAGACATGAACACACAATGCCATTTAGAATATGGTCAAATGTAACAAATGTTATAAATGGAATAACACTTCTTAGTAAAGTAGAGATTCTCATACTTTTTTTGGGTTGACTCCCATCTGGGATTCGAACCCATACTCCCAGAGTGAGGCACCTAATCACCAGCACACAAAGTCAGCGATCTAACCCACTCAGCCACCGAGGCTTCCACAAAAATAAAAGTCTGATAACATGGCATTGTGTGGTCATAGCTTTACACTTGCCAGAGGAGTACGCAAAGTATGTAATCTAGATTACCAGTTGTCAGACATTTATATTGTTGTGAAATCCTCTGTGGATGATGATGATAGAGATTTAACGGGGACTTTCACTTGCATACCATGAAACATACCGGTACTCATTCAATTTGACCTTCAAAGGATGAAATTTGCCTTCTAGTGAATTTTGGGTCCCCTTTTTGCAATGAGTGATCAGGTTTATAATATGATTTGTTAATCTCACCAGTTATTTGTATATCAGGTATATATTGAAGAAACCCCATTTTCCTGCCAGTGTCAAATACCGATTCTTATCGTCACCCAGTCTATCAGGTGTTAGGCTTGATCCCCGACGTAGATACTCCGATATTGGTCATGCTATCACATTGATTGCGAGATAAGGTTCTGATCCTATGACTTGTTATTGATTTATTGATTAGGGAAGCCAGCGATCAGTTTTATTGATTAGGGAAGCTTGTGATCAGATTTATTCTCTTTCTTTTGGTTCGATGGAATTACTCTATTCTGGGCAATGTCATAAAGACAAATTGAGATTCTGGTGGCTAATCTCAGCGGTGGCCTGTTTTATTAGAAGGAAAGTATAACTTTTGATGTATATTTGTTTTGCTTCAAAACACCAGATATATACTACTCGATAGAAGTCATGCAATGACAGATTGACTATAGTAATGTGAAAGAATTGGGTGGTCCTTAACTTCTTTTGAGTAGTATATGTTATGAGGTTTTTCTTTTGTTGCTTGACAGGCTACATGCATAATGGGGTGTTATTTTTTCAATATGGTCACACTCTTTCATTTCACGGGTCACTGTTCTACCCAAACTTAGGTCTAGACTTTGAAGAATAATAACTTCAGACCATATTGCAGTCTTTCAAGTTATTTGTATTTTCCTGGTCAATATGTCTGTACATCAGTGTTGTCATGGCTTACTCAATATTTGACATCAAGTAGTATTATTTTTTATTTATATTTTTACATTAATGGAGGTGTAAGTGTAATATACGGTGTGCACACTTTGCGTAAATCCATGTTGTACAAGACCCGTGAAGATTCGGGGTGGAATAGGTCTTCAGCAAACCATGCTTGCCGTAAAAGACGAGTATGCTTGTTGTAAGAGGCGACAATGGGATTGGGTGGACAGGTTCGCTGACTTGGTTGATGCATGTCATCATATTCCGATCACTGCATTGTCTGGTCCAGACTCTATTATAGATGGCCTTCATACAGCTGGAATATTGCTGAGTGTGGCATTAAACAACAAACAAATAAACAATTATTTAATCATTTACACAAAAATGTAGACAACAATATAAAATCAGTGACTTTGTTCAGCTCCACAATGCAACCAAAGTCACACTGACCCAATTATCAGCCAATAAGGAATCAGTAGACTGCTAGTAGGCGTGGCCAATTGTTTGGGAGCTTGGGATCATAAATGAAAAAAACTATGGTCAGCCAATCAAGTGCTATGGAGTTACTTGCAATATATATATTTGTTATAAAAACAAACAAACAATGTAAAAGGTTAAACAAAACACGAAAAATGCATGCTAAGCTTAAGATACCTGTATTTTCAATAAAACACACCCAAAATATACTTTTTTCTTTTTTAACTTTTCTTTTTAAATTTTAGCTTAGATTCATCCATGAAAGAAGAAAACAAAATACTATGGGTTAAGTTTTCCTTTCTCCGCCCTCCTAATTACCTGTTGTCTGTTTCACAGACCTAAAAGAATAAATTAAGAAATGAATCCAACTCAAGTCTAGAATGATTTGGCAAGTCTAGATTGCTTCAGCTCTAGGCTGAAATTAAGCATTGTTCTGGGATCCATTTGGAGTTTCTTTTATATTTGTAAATATATATTTTTAAAAAAGATAACTTTATTTCTGGGACTACTACAATATACAATACATGTTAGTCTAACTTGCGTGTGTCACTTTGGGCTTTCGTCCCCAATTAAGCTGACCCAAAATTCCATAAATGAAATACTGTTCAGTGCAGTTAAACCAACCTTATTTGTTCACCTTTTTCACCAAATAAATATGAAATATTACGTTACTTTATACCAGTATTACAAGAGCTGGACAACGAATGATTGCATTAATTTTGAAGGTTCAAATACTCAAAAATATTTGTGGTAAATATTGCAATGGGATATGATTAACACAAACTCAATGTCCTCCATTAATGACACAGGTTTCAATGTGAATAAATCATTAAAAAACTTGTTAAATTTTTTAAGTATTTAATGATTGACAGTTTGTGATCGTCAAACACACATTACAGGTGTTCACACTTACCTGATGTCAAAATGAGTCTGTGAAGTATGTTTTTAGCGTTTAAGTTGAAACAATTTGATTAAAGTGGTACTGTTGAACACTGTCCTTTTAAGTTTAATTTATTTGATTTATGGTCACTGATTTTTATTGATCATGGGACTCTTTGAACATTTGAACTTGAAAGACAAGACTGAAATAATAACATTGTGCTTTTCAAAACAGAAACAACTGATTGAACTTTAAGTTTTCATTTAATTTTCTCTAAGAGCATGTACTTGAAAACAAACTGATAAAACTGATTATAAACGATTTTCTACCTAATATGCCATGATGCAAGAGGTAGAGAAATGTGGTCCTCCAAAAATTCCACATTCAATCAATGTCTTGAAACACACATTTGGCAAAGTTTAAAGTCAGTGGGACCATCAAAACATATTCTTACATCAAAATATTGTTGAACTGACCATTGACATTGCTGATAAGAATTAGAGTTAAGCATCCATTTCTAACTTCATTAGGCTTGATTTTATGAATCAATTCATTGTAAAAGAAAAGACAATTTTTTTTATTACAACGAAAAACTTCTCAATTTCCATTTTAGCACTCTGATTTGAAATTTTATAGTACCCGGTAATCAGACAGTTTTAATATTGAACACCAATTGATTTCCCATAAAGAACTTGTGTTTCTGATTTCATGTCTCGAGGCAATGAAATAACCTTTATTGCAAGAAAGCAACCTCTTTTTCACCAAACACCACATATGATATACATTGATCTGGGAGCCAGCTCGGTCACGTATGTAACAAGTTAATATATACCCTATACCCTGAATAACCTGTGTAAACTACAGCTATTTCTCATTCTATTCGAGCTTATAATTGGCACAAACATCACATGTATTTGAATATTTCTCCATTCAGACGAGGTGAGAAAAGCAATATGCTGTAATTTAACCTGGTTACTGGGAGGTATTATTAGTTGTACGGTATACAGTATTTCTATAGATTTCAATGGTGCAATTGTAACTGTAGCTTTTGTTGAGTTTTCTGAAGGTATTGTGGGATGATTTTCTGCTTTGTGGTGTTACCCCACACACTCGAGACATGTATAGATGTAGGTAGTGGTTATGCTAATGGAACATGGTCATTGTCAGATTTCAGGAGCGTTAAGTCATGGTTTGGATCGATTGGCATTACTGTACAACTTATCCCAGGATTTAATCTTGTTTCCGATGTGTGTTTTATCTTTGGATTATGTTCTGTGGGATCTGAGTGATGCAAGAGTTATACAGTTATTTGTTCAGCTGTTTTAGGTTATGGATAATCAGAAATAGCACCGAGGTTGTGTTAACTTGTGTCGTGAAACTGAGGGTCGTGACAAATGGTTTGTCATGATTATTCAGATTTGTAGTCTTTGTGTTGAATGTTCTTTTTATTACGATACAAACTCAGGTTGATGTTTTCTATTAATAATCCTCATAATAATGATAAAAGTGAAATTTGTTTGAACGGTTGAGTTGACAAGTTATGTCAAGTCATAAATGAGTTGTGTCTTTTTCTCAGATGAAATAAGGGTTTAGTTGTGAACTTATCGCGAGTGAATCTAGTCCAAGATGTTGACGCTGAAAGCTGGATACCCTGTTCTGAAACCCCACAACGGTGGAAGGAAGAAGAAGAAACATGGAACTTTAACGGAGAGAGTTCCTCAATATCTACCACCTATGTGTTTCAAGACACAAAACATGCCGTCCAAACTTCTTCATATTGGCACACATAATAGTGCTCTTGATAAGGACTCAAAATTATGGACGTCCATGATGTTGAAGAGTTCCTTTGAGCCAGTGCAATCTATGAAACTGCCTACAATATTTGAAGGCTCTTATTGTCAAAAACTTCGAAACTCTCGCCATCATCGACTTGTGCCGTCAATACTGGACCCCCCCAAGCTTCGACGTCTTGGTTCTGGCTTGATGCCCCCTGTTGTTGTCGACAGTGCAATTCTTACAGACTTGATGGTGATTAGCAATTACGTCAGATGTTTTTGTTTGTTGGGTTTACTGATTTTTAGGTCCAAAATTCATGTCAGTAGGTCGAAATATTAAAGATGATAAAATTTCAAGATTTTATATATTTTTGCTTGATTTCCTCAAAATGGTAAGGAGGTAGGGGAAAAAACAGGGCGGGAGAAATGGCAATTTGTCACTATTCATTGTGTTTTGAACTTTTTAAGATTAACTTTCAACAGGTTTTAATTCTAGTACTTTAAATAATTTATTTATATCAATAGCGTTAGTAAATCAGTTTTTTAAAAACGTTTTACTTTATTCTGGTTTTGGATTTAAAAGAAATTCACATTTAAATTTTTTGGAGTTGGTAGATCTGTGAACCAATTTAAAAAAAATCTTACCTTAAAAGGGTAAATTAAAGGGGTAAAAAATATTCATTTAGAATTTGTAACTTTTGAAACAAGGATATATATAATCTATGGTTAAATGTGTTTGGGCAAATACTTGGTGGCATAAAAATGGCATCAATCCAGACTTTATAACTCACCTACAAATGTTACTGGCCTTTATGTACTAAACAAATGCTGAATGTGACCAGTTGGTAAGCAGGTATATCGGGTACAAAGTCTTGAGTTTTATTCCCATGGTTTAATGGTGTGACATCTATCGTGAAACTTAATTCAAACTTAATCATGTGTAGAAGTCTGTGATTTGTAAAAATGATTCATCAATCTCCCCTCAATGGTTTCTATATTGATAAAAGTTTTGTCAAGCAATACTCACTAATTCTTAAGAAACTTAGACATTTTACTGGGACATTATTTTGTCCTGCCACACCTTGAACTGTACCTTGTATTTTCTGTGTTTTGCAGTCCCTATTAGACTCCCATCGACAGCAGCAACTTGAGGTGGACTTCCCGGCAATAGACAACCAGTCACACAGCTCGGACTATGGGGGATCCTTCAGGGGATCCAATATTCCAACTCATGCTGTCAAAGGACATTCCGGTATGGACAAGGGGTTCCTCTCGGATGTTATGACATCAATATAGATATATTTTTTTATTGTCAACCTGTTCATGAATCTCAATAGGGCTTTACTTAGGAAATACGACGTAATAAGCGCCCCGCTCTAATAAGCGCCCACGGCCATATTTGCTAATATATTGGCTAGTGAACAATCCCAATTAGCACCCCTTCCGATTGATCAATGTACACAAGACTTATTTATGCACCCTTAATTATGGGCAATTAAATTCTGGAAACATACATCGGTCGTATATAAACATTTCAGGCTGTCAGCATAAACCACGAAATTTATCTTTCAACTCTGTTTTCTTCACTAAAATAATATTCTAGGAGACCCCTATTTCTAATTTAGAGAGCGCCCTGGGCGCTTATTACGTCGAATACGGTATACAACAGGTGGGAGTTTTTTATTGTGCAGTAAAACACTGCACGGAGAATAAACGATGAGGGGCATAGTCCCAAGTGGTTTATTTTTCCCTGCCGTGTTTTTATTGTATGATATACAGCGACCACGAGTCGTTTATTTCTCATATAAGATATCAACATTATGTACAGCCTCTTTAAGGATATTGATAACTGTACAAGGTTTAAAAATATTTACCTGTATTTAAATACTGATGACTTCCTGGGACAATCCATGACCTTGGCAATGGCGGACAAGTCCAGTTTATGAATGGGGGTGTTAAGTTTGTTATTTTCCAGATATTCTCCCAATTTTCATGTTGATTATCTGTACCTTTTCTCCCAATTACCGGGGGCATGGATGGCCCAGTCGTCTAAGGCGCCGCGATTCGCTGTGCAGAGTTGTGTCCCTTGGGCACGCCAGAAACCTATGATTGTGGGTTCGAATCCCGGTTCGCCCCGATTATGTTTCTAGGTTTGTCAGCACCATACCCGTGCTTGTGGGTTTCACCGAAGTGGTAAACGTCTGAGACCTGCATCACTTAGGGCTTTCCTCCCACATTAAGCTGACACACCGCGATATAACTGGAATACTGTTAAAAGCGGCGTAAAACCCAACTCACTCACTCACTCTCCCAATTACCAATTGTCATATCTCTCCCACTTTTGGGTGCGATGTGTGTTGTGAATGTTTGTTGTGGCAGATTGAAATTAGAATATTTGACAGGTGTGCATTTCGTTTTACCTGTCAGTGACAAAACATGCATAATATTGTTGTTAGACAACTTTTCAGAATTCCAGAACTCAAACCATTTTACAGCAAAATATGCCAGCAGAATATATTCAATGTGAATTTTCCAAATATGAACAACTTTGAATGTTATAAATTTCAAGCCCAGAATCGCAGTTGGCCATATGGAATTGATGAAGCAGGAAAGGAGTACATTGGCAGTGCACCCATTGTGTCACTACGAGAAAGTAGTTCCTCCCCCTCCGGGTCAGTGACAAGTATCCCCCAGCTTCCAGCCATCTCTCGACATCCACTCACCCCCATCAAGGATGTCAGCAGAGAGACAACCTACCAGAACATCACACTGCCACCCATTTTTGGTCAAGGTGTGTGATATAACAAATATAGCATACTGGATTAGAGTGCACTCCCTTTTCTAACATAATAATTTCCACCCACATGCACATGATCCAACTCAAATATATTTTTCAGTTTGAGATCTTGCGCTCTGAAAAGATTTCAATGTGTTATTATATGTTAGAAGTATTGAATTTGTATTTTCTGTGATATCAATATGGTGTTATTTAGAAGAAATGTAATTTTAAGATTTTGTATTTAAGATATTTAGAATTGGTTATTCTTGCAACATTTTTATCGGACACTTTTCTTGATGTTGTGTTAATGCCAAGGATCAGTAAAAATCATGTATATGATTTTGAATCAAATTTGTTAAGCATTTTTATTTGCATCTGAACCCAAATGATTGACACAAAATGTCCAAATATCGTATTGATACAAGTTTGCTGTATCTCTATCAGTACAACATTTATCAAATATTTTCTGTGACAGTCATTCTAACATTAACATGATTGCCCCTCCTGTTTTGAGCTGACTTGCTGTGAGATAACTGAATAATTATATATGTTGCACAGATAATATCACATGTGAGGCATGTTCGTTGAATGCACACTAAATCTGATTGACAGTGAATGCACACTAACATTTGATTGGTAGCATGATTGATGTATTGATAGATGGTGTTCCGTTGGTTAACGTTGAACCTCCAACGCCACAACACTCGACGTTGATGAATACAATGGAGACAGATGGCCGTGCTGTTCCTCCCAAACCATCAAAGGATGGTAGTTGCAATATTTAATCTTGTAAAATCAATCTTTACAGTGTAAATAAGGCTGAATCTAAAGGGTCAACAACTCTGGGACTAAATCACTGCAGTTTGCTTTGCAGAGTTGTCTCCCATATTTTTTATCAGCCATCTTGAAAATAGTTTTATTATGTGGCAAAATTGAATTATAAGCACTGTCTTGATATCGTATCAATATATTAACATTCAATTATGCCTGTCACTCACTTACTCACAATAATTTCACCAAGAAACAGAGATGGACTTTAAATGGTATCATTGCATACCTTTTGTTTTTACATGTACATACATGTTCAACAATTCATAACATTAAGATATTATATGTGATGAAGCAAAAGACTTGTTGGTATTTTAAGATGTGTAACATTGCTTTCTAACTGATATATCTTGTAAATAGTCTTTAAAATATCTGGTCGTAGATATATAAAGAAAACTAATTGTTTGATATTGAAAATGAGAACTCAGTTAATGTTTCTTAGGAGAAGATGACTCGTGGAGAGGAGCTGAGAGACAGCATCATCGGAAGAGACAGAAGAAGGCATCGCAGGCTGGTTCAGACAGAGGTAAGTTGCCTGTCATCATCATCATCATCATCATCATCATCAAAAATATTGCCATTATCATGACCCACAGGTCTGATGGCCTGCTTTGAATCATCATTATCACTACCCCTAGGTCCAAAGTCTTGATTGATATTGTGATTATCACTGCCACAGGTCCGATGGCCCGAATAACATCTTTATCACAACCTGCAGGACCAATGACCTGTATCATATCATCATTAACACTTGCCATATTTAGTACTGCCCACTACTGTCATTATCACGGCCCGCAGGTCCAATGACCTGTATCATATCATCATTATCACTTATCATAGTTAGTACTGCCCACTACTGTCATTATCACGGCCTGCAGATCCAATGACCTGTATCATACCATCATTATCACTTATCATAGTCAGAACTACCCACTACCAATACTATCACGGCCTGCAGGTCCAATGACCTGTATCAGATCATCATTATCACTTATCATAGTCAGAACTACCCACTACCAATACTATCACGGCCTGCAGGTCCAATGACCTGTATCATATCATCATTATCACTTATCATAGTCAGTACTACCCACTACCAATACTATCACGGCCTGCAGATTCAATGACCTGTATCATACCATCATTATCACTTATCATAGTCAGAACTACCCACTACCAATACTATCATGGCCTGCAGGTCCAATGACCTGTATCATATCATCATTATCACTTATCATAGTCAGTACTACCCACTACCAATATTATCACGGCCTGCAGGTCCAATGACCTGTATCATATCATCATTATCACTAATCATAGTCAGTACTACCCACTACCAATACTATCACCGCCTGCAGGTCCAATGGCAGCAGGGGGAGCCCACCTCCACAGCAGCAGCGAGAGCATCGCCCACAGTGGTGTCCAGTCCATCCCCAGCAAACAGAGGCCACACTGGAAGGGAAGCCAGCAGAGCCTCAAGAGTGTTGGATCCAAGAAGGGACGTGAGTTGTCCTTGTGTTCTCCTCCAAAATCCCTTGGCGACCGGGTTAGAATTGTCTTGAGGGGCGGTCAGCTAGCCTAGTGGTTAAAGCGTTTGCTCGTCATGCCGAAGACCCGAGTTCAATTCCCGACATGGGTACAATGTGTGAAGCCCATTTCTGGTGTCCCCTGCTGTGATATTGCTGGAATATTGCTTAAAGCGGTGTAAAAAAACCATACTCACTCACTAAAATTGTCGTGAGCAATCCATGCTTGTCATAAGAGGCGACTAATGGGATTGGATGGACAGACTCACTGGTGTGGTTGATGTATGTAATTGGATCCCATGTGCGAAGATCGATGCCCATGATGTCATTCACTGGACTGTCAGGACCATTAATTTAAAGATCGCCATCATACAGCTGGAATTTTGCCGAATGCGGCGTTAAATAAAAAGACAACAACAAAAACGAACTCATTCAAACAACTGATATAAATCTCAGTCTGTCCATCATGCAGTCGGTTTATTTCATTGATGTCTGAATAATAATCTAACAGGAACTATATGGTATTATCAGTTCTTAGACGTAAACATCATCAATTAGACAATTAGAAAATAAAAACAAAAGTTTTTCTGCAGATACTTTGGACATTAGTTAGGATCAGGTTTGGACAAAAATACCCTGCAAGTGTGTCTGACTTGATTCTTTTGTTGATCCAAAAAGTAAAAATGTACTGATTGATCCAAAAGCTGAGAATTTTTTTTAAAGGTATTATGCTCTTCATAAAGATTTTTTAAAAACCCTTGGAGATTCTGGGTAGGAATATAGGTCCCCAGCAACCTATGCTGGTTGTAAGAGGTGACCTAATAGATGGTGGTCAGGCTTGGTTCACACTGTGTACTCGTACCCTCATTGTTGTTCACAATATCAATCACTGGATTGTCTGGTCCAGACTAGAGTATTTACAGGCCACTGTCATATGACTGGAATATTTCTGATTGTGGCGTTAAGCAACAAACATCAACATTAAAATATTTGATTGGTTCAGGTGTCGACTTTGACAAGAAGTCCTCCACGAGTTCACCGGATCGCTCTGAGAGTGAGGACTTTCTGTTGACCCTAGATATAACCACTGTAGACTGTCTTACAGTCCAAACCCCCAAGCTTACACTCTGCTAACCCAAGGCCTGCCTGTAGCCCCCGCTTCCTACATGTTAGAGGGGTTGACCCTTGGATCAGCCTGGTCAATAATCAGTGCTTCTTTTGTAGTAGTCATTTTTGTTCAACTGACTGTAGTTATTATTATGTTGGGTTTTCTGTTTATTTTGCTCTAGAATCATGGTTAGGCTTTCTGCAGTTACCTGCAATGCTTCAAAATACCTTGCAGGTTTTTTTTGTAAAAAACAACATTGTGTCTGAGTCTGTATGACTGATGTTGTTTTCACCAAAGTGGCCAATGTCTGACACGTGTCACTTCCCACAGTAAGCTGACCCGCAGTGATATTCTGGAAATATGTTTCAAAGCAGCGTTAAGGCCAACTCACTCACTCATTCATCCAGAGGCTCCATAATTCCTGCGATTACAAAATCTCCATTATGTAATTGCCATAAATCTCATATTTTGTCAGCACACTTTAAATTATTTTAAATTTTTAACAGAAGTCCTCTTCACTGTCAACTATTCAGAGGCTCCATAGCTTTTAGATTTCAAAATTTCTATTATGTCATTGCCATAAATCCCATGTTATGGCTGTCATCATACTAACTAAATCTACAGATTTTCAACAGAAGTCCTCTTCACTGTCAACTATCCTTAATAAGTTGTGCAGTAGTATCCAGAGGCTCCATATTTGTCTTCTATACATTTCTGTGCACATGTGCAAAAACTTCCAACTGTTTATTTGGATAATACACTAAGATAGTTTTTATACAAAAAATAACTCGTCCCCTTCAGGTTACTTGTTTGCTAAACATTGCTCTTGATAATGACCTCTAAGATTTGTATGCATGAGTTTTGTCATCTTCCCGAGACAAGGCAGTTAACTGACTGTCAAAGTCAGATTCCACCTCTCATATCACTTGCATTTGCTGCAAACGAAATGGCGACGCCCAGTCAAAACGATCTGATTTTTAATCATGATCTCTATTGCAATGAAACATGAAGTGCATCAGAGCACTTGAGCAGGATTTGGAAAATGTCTGTCAACCAATAGACGGTAGTCATGCTCTGCAAATCCTGAAATCAACGGAAATCTGCATGGCATTCACCATGTTGTTTATTAACTGGATGTCGATTTTGATTGGACTATGCATAGATTCCTTAGTCCAGTCAAAATATGACTCCATAATTCCAGCCTAGTTCGGCAGGGGTGGAAACTGGACTTTTATGGTCAGTTAACTCCCTTGTCTCCGGAACATGGAGTTTCATCTTTGTTGTTATATTGCTCTAGTGTTATTTGTCATTTTTCATAATATTATTCCTTTGTAAACAGTCTAACATAGAGCCTTTCTGTAATATCTATGTAGTGGAAATAGATGTAGATCAGTGTTAATGTAGGAAATACTCACAAAGCATTTGTGTTCATATTTTTCTGTTGTACAATTCTAGATACAGTAAAACAAAGTATCAATGTTGATCATCCTGTAAGCAGCAGTAAAAGAAAGTATCAATGTGATCATCCTGTGAGCTACAGTAAAACATAGTATCAATGTTGATCATCCTGTAAGCTACAGTAAAACATAGCATCAATGGTGATCATCCTGTAAGCTACAGTAAAACATAGTATCAATGTTGATCATCCTGTAAGCTACAGTAAAACATTGTATCAATGTTGATCATCCTGTAAGCTACAATAAAACATTGTATCAATGTTGATCATCATGTAAGCTACAGTCAAACATTGTATCACTGTTGATCATCCTGTGAGCTACAGTAAAACATAGTATCAATGTTGATCATCCTGTAAGCTACAGTAAAACATTGTATCAATGTTGATCATCCTGTGAGCTACAGTAAAACATTGTATCAATGTTGATCATCCTGTAAGCTACAGTAAAACATCGTATCAATGTTGATCATCAGGTGAGCTACAGTAAAACATAGTATGTATGTTGATCATCCTGTGAGCTACAGTAAAACATCATATCTATGTTGATCATCCTGTGAGCTACAGTTAAACATAGTATCAACATTGATCACCCTGTAAGCTACAGTAAAACATAGTATCAATGTTGATCATCCTGTAAACTACAGTAAACCTTAGTATCTATGTTGATCATCCTGTAAGCCACAGTAAAACATAGTATCAACATTGATCATCCTGTAAGCTACAGTAAAACATAGTATCAATGTTGATCATCCTGTAAGCCACAGTGAAACATAGTATCAATGTTGATCATCCTGTAAGCTACAGTAAAACATAGTATCAATGTTGATCATCCTGTAAGCTACAGTAAAACATTGTATCACTGTTGATCATCCTGTAAGCTACAGTAAAAGTTAGGTATTAACATTGATCATCCTGTAAGCTACAGTAGAACATAGTATCAATGTTGATCATCCTGTAAGCTACAGTAAAACATAGTATCAATTTTGATCATCCTGTAAGCTACAGTAAAACATTGTATCAATGTTGATCATCCTGTAAGCTACAGTAAAACATCGTATCAATGTTAATCATCCTGTAAGCTACAGTAAAAGTTAGGTATCAACATTGATCATCCTGTAAGCTACAGTAAAACAAAGTATCAGTGTTGATCATCCTGTAAGCTACAGTAGAACTTAGTATCAATGTTGATTATCCTGTAAGCTACAGTAAAACATTGTATCAATGTTAATCATCCTGTAAGCTACAGTAAAAGTTAGGTATCAACATTGATCATCCTGTAAGCTACAGTAGAACAAAGTATCAGTGTTGATCATCCTGTAAGCTACAGTAGAACTTAGTATCAATGTTGATTATCCTGTAAGCTACAGTAGAACATAGTATCAATGTTGATCATCCTGTAAGCTACAGTAAAACTTAGTATCAACATTGATTCTGATATTACATGCATTGCGGATTACTATAGAAGTCCTGTCTATAGACATGAAGTAATAGTGTAGAAATAAGTTTTAATTCTTATTTTGATATGCAAGAAGTTTGTGTAATATCTTAAGGAAATATGTGCTAATTAAAGAAATAAAAAATCCACAGAAAAAAAATTATTAACACAAAAATGAAATGTTAAGAGCATCCTTTATAACTTTTTATGTCAGACATTTTGGTTGATTCTTACACTTTGGACATGCCAACAGAAACATGGATTTGCTTTTGAAATCTTTAATTATGAGACAACTGAGATGACTTTACACTTTGAACATGCTGACTAACCCCTATATCTTGTTCAGCCGGCAGTGTCATTGGTGATGGTTCCTTGAAGGGCAGCATCATCTGCGCCCCCGATGGTGAGATCATCAGCGTTGGCGGATCCGTAGGACCGTCCAAACATGCACATGGTGATGTGGCTCCACTGCAAGATGTCATGCGTGTCAACAAGAGAGTTGGTGACGGTAGGTGCAACTTTGTCAATTGGTATTGTTAGCTAGAACAACTTTGCTATTCTTCAAGTCATACTTTCTATAAATTCTGTGTGAGCTCTGGGTGTGAAGACTGTCACTGGTATCATAACTTTAGAGTGTCTTTAGAGTGTCTTAAGAGTGTCTTTAGAGTGTCTTTAGAGTGTCCTAAGAGTGTCTTTAGAGTGTCTTTAGAGTGTCCTAAGAGTGTCTTTAGAGTGTCTTAAGAGCACATTTTGAGAGGTGACTTAAATGGATCAGTGGTCAGGCTCTGTGACTTCGTTGATTGTCAGCTTGCCCTGATGGAGTGGATCACTTCTTGTGTTTTCTGTCTCTGATTTGCCTGGTCCAGATTCGATTAATCACAAGCGTTCAGGTTAAGGCTGGAATATTGCTGTATGCACTCACTTTCTTCTTACAACATTACGCTGAAAGTATGATCCAATCAATGTGAAACCTAACTCACTCACCCACTCAGATCGCCCAGTTGTCTAGGGCGCTGCGATTCGCTGTTGAGAGTTGCGTCCCTTAGGCAGGCCAGAAACCTATGATTGTGGGTTCGAATCCCGTAATGTCTGAGACCTGCATCACTTCTGGCTTTCCTCCCAGATTAAGCTGACACGCCGCGATATAACTGGAGAACTGTTAAAAGCGGAGTTAAACCCAACAAACTCACTCACTCACTCACTCACTCACTCACTCACTCACTCACTCACTCACTCACTCACTCACTCACATCCCCAATTCTACCTGATTATAGCCCTTGGTTGGTTGGCTCCATACCTCTGCTTGTGAATTTCCTCACACATTAAGCTGACATGCTGTGATATGCCATATCTATTTGTGTATAATACACACTTTTTTCACAATTTTTAACAGGAATACTGTAAAAAGAGCTTGCTCACTCGTGAAATTTGAAAATATCTAGGACCTGTGTTCAGTATTTGTGATTTAGCTGAACTGCTGTTCAAAGAGGCATAAAACTCACCCACTCACTCTCTTATATGTTCCAGGTGAGGTTGCGGAGTCCATCCCATCGGACACAGACGAGCCGGAAGAGTGGAAGGAGTCCCGAAAGAGGGTCCACCTGGACGGCAAGGAGGAGAGGAGACAGTCTCGCAAAGGTACGTCTCAACTTCACCATCAATATCAATACCTGTCAGCACTGTTCCATCAGCTGTTCTCATGTCAATGTGAAGCATTTTTGTCCATGGCTCTCTCTGTGACATTTCTAAATACAAATGGCTGAACCTGATCCCGTTAGTCGTCTCTTACGACAAGCATGGGTTGCTGAAGATCTAGCCTAAGACCGGTTCTTCACGGGCCACATGTGCATGTGCTGGGCTAGCAAGTCTGATGCCTGTTCCGTCACGATTAAGTGTATACAGCGCACTTTGAACAAGGGGAGTAACTCTCATTAAATAAGAGTAAGTAATGGACAAAGGGCAGTAACTGTATCCCTCATCAAAATATATTTTGTCATTACAAAATACATTAAGCTGACACACCGTGATAGGACTGAAATACTGTTGAAAGTTCAAAGCCCGGCTCATGGAGGTTGTCATCAAAGGATAAGGATGAGATTAGAAGTTATTTAGTGTTTGGCACTGCCTTCAATTTAATGACAAATTATCAGAGTGGAAGAGCAGACACAGTTCAGTAGGCATCTGTAAGATTTGTGTATTCAGGCGGACCACTCAGTTACTTTTAGACAAATATTTACAATCTTAAAAGTCATGAAGTATATTGGAGAAAAGCAGGGAGACAAGATTAAAGTGTTGTTTTTTATAGAATTATATGACTTGTCAAGTATTCAGTCGAGTATCATTGTGGTATTTTTTCAAATCTGGAGAATAAGATCATGGTCTAGTTTGTCTCCCAGACCCTAAAAGATAAACTAAAAAGGAGTCAAACTCAAGTTTAGAATAATTGGGGAAGTCTTGATTGCCTCAGCTCGAGGAAATTAAGCATTGCTCTGGGCTCCATTTGGTGGCAGCGATGGTATAGAGAGCTCCGTGAACGGGCTATCACTGTGAGGAACTTGGGCGAGCAATGGACAAAGGGAAGTAACTCTACCTATCTTCAAATCTTGAGATTAGGTCATGGTCTTGTTTGTTTCCCAGACCCAAGAGAATAAATTCTTGAAAGGGTCCAACTCAAGTCTAGAATAATTGCCGGGAAGTCTTGATTGCCTCAGCTCGAAGAAATTAAGCATTGTTCTGGGCTCCATTTTGATTTTCTTTTTCTTTTTGTAGATATAGATCTATATTTTTAAAAACGAAAATTTCATTTCTGGGACTAAGTGCTAGTCTTTTCACTATCAAATGTGTTTATTCCACCAAAGATTCAGAAAGTGGCCGAGAACTTGATGCATCTGCATCCATTCATCAGTGGAATTATGCCAGCAGTGACCAGGGGCGCTCCCTGGCGCCGCGGGCACAACCTCTCACTGCCAGACATGTAGATGCAGGTACCCTGTGTGGTGTTGGCTAGCTTACCTTCAAGTGTGTTGGGAATACGGTGTAGGGATGTGTAATCTGTTTGGTACCAGCTTATTAATTATCGCCTGGTTGGTGTGAAAAGGGCTTAGTTTGATGGGTAGGTAGCGATGGATTTCAAAATGATTATTAAGTATCGGGTGAGACTATTTGTCAAGTTTGTGAATGTTACTGTTTACCCATCGCATGTTGTCTCCTGGTTTCTGTATTGTATGCATGGGCCTTCAGAAAGAACTTCTTTCTTTTCTTTCACAAATTTAGAATAATTATTATGGTTCATGCCAGGTCAGTTAACTAATTTTATTGATAAAATAAAATAAGAAAATATAAAGGGATTAATTTAACGCATCATTCAAAAAAACATTTCCAGCAATATCTTTTTCATTTTTGTTTTGTTTTGTGACAAAATAGATGTTTGAGGTTGTTTTTTTTCAATAAACCAAGTTATACAAAAAGCCTCATAGTGCTGTTGTTATGGACAAGGGGGAAGCGCCACATTCACTCACGTATATATATATATAGAGAGAGAGAGAGAGAGAGAGAGAGAGAGAGAGAGAGAGAGAGAGAGAGAGAGAGAGAGAGAGAGAGAGAGAGAGAGAGAGAGAGAGAGAGAGAGAGAGAGATATGACCATTAGGTCTACAATCAACTTGAAGATGCTGTGTAAAGCCCTTGATTGGTAGCCAAGATTAAGGTTTTTAGATGAAAAATTCTGTTGGACATTTAAAACTTCATAAACATTTATCTTTTGCAAATATGGAAATCCTACAATATCCATCATGAGCTTAGCTTGCCTGTGTTGTGTGTTGCTCGTCTTTTTAATGCTTGCCCTGTTTAGCCAGCCATACTGTTTCAGCCCATTCAGAGAGAGGGTATGATGATGAGACATTTGAGTCCGAGTGGGGACCAATCACAGAGAAGCCGGAGGAGGAGGCGAGGGCGATGATGGACAGCCGGGAGCCGACCATGGAGCTGGAGCTCACTCCTCACCCTCCAACAGAACACAAAAGTCATGGGTCCACAGACCAAACAGATCTTGTAAACCCTTCTCAATTAACAGACCTTTCACCGCCCTCTGCTCCCACAGATCCTTCTCGCGAGTCTACAGAAACAAGTGTCATGAAAACTAAATCGAAATCTAGCAAAGCTAGATCAGCCAGAACTTCTACACCCTCGGCAGGGGACACTGAGCTGAGTGCAAGGACAACTGAAAAGACCAGGATGAGTGAAAGGTCAAGGTCAGGTGACTTCAAAAAGAAAAGGTCAGAGGAAAGGTCAAGGTCTAATACAGTTAAGAGTTCAAGGAAAGAGTCTGATGCAGCAGATGATGAGGTTTTTGATAAGGATAACACAGCATCCACTGCTTCTGATGCACATCAGAGGAAGTCAAGCAGTATGGAAAGGACACCGAGGTCTCTGGGAACATCTGACATGAAAAGGAAGGAGTCTAAAAGCAGGAACAGGACACCTGTGTCTGGAGGGAGGTCAGATCTCACCAGGAACCGAGGGAGTTCCAGAAACAGCCTACACAGTCGAAGCAGGAGCAATGATCTGAGTGAAACCACAGAGCAGAAACCGAAGAATGGTTTGAAAGAGTCCAGGGCTGCCTCTTCCAGACAGGAATCTGTAAAATCTGTGACCTCAGAAGAAATGGTTAACTCTAACATGAACAGACCTGCCTCTACAGGAGCTGTTGCTGAAGAATGTCTACTGCCAAATATAAATGCTCCTCAAAGGTCCCTTTCTGTAGTCTCTGGCCGAACTTCTCCAGTGTTTGAGGAACTTCCGATCCCAGGATGGACTTCAAACCGAAGTCAGTCCCAGTTGACAGACAGGAGCAGGCTGAGTGATGGAAGGAAGAATGTGACCCATGTGATGGAGGCACCTGGAAGTTCTCAAGACGTCAATACTGAGGACAATCTGCTGTCCCTTAAAGGACGTAACAGTCCAGCAACCTCATTGAAATCTGCCGATCCAAAAAACGGTTCTGACCTGATAGAGAAGCTCCCTCCATTGAACCTGTCAGGTCTTGAAAGTCCTCGAGTTGACCTTGTGTCAGCAACTTTGGCAGAGGACAAGGTTGTGTCTGGGGGAGATGACACAGACGGACAGGAGGATGGTAAAGCACCCAGTCACTGTCAATCAATGTCAAGGCCACAATCTCAAGCAACTGAAATGAACTCAAGGATTTTGTCGGGAGAATCACATCCCAGTGGCCCCCTACAGGTGACCGGTGAGCAGGTGTTTGTGCCCTCTGTACCACACTCACCTCTGACCAGGTCAAGGTCACTGAGGTCATCAAGGTCAACAGTATCCAGGATTGATGAAGGTTAAATTGAAGTCTGGTTATTGCACGTTCTTGTTGCACATCATTGGTTTGCATGTTACCACCTCCAATGATTGACTTGTTCTTTCTTGATGCACATATTCAGTGTCAGATCAGCACTCTCTTCTTCACATTGTCTCCTTGCCTGTTACTTGTATATGATCATTCTTTTCAGGTTAAACAAATAACATGCTGTCATAGAAATATAAAACAATCTGTCAAGATGTAATCCACACATGTGGAACAATAACCAATACTTATACATTGTATGTTCCGCAAACACCATCAAAGCCACTATCAACTTCAGGGCCCACTTGCACAAAGCGATCTTAGCGCTAAGATCATCGTAACTCCCATACTTTAACATAGGCTTACAATAATTGTAGCGCTAAGATCGCTTTGTGCAAGTGGACCCAGAACAGTGTCAAGGATGTTTTGACTTGGTCAATTAGATGGAAGTTATAAGCTCCAGTGCAATTCACAAACATGTCCCTGTCTAAAAGAATCTGGTTTTGTCATAAAATTGTCTGCAGGTCAGTAATATGTGGAGACGTTCTAGAGTTCTTCATTCACTGCAGAGCTATACACAAGGGGGTATCATATAACTATAAACAAATAAATCTAGTGCCTAACCAGTATAAGAAGATTAAGATTGCTTCACAAATGTGTTATCCCAAATATAACATTTGTGACATTTGACCACTTTCTATATGGCATTGTGTGTTCATAGCTTTCGGCCATGGGAACCATGCCTGTCAGAGGGGTACACAAAGTATGTGATCTAGACTACCAGTTGTTGAACTTTCATTTTTGTGGAAGCCTCGGTGGCAGAGTGGGTTAGATCGCTGACTTTGTGTGCTGGTGATTAGGTGCCTCACTCTGGCAGTGTAGGTTCGAGTCCTGGATTGGACTTTACTGTCATTTACTAAGAAAGTGTTATCCCAAAAATAACATTTGTTGTATTGTCTTCCCTTGAAAAATCTACAATCTTGTCAAAATTGACCTCCTGTCAATGGACTGACATGTAAACAGGACAGAGCTCTGAGGTAGAAGGGCTATGAGCGGGTAGTAAATTACGATGATTTTCATGTAATTTCTGCGATTTTCATAAGAGTATGTGGAGAATATGTATGTATTGGATGTCATATAAGCATAGATGTATCCAAAATGACATGTATTTCATTTTCTTCTACTCGAGGGAATGGGCGATTTAACTGCATGCATTGTTGATTTGGGTTTGCAACTAACGTTTGACGGTGCTGGTTATAACCAAGTGTGTTTATAATATGAAGCTGATATTTTGTTTACAAAGAAATGTATAATTATTTCAATGAACAATCCAAACATTTTTTCTTAATTTTGTGCATGCAAATATACATTTAATATGACTCAATGTATCATATTTTACTTCTTCATTCATAGACCTTGTTGGTAATCACTATATTGGGCATATATGTGAGTGTATGTATTTCTAGCTTGTATACTATTTATGAATATATGAAGAAAACTTGCCATCACAAATAATCCTTTCGTGTTATTAAATGATAGAATATTGTTAAATGTGAATTAGCTATCTTACAACCATTCTGATATTCATGTGTTCAAATCTTTTTTGTTTCTTTTCTCAGCAACTTCAGATGAAAGTATTTTGAATGTTACTATACAGAAACACTTTGAAACCGATAGTGGATTTTGGCTTTGATAAGTAACAAGTGAGGGATGCTCATGTCAAGAGGCGAAAATGTGAATGAGGATTTGAACTCGGACAACATTATTGCAATCTTGCATGCCTTCAGGTCTTACTACCATGTACCAATTTGTTTGTTTTCCGTCAGTTTGCCAAAAATTATTTCCCAAATTCTACTACGCTTTTCATAGTGTGCCAGTATAAAGATTTTATTGGCAAGAGATTGCTGCCGACTGGACTGTCACATAACATGCTGCTGCTGTTGTTTCAGAGTCTTCCGCATCGGAGCAGCTGTTAGTGGATGCTCTCACTGAGCATGCTCAGAAGATCGCTCAGAGCGTGCTGAGTCAGTCGGAGGCGGGGCACAATCTGGAGGCGGACATCAGGGTGAGCGGGAGGAGGAGCAGAGGGAACACCTGCTTCAGTGAAACATCCTCGGTCATCCAGTGTATTTACCTCCATTCTGTTATCATAAATACCCTGGACCCATTCGCAAATTAAGTGTTGTTTAGGAAGTTTTTTGTTAACTTCTACAGAAATTCCCTCATATGTGCTAGATTTGATTGGACAGTTACGTTTAGTGTTAAAGTGGACTCAATGGATCCATGGTGTTAATGACAAGAGGATGGAGACACATGACACTGGATAATCAATGATGCAAAGGGGATTATCATATAGCTACAGTACACTACGGTTATAACGAACAAGCTTATAACGAACTGACGGATATAACAAACTTACTTTTTGATCCCGACTACTTACTGTAGTCATGCTGTATATGTACTTATAACGAACTACGGTTATAACAAAGTAAAATTAGTAGTCCCTTTGTGTTGGTTATAACCGTAGTTTACTGTATATCAGTCATTGTTGTAGAGTAATGATAGCAGTGCAGTTTATAGACTCTTAAGCAACAGGCAACAGGCATTTATTTTTTAATTACAAAAGGTTCCAAGATGTTAATTATATGCAGCTATTTATTCGTGGCTGCTGTTTATATTGTTCAGAGAGATGTATGCATCATGTATTTTCAATTTTGTTTCAAATGTTTCTTTTCCCATCCAACACTTGATGCAGCATTTAATTATTCAAGGCAGGTGTATATATATTGCTGTCTGTCGCTTGATTCCATCAAGACAGGCATGCTTTTAAGGGGATGGTGGGTTAGCCTAGTGGTTAAAGTGTTTGATCATAATGCTAAAGGCCTGGGTTCGATTCCCCACATGGGTACAATGAGTGAAGCCCATTTCAGGGCCCACTTGCACAAAGCGATCTTAGCGCTAAGATGATCGTAACTCCCATACTTTAACATAGGCTTACAATAGTCTTAGCGCTAAGATCACTTTGTGCAAGTGGGCCCTGGTGTGCCAAGCACTGTTATTGCTGGAATATTGCTAATAACAGCATAAAGCCCAACTCTCTCACTTGTTCAAGGATTTATTGTATGTCTATTGAATCAAAGTGTACAAGTTGGATGTCATTATGTTCAGAAGTGCCTGTAAACCCTGGCAATTTTGATGTGGCGAAATGGTTGGAGTCCAAGACCTCGCAACCCCTTGCTGCATTAACCAAAAGGGTTATATTAACATTGTGCTTCCTATATTATTTATGCTATGGGAGAGTCTTGGGTGTGTGACAATGATCAGGTCATTCAGTAGTCACTAAAATACAAAACATTTAACTCATTTTATACTCAGTGAATTATTTAAGTGATTTAATGTCTCAATTTCAGTTCCACAGTGACCTAATCATTGTTTTGTGGGATTTTTAACAAACATACCATGATTTCTTGGTATTGAGGAGCCTTCTGATACAATGTTTGGCATAAGGCACAAGGTTCTTACAATACAAGTTGTATTCCTAATACAATGTACAGTAAACCACGGTTATAACGAACTCAAAGGGACCACGAATAGTATTTCGTCATAAACATAGTTCGTTATAAGAATTTCGACTAAAATATACAATAAAAGTCAGAGACCTAAAAACAGGTAATTATATCCATCAGTTTGTTATATCCATATGCTGTATGTGGTATTTACGTCACGGGAACACTCAGCTATAATTTCTATTTACTGTCATTTTATTTCACTCATTTTATTCTATTACGAGGAAATTTTTTTGTAAGTGATCTAATGTTTGAGTTTGGGTTAACAGTCTTATAACATCTATCTCTTTGTATCTCCAATGTGAAGGGAGAAAGAGATTCTCTAATATTTAAAAAGAATGTGATATTTACCTTAATTACCAAAACTTTGGATCAGGGTTTGGTTTACAATAGCTAGAATTTCTGACTCCATCATATACTACTCAAAAGAAGTTAAGGAACCCCCGATTCTTTCATATGACTTTAATTAATCATGGTATGACAGATTAACTTCAGTCATATGAATCGGTTTTCTTTAAATTCTTTTGAGTAGTATATCTTGATGTGACTTTACAGTTTAGTATATTGTCAAAAGAAATATCAGCTAGTGTAGGTCTTGAGAAATGATAGCAGAGTATATTGTAATTTAGTATTTAGCAGTTGTTTACTGTAAACAGGGAATTTTTTGCGACCGTTTTATTATTGCGAGTTTTGCGAACGAGACTCAATCGCAAAAATTAAAAACGCAAAAATAAGTATAAATAATACATACATACTTTATTCATTGCAACACGTCATCAAATGTTGAAATCATCAACCAGAACTACAAGTTACTGAATAAGTTAAAAACACAAATGAATGCAGAATGGTCACACAATACATCACAAATGACAGTGTAAACAGACCAGTTTGTGTCACTGTTACCTCACAGTAATCCTGCCTTTTTCCAACCTCGCTTGATTGCGTCAGTGTCCTTTGCAATTTTGTCCACACATGACATGACACTGAGTTGCGTCAATTATCGTATTTGATAATTGGTCGCAATCTCTTCCGGTCAACTTTCCGGCCAAACTAGCTTCCGAGAGAAGCTGTCTATTGTTTGGTACGCGAGGGGTCATCTCAACACGGCAACTCGCAAAAATATCTCGTCGCAGTATTGTCTTTGTCGTGGTATTCGCAATATTTTAACGGCGCAGAAATAAAGCTGTTTACAGTATTTAAAATCTGTATGATGGTTTGGTAGTGTATACATATTAGTACTTGGATAGTACAGAATTACTAATGAAGTCATATGATTTTTAGAAACCTGCTTTGTATTGCAATATGTTCATTGCAGATCTCTGTTTCAGATGTTTTAGTGCCTAGTTTTGTAGTTAACCGCTTCCTAATTGTAATTTAGCAAGCTGCAACATTGTGGGCTGACCGTCACCCAACCCGGGATATTTCTCGCAGTCAGTCTGTGCAGGAACCAACCAACACTGTAAGATATGTGTCGTGTGATTGGTCAATAATGCACCAATCACATCTGTTGTTTCACAGCCTCCATTCTGGTACCTTCTGATGATCAGGTTTATTTGTTTATTTGTGACATTATTTGTGACATTATGGGGACCGTTATTTATGTTTTTTTAAATAACTGATTTCAAACTCTTTTAAAGTAACTGACAAAGTTATTCAAATATTATTTTAGGGTATGGTTTAACTTTGAATAAACCAATATATATTTTTACAACACAAATAATTAACATGTTAACTGTTTTGCTTCAATTAAATCATCTATTTAGCTCTGTTTTTATTTTGTAATATTTAATTCAGTTAATTCATTGCATATTTTCATCTGAATTATGAGAAATTAACTTATTGAACTTTCATTGGGTGATGAACTAAAGTGGTGAAGTTTCATGAACATTTCATATTTTGTCTTTCTTTATATTCACATTTCACATCCATCGTGAATTAATCTATAGTCAATATACAACTCAAAAGAAGTTAAAGAATAGATGGCTTGACAGATTAACTAGTGATATGAATGAATTGGTTGTTCCTTTACTTCTTTCGAGTAGTATATATACTAAATGTTTTCAAATCATCTGGTTATTATATCCGTCAAACTGGTACTTACCTCCCTTTATCAGAATGGAGGCTGGTTGAGCACAGCTTGAGTGTTTGTGATTTGTTTTGATGCACTTTAGTTTGTGATTGTCACTGCAGTCTCTAACTGCATGCATTGAATGGTGGCAGGTTATACTCATGAATCTTGCTGATAAATATTTGGACATTGAATTTGAAAACAGCTACGCACTTCACATAAATCATTAAGCAATAAGGATTGTAAACTTGGACATGATGTCATTAGGAATATATGGTTGACTATATAACAGTGGATATATTTTAGAAATTCATATTTTAAGGCTCACTTTCTAATTGATGGGCCCTGTTATCAATGTGATTAATATCTGAACACACTAATATCTAAATTATTTCATTATTGATAACTGTTTAATTGCTTGCTTAGTTTCTCACATTCTAACCAATTAATAATTGATGTGCTTTCAAATGTGCCATATTTGCTTTTACTTCAGATATAATTTACTCCCCCAAAATACTCTGTCCTATAAATTCTTTCCTGTTTATTCTGTCTATATATTTTGTCTCATATACCCTGTCCTATATTTTCTGTCTCATATATCCTGTCCTTTAAATTTTGTCTCGTATACCCTGTCCTATAAATTCGGTCTCATATACCCTGTCCTATAATATCTGCCCATATACCCTGTCCTATAAATTGTGTCTCATATAACCTGTCCTATTTTTTCTGTCTCATATACCCTCTCCTATAAATTCTATCTCGTATACCCTGTCCTATATTTTCTGTCTCATATACCCTGTCCTATAAATTCTGTCTCATATACCCTGTCCTTTATTTTCTGTCTCATATACCCTGTCCTATAAATTCTGTCATACATATCCTGTTAACAGGAAGCTTCAACTTGTTGCATGAATTGAAGTTTTAAAGATGAGCTTCATTTATTTACTGCAATTAAGTTTTTTATTCTTCCTGAGATATTTGGGGAGATGGGGTAGCCTCGTGGTTGAAGCATTCGCTCGTCATGACCCAGGTTCGACTCCCCACATGGGCTAAATGTGTGAGCCCATTTCTGGTGTCCCCCGCTGTGATATTGCTGGAATATGGCCAAAAGCAGCGTAAAACCATACTCACTCACTGACTCACTCACTCCTGAGATGTTTGTAATCTTTCTGTGATTGGCTTCTGACTGTACGTAACTGAACTATCCTTGGTGAGAGTGGCAAGTGTCAAGAGATTGAACAATATAGTCCAAGCATTCTGAATAACAAATCTTTGTTTACAACCTTCTCAGGATGCTATAGAACAGATCATGAAGAAGCATCGGACCACGAGCGCTGATCCTACTGCCGCAGAATACCGGGAAGAGATCCGTCGCAATCTTACAACTGCAGGTACAAATCTCAATCAATTATAAAACAAGTAAAACCATTATTTTTTTATTTGTTGAAATCATAGATCTTTTGGGGTGAAGTCAGAAGTTCAAAGTCAGAGGGGGAATTTAAAAATTTTAAACTGGATCATGGATGTGGAAGGGGAAATAAGAAAAACAAATTTATGAATGCGCCATCTTTAGTGCCATCATCTGATGGAAGCTCTGCATTTTGTCGTTTTTTTCTTAGAAGACAAAAAAAAGAGAGTTAATTTTGACAATGTCTTTGGATCAAGGACAAGGGAAATAACTCCAAATGTATTATGCAAGGAATTTAGCTACAATTCATCAACCAAACGATTTGGAGAAATATTAATGTCAAATTGAGCATCGTAAGTTTTATAGGTGATTTTTTGTAAAACGAATAAGTGTATGTTATCGCTGGAATGTTGACCTCCGTATTGCAGTTGCCAAGGCAGCAGGTCTGACCCCGGATGCCTTTCCAGCTGATGCCGGGATCAGTGAGGAGCTGTTGGAGGCGCTGGCCAACAACTCGGTGAGCCCCGAGGACATCGAGATCGTCAAGGATGAGGAAAGTGGGCAGAGCACTCTCAGGTCCAAAAGTCAGCTCTCCAAGGCCATGGGAGGTGTGAAGGAGGGACACCTCTTTGTATCACCAGGTGAGGCGGGTCTCTCTCCTATACTTATCACTTTACAATTACAGTGGTAAATGGATATAACCAACTACAAGGGAACGGAGAAATCAGTTCATTATATGCACTGTTCGCTATGTACGTTTTCCCTCAGAAACGTCCGCCATCTTGGATAAAACAAACATAATACATGTAATTGCAGCATTGCCGGCCATGATAGCAGGTGCTAATGAAGTGACACTTTGACATCATCTCGTGAAATTTATGTTTGTCTTACAGACAAGATTAGTCCAGTTACAAGTAAGATAAGCATAAAGCAAGTTCAACAAATTTGAATCGTCACCGCTGATTGTGTTCATTCGCCGCTGATTGCATATAGCCAATTGTCAGTGACACTTGACACTGAGTGAGATTTCTCAATTCGCTATACTCGTCACTAATTAGTGGTATTTGGGCTTGTCCAGGATCAGATATCAGTTTGCTATATACGTTCGTCCTCTGTAGAGAGTCGTCATATACACACATTTTATATGATAATATAGAGGAGATTAATCGGGGATTTTGTAACAGTTGGCTGTATCTATTTGTACACTCTATCCATATTCGCTCTATCCGTGTTCGCTCTATCCGTATTCACTCTATCCGTGTTCGTTACATCTGTGTTCTACTGAACATGTGTAAGTAATGCAGGATAAGTATACAAATATTAAAAAAATCTAGGATTGTACTAGTTTCCTGGCTTTCCTATGTTTTCTGGGGCGGTCGGGTAGCCTTGTGGTTAAAGCATTCGCTCGTCACGCCAGAGACCCGGGTTCGATTCCCGACATGGGTACATTGTGTGAAGCCCATTTCTGGTGTCCCCCCCCCCCCCCCGTGATATTGGGTTAGAATAGGTCTCCAACAACCCATGCTGGTCCCCCTGTGGTGATTCCGGGTTAGAATAGGTCCCCACCAACCCCTGCTGGTCCCCTCGTGGTGATTCAGGGTTAAAATTGGTCCCCACCAACCCGTGCTGGTCCCCCCATGGTGATTCTGGATTAGAATAGGTCCCCACAAACCCCTGCTGGTCTTCCCGTGGTGATTCCGGTTTAGAATAGGTCCCAACCAATCCATGTTGATCCCCTGTGGTGATTCCGGATTAGAATAGGTCTCCAACAACCCATGCTGGTCCCCCTGTGGTGATTAGGGATTAGAATGGGTCTCCAACAACCCATGCTGGTGCCCCTGTGGTGATTCCGGATTAGAATATGTCTCCAACAACCCATGCTGGTCCCCCTGTGGTGATTCCGGGCTAGAATAGGTCTCCAACAACCCCTGCTGGTCCCCCCGTGGTGATTCCGGTTTAGAATAGGTCCCAACCAACCCATGTTGATCCCCTGTGGTGATTCCGGATTAGAATAGGTCTCCAACAACCCATGCTGGTCCCCCTGTGGTGATTAGGGATTAGAATAGGTCTCCAACAACCCATGCTGGTGCCCCTGTGGTGATTCCGGATAAGAATAGGTCTCCAACAACCCATGCTGGTGCCCCTGTGGTGATTCCGGATTAGAATAGGTCTCCAACAACCCATGCTGGTCCCCCTGTGGTGATTCCGGATTAGAATAGGTCTCCAACAACCCCTGCTGGTCCCCCTGTGGTGATTCCAGGTTAGAATAGGTCCCCAACAACCCATGCTGGTCCCCCTGTGGTGATTAGGGATTAGAATAGGTCTCCAACAACCCATGCTGGTCCCCCTGTGGTGATTCCGGATTAGAATAGGTCTCCAACAACCCATGCTGGTCCCCCTGTGGTGATTCCGGGTTGGAATAGGTCCCCACCAACCCCTGCTGGTCCCCCCGTGGTGATTCCGGGTTAAAATTGGTCCCCACCAACCCATGCTGGTCCCCCCTTGGTGATTCCGGTTTAGAATAGGTCCCAACCAACCCATGTTGATCCCCTGTGGTGATTCCGGATTAGAATAGGTCCCCACCAACCCATGCTGGTCCCCAATGGGGATTCTGGATTAGGATAGGTTCCCACCAACCCATGCTGGGTTTAGACAAAAAAACAAGCACACTGTGACCCCCCTTCTGTATCCTCTTCTTGCAGGAGGGGATGACGACAGCAAACCCTCCATCTCCATCCCATCAGAGAGAGTCTCTGTCAAGGACGTCGGGGAAGTGGACGTCATCAGCTACGGAGTGCCAGAAACAGGGGACCTCATTGAACCTGACCGACGGTCAAAGGGCAGCTCAAAGCACTCGTCCATCGTGGATGGAGGGTCGGAAACACGGAGCGTGAGGAAGTCGTCTGACGTGCCTGCTGCAGATGATTTTATTCAGGCTGTGAAGCAAATAGAAGAGGTATGTGGATGATATGGTACCGTAAATCTGGAGAGTTGGGCACAAGGAAATGGTTGAGAGTGGCAAACAATAGCCTAAACTGCGACTGGAAAGTTTTGCGATACCCTGTTGATGAGATTACCAAGGATCAAAGCTGTCCCTTTGCACATGCTGTATTTGAGTAGAAGCAGTGGGATGAAATGTTTACTCAGTGTCAGTCAGTGCTTGTTTTAACTGTAGATACATGTGTTGAGTAGGAAGGTTGGAGTAGTGTGTTTATCTGACCGTAGTCCAACTTTTTGTGCTACCCTTCCATTCCCTTGATGTCATGTCTACCATATCATGTCTACTTCCCCTCCGTAGAAATGACTAGGTCTTCAGCAACCTGTGCTTGCCGTAAGAGGCGACTGACACGATTAGGTGGTCAAGCTCGCTGACTTGGTTGATGCATGTCATCATATCCAAACTGTGTGGATCAATGCTCATAATTTCAATCACTGGATTGTGCAGATTCGATTATTTACAGACTGCCATCATATAACTGGAATTTTGCTGAGTGCGGCATTAAACAACAAGCAAACAAACTGTAGTGTTTGTGATGTCACAATAGTTATGTCACTTCAATTTCTCATTGTCTCATTAAAGTGGATCATAATTACGGTGAAAATTATGCTTAAATAATTCAAACATATATGCATATTGAAACTGTTCTTCAGTGATCCATGAATTTACTTTTTTCAAACTACAGAAAATATAAGACCCAAATGGTGCCGCATCACTGATCATTTCCACAACAACCAATGAGTTTTGTTTTGTCATTGTGTCCTGGTCGAATGAACATGGGCCAGTTATCGCGTTCGATTTCAAACGAAACTTACAGGTATCAAATCTATATTTGAAACCTCTACATTGTAACATAGTAGCATTATGTTCTAATTGACATACCAGGAACGCGTTCCACAAAGCGATCTTAGTGCGAAGTTTGTCGTAACTCCCATACTTTATCATAGGCTTACGATCAATGTAACACTAAGATCGCTTAGTGGAACAGGGCCCAGATCATTAAGTTCGTCTCCGAAATACATGTTCTGGTATGTACCTGTGCACTTTCAGAAGGTAGCTGAAGTTGTCTCCCCTGCTGTTATTCCCAAACCAACACCAGAGGACGCCACCAGTGAACATGGCAGCACAAAGACAGGTGTGTCTAAGACATCTCAGAAGACCGATGACTCGAAGAGCACCAAAAAGAAGAAACCCGTGTCCATTGAAGACAGGGAGGAGTTTGTTGTCGGTGAGAGACGTTTGGTAGCCATTGTGCTTTGGTGATCTTGATTTTGATAATTGATCATGATCACACTTTGATTGACCATACAGAATATCTGCGTAGTTTGCTAACACACCTTGTAGCAATAACAATTTTGTAATTTATTATAAAGACATAGATTACATTAATAAGGGAATGGTCATTTACATAGGGTGTTTGATGCACAATGTACTGAAAATGTACTCATCCTTCCCTACTGCTTGTCATATATTTGGATGCCCTCCCAATGTCCTTTGACGTTTTTTTCATGACACAACCTTAAAAGACGAAATGCAAAAATAATTTTATTATAAAATATCCATTTTTTTCATGACCCTCCCCATATACAGGTATGTGTAGTATTTTCTATAACCTTCCCAGGGAGACTGTCGTATTGGCCCTCCACTCATTCTCTCTGACCCATGCCCCGGGAATAAATGACCGGTCCCTTAACCTGTAGACATGTAGATGTTGGACATTAGTCGATAAAGGAGAAGTATGTATTAATGTCATATTTTAACCATTTATGCCTACATTTCTTCACAGTTTTGTATTCATTTAATTTCAGGTCAAATCTATTCACTTGGTCGTATTCGGAATACTTTTCAGATTATTGAAATGACGTGCTGGGATGTTTAGGGGACACTCAGTAGAACTAATGAGACTTGTTCTGTGACCAGATTGTTCCTGTACAGAAGCTGTGCACAACCATAATGTTTTTTAGCAAATGTCAAAGGTCATAGGTCACCAAGATGGCGTCCAGTTGGAGAGGCATCATGAACCTGAGATATATATTCAATATTACTTTATGTACAATATATCCATATATTCAATATATCCTGATATACAGTATATCCTTATGTACAATATAGTTGTTCAAAGTTTTGGTAGAGATTCTTTATTAATTTATATGATCTCTTCCATGGATGATGGGGGCGGTTCGGGTAGCCTAGTGGTTAAAGCGTTCACTCGTCACGTCGAAGACCCGGGTTCGAATCCTGACATGGGTACAATGTGTGAAGCCCATTTCTGGTGTCCCCCGCCGTGATATTGCTGGAATATTGCTAAAAGCGGCATAAAACCATACTCACTCACTCACTCCATGGATGATGTTCAGGATCTGACAATGGCAGGATAATCATTTCATGATATTTTAGTGGAAAGTGTGAAATATGTGAAACGGAAATACTTTGTCAATGTTTGGTCCTAGTTTGTCACAATGTTTGGTTGTTGAGTGTATTTGGCTGATTCAGCAGTTGTGTGTGTACAGGCAAAGTGGAGGACAAGAAAGAGCTGGAGAAACTGTACGGCCCGGTCGACCCCCCACCCCCTCCAAAACCATCCCCGCCTAAAAGTGAGGCTTCCGAGTGGTGTGCCAGTATAACTGTTACATTTGTTACACAGAAATATGTGAGGGTGTGCAGGGGATACCCTTGTAGTCTTGTCAGTAATTTTCAGTGTTTTAAATGATAAAAGTCGAAATTGAGGTGAAATGGAACATGAGTATTTTTTATATTTTCTTAATCTTATAATTCTGATACGTAATTATTGGTATGGAGAATATACAGATCCATCGAATTGTACGCCCTCTGCACATCCTCATACATGCATCCAGAGTTTATTGAACTTATGAAATACAGTTTCAAGTGACCTAAATAAATCAGATCCGTTATTGTGTGTCACTAGACTTGTGTCTGTAGCGTTCAGTTACAGTGAAACCTCATGATATCAAATATCATTGACTTGATATCATCCTGGCACAATCTGTGTTACTATTTGCTATGGTATGATATCAACTACCAGTGCTCTGCTTGCTGTGATATAACGAGGATCTGGAAATATCTTTTGGCCAATCAGACATTTGCATTTTGGTCACGCCCACCTCATATCTGAGGTGCTGGATGTTCATGCATGAACAAAAAGAATAAACTCAAGTGTCTCTTTCAAAACATATGTACATGATGTATATACAATTTATTACCATTTTATCACAAATATATCATATAACTAATACTGATGAAAGTGGTGTTAAACCCAGTTCACTCACTCACTCACTCCAACTATGGCCTGATATCAGATTTGTTTATTTGTTGTTTAACGCCACACTCAGCAATATTCCAGCTATATGATGGTGGTCTGTAAATAATCAAGTCTGGACCAGACAATTCAGTGATTGATATCATGAGCATCGATCTCCGAATTGGGATGACATGCAACAACCAAGTCAGCGAGTCTGACCACCTGATCCCGTTAGTCGCCTTTTAGGACAAGCATGGTGTCTTAAATGATATATTGAGTTGATGAGGTTTCTATATACATATTACTCAACCTTTGCTTGGGATGTTTCCATGATCCCTAACAAACGTTGAGTAGTATATCAGTTCACTGGATGCATGTTCAACATTGATGATTACTAACAGATGTTTGGTGCCTCCCCATGTATGTCACTTACAAATCTCACTTCATGTTTGTTAAGTCAATCTCTGCCAATGCATGTTACAGTCAATCTCTGTCAATGCATGTTACAGTCAATCTCTGCCAATGCATGTTACAGTCAATCTCTGCCAATGCATGTTACAGTCAATCTCTGCCAATGTATGTTACAGTCAATCCCGCCAATGCATGTTACAGTCAGTCTCTGCCAATGCATGTTACAGTCAATCTCTGCCAATGTATGTTACAGTCAATCTCTGCCAATGCATGTTACAGTCAGTCTCTGCCAATGCATGTTACAGTCAATCTCTGCCAATGCATGTTACAGTCAATCTCTGCCAATGCATGTTACAGTCAATCTCTGCCAATGCATGTTACAGTCAGTCTCTACCAATACATGGTCCATTACACAATCAGACTTGCTGATTTTCTTGAAACTCCCATCCCTGCACTGTTGCTTTGAAGAACTAAAAAATAATTAATATGGTGGAATTCCCTCCAAGCAGAATCTGATACTTATTGTGACAAAGAGAATGTTTATTTATAAATTATTTTCATTTACTCTTGCAAATGTTTGAGCAGGTTCATCCGTCAAACAACGAAATCATTTATCTGACAAATAATATTTCAACAAATAATAAACACTAAATTGCCAAGTAAACATATGCCCCAGGGTTTCACACTGATAATTTGTTTACTAACAGACTGGAGTGTCATTGTCCCCTGTTAACTCACTTGTGTTCCCCCTCTCTCTTCCTTCAGCTTGGCCTGGGTTCTCACTCCAAGCCTTTCAGTGTTATAACCAGGTCCAATGGTCACACACTACATCTCAGGCTACTGTTAGCCAATGAAATTCATTGATTTGTCTGGTATGGAATACCATTCAGTAGGTTTCATTGGGTGAGATGTTTTTTAATCCTCGTATTGGCATTAAGGGTGGCCCAGTTATCTAAGGCTAAAAAATTTGCTGTGCAGAGTTGCCTCCCTTAGATGTGTGGTCGAAACCTATGTGGGTTTGAATACCCTGTTTGCTCTGAGTTTGTTTCTAGGTTTGTCAGCTTGTGGGTTTCACCAGTGGCAGATGTCTAATACATGCATCACTTTCCCCCCACTCCTTGCTGACATGCCACAATATACCTGCAATAGTGGTGAAAGTGGCGTTAAACCCAACTCACTCACTCACTCAGTGTCCTGACCATTGGACCAGGCATTACACTAAATAACATGGAGAAATAAATGAACTGAAAATTAAGAGTCTTTAATCATAAAATGATATTTTTCATTATTTTTCATATAAATCTATCCAATGCTTTCCTGCATACTGTCAATGAATATTTGGACATGTGATAACAAATTTATTTAACCAGTAAATTCATTGAAAATATTGTCAAGAATTACCACTATTTGGATTGGAAAATGATGACAGTATGATCAAAATTGTTACTTCTTTTCATTTCTGTTGTCATAAATCACAGTAAATTTTCAATGTATGAAATCTCAAGTGCAAGAAAAGAAAGAACCCGAAGTTGTTACTCCTCCAGAACCACCAAAGCTTGAACAGGAATCTCCTCAAGAAGGTAGGCAGTGTGTGAATTGTTTCCCCTTGAAGAGTATCTCATGAAGTACTCATATGAATTGTTTTGTACAGTGCTGGCCAAAAATTCAAACCACATCTCTAAAAAACCTGAAAACAATAAGATCATTCTTTAAGAAATTACTCCTTACTGAAAGTCTATTTTTCAATTTCCAACATCACAGTGCCCACTAAGTTAGATATTCCACCCGACCCTCCAAAACCCAAGGCGCCAGTACCGCAGCCAAAAAACGATTCTTCTCCACAAAAACAAGACCCACCTTTACCGCCAAAACCAAAGCCAAAACCAAAGCCAAAAAAAGAAAAGGCAGCACCAAGTCCACAACCAGCTCCACCTCCGCCAAAGGTGGAAAAACCAAACGCTAAAAAGCAACTGCCTCCAATAAGGGAACCTGAGCCCAAAAAGGAGCCCCAGACAACCAAACAGGAGCCAAAGAAGGTTGATGAAAGCAAGGGTGAGAGATATGAGGCGTGGTGTGTTTGAGTCTGCACCAAGGGTTTCATTGTCAGCACATGGTGTTAAAAGCACTGTGACAGGAGAGTTTGTGTTGAGTGTGTGTTGTTTCAGTTGTCACTGTTTCTTCGCTAGAAAGGTCTGTTTTGGGTACATGCTGTGGAAATCACTGTATCTGAGACAGAGAGGTCTGTTGTGGGAACATGTTTCTGATAAGTACTGTATCTGTACCAGAAGGTGATGTGTGATGGTTTTTTTGGTTTGTTATATAGCAATGTGCAATGACTTGTGTCTGTGTGTGTCTGATTGTACTACGGACTAATGCAGGTTTTATAGCACTAGCCCACTGAGCTACCATGCCACAGTTTAACATGGATACCCCACTCAGACACAGTATATTGACTCAGAGATGACCAGTCTTTGTTTTATCCTGCTACTGCTGAGCGAGAGGTAGGGTATCAAGTTCTATCTTTTAACATATTTTGGTATGATGCAACTGGAGAGTGAACCACAGATCAGCCACGCCCTGAGCAGACACTCTATCCACAACACCACAGAGGCGGCATCAGAACCATCAAATATATTTGAGAGCACTGTATCTGGACTGTGTAGTCTCTTATGGGCACATGATTCTGATAAGTCCTGTATCTGAATCGGAAAAGCACTCGTTGACAGCACTGTAACTGAACAGAGAAGTCTTTTATGGGCACTTGTTTCTGATAAGTCCTGTATCAGAACCGGAAAAGCACTCGTTGACAGTACTGTAACTGAACAGAGAGGTCTCTCATGGGCACTTGTTTCTGATAAGTCCTGTATCTGAACAAGAAAAGTCATCACAGACAGCACAGGACCAGAGACGTCTCTCATGGGCACATGTTTCTGATAAGTCCTGTATCTGAACAAGAAAAGTCATCACAGACAGCACAGGACCAGAGATGTCTCTCATGGGCAGTTCTTTCTGATACGTCCTGTATCTGTTTAATGGTAACGTCTACTAAGAGGTGTGCTAGAGGCTGAATTCTGACAGCACAGACCAGAAGGCTGGACGGCAAGGGTAGCTCTGTGTGTATTGTGATGTTGCACCTGTGTGATGTGTGTTAATTTGACATCGCAAGATATGATGGTGCACAGAGTTATTGCATGGTTTCATCTAATATTGCATTTCAGTCTGTCCATGCCATCTATACAATGGAAGTTACATGTTTTATAATGTACAGTTAGAAGGGTATATCATGAAATGAGAAATAACATAATAATTTGCACAAATTTGGCCTTGAAGAAGGGAGCTGTCATCTTTGTTGTGCAATCTTTTGAGTATCACTAGTATGCCCCTGATAGAAATTGATGGACAATTATCAAGTGGACAAAAAATGACTGAATCTGTTTTAGGGTGGTCAATTTTTATTTCAGATGGCTACTCAGGTACTGCTACCACCATATATTATCCTGAAGTTAAGAACGTGAATATTATAACTCTTCTCCCCATGAAAAATGGCCCGTAAGGTTCTGGGGTAGAATAGGTCTTCAGCAACCCATGCTTGCCGCAAAAGGCGACTAAGCTTGTTGTTGATCAGGTGTTCAGGCTCTCTGACTCAGTTGACGCATGTCATCATATCCCAATTGGGTGGATCAATGTTCATGATGTCAATCACTGGACTGTGTGTGGTCCAGACTCAATTATTTACAGACCACAGTCATATAGCTGGAATATTGCTGAGTCCGGAGTTAAACAAGAAAAAAGAAACAAACACTAACACTCCTTTCCGAAGAATTGTCTCCCTTCCTCAAACTAATTCTTCTTTCTGAAGAGTTGTCTCCCTCTTCCCATGAATACTACTATCAGAAGAGTTGTCTCCCCTACGGCGATACTCCTTTCTGAAGAGTTGTCTCCCCTTCCTCCTACTTATACTCCTGTCTGATGTTTGGTATATGTCAACATAGAGAAAATAGTAGAACCCATGGCTGTTGAGGCACAAGCTCCACTTCCTGTTCACCTGTCACTTCCTACAGAAGAGTTGTCTCCCCCTCCTCCACCAAAACCAGCTATGATTAGTGGTGAGGTTTGCAGTGAAAACACATATCAACATCTAAAATAGTGTGCTGTATGATATGTAGACTATATTAAAATGTATTTCAAAATATTAACCTCTGTTGGCATTCCGGGTTAGGATGGCCCCCAGCAACATTTGCTGGTGGGTGAAAGGTGCTTCCTATTGGATAGTGGGGTCAGAATTGGTGACTTGGTTCATAGTGTATCATCGTTCCCCTATGACATCGGGGGGCACGGGTGACCCAGTTGTCTAAGGAGCCGCGATTTGCTGTGCAGAGTTGCGTCCCTTGGGCAAGCCAGGAAACCTATGATTTGGGGTTTGAATCCCGGTTTGCCCCGATTATGTTTCAAGGTTTGTCAGCACCATAACTGAGCTTGTGGGTTTCACAGAAGTGGTTAACGTCCGAGACCTGCATCACTTCGGGCTTTCCTCTCAAATTAAGATGACACACCACGATATAACTGGAATACTGTTAAAAGCTCACCCATGACATTGATTGTTGCTGATTATATCAATCACTGGATAGTCTGGTCAAGACTTGGTTGTTTACAAGCCATCATCATGTTGCTGAAATATTGCTGAGTGTGGCATTAAACAACAAACAAAACAATCAAAATTTGAATGAAACATGAGATAATGCCATTTATACTACACTACCATTTGTGTGTGAAATGTGTTTTTCTTATAATTGTTTGTGACTTGAGATGTATTAGTTCCTCTTGATCTCTGAGATGCAATCTAATTATACAGCTAAAGTGATGCTGTGTGTGTTAACATGAGCTTACATCATGTGAGTTAAGCCATGCTGTATCAGTGTGTGTGATCCCTGCTGTATTATATTTATTTGAGATCCTATACTCTCCTAACACTCAGAAAGGTTTGTGTATTACCTTCAGGCCAGACCAATTTAATTTTGTGTTTTCTGGATTTTCTTGTTCTTTATGGCAAAATATTTTCCTTTTTTTTAAAGTTTTGTATATTTTCTATGAAAAAAACCCATCAAAACATTCATAGAAACCATGTTTGCAGTCAAACACAATATTTAAAATATTTTGTTATTTTTCTTTGTCAAATTTGACGTGAATTCCTCTAGAAAACAAGAAAATATTTTATTCTGGCCTAAAAATGTACAAATGACATTTGGACACAAGTAAGCAATGTCATTTCTTTCAACAGAATAGTTGGCAATATAATCTTATGTGTCAAACATTTATTACTTTGTAATAATTATAAATACATTTCTTTGATTTCCATAATTAATAGAGTATCATAATGATATCAAAAAGTAATTTTTCAAACAGTTAATGAATACAGTGAATATAAAATAGGATATGTGCTTGTACACATAAAATGTTGTAACAGTCCAACCACCCATGAAGACAGAAACAAGGGCAACAACTCCAACAATACCTGAAACGGTTCAGGAGGACTTAGGTGAGAAATAGTCGCATGGAACATAGAAATATAACACTGACGGATATCAAGGAGGGGGGACCATCTTCAGATACCTACATCTGTGGTTTGTGTTGGCTGTGCCTTAATAATGGTGTGCCCCTCACCTCTTTCATAATCTTAGATCTCTCTATTGTGTATTGTGTGGTCACAATGGCTGCATTACTTAATGAGCTAAAGCTCCTGAATATTTCATTACAATGTATGAAAAATAAAACTTGGAAATGTCACCTTGTTATCTTTGATAGGGGTCCTTAACAAGTCAAATATGGTGAACCATGACCTTGCCTAATCAGCTGTTTTTGTCGGTAGTTTGTCTCACCACGGACATATATATACGTCTTTGGTCTCACTGATTATTACCGATATGCTAACTATATAAGTAGTGTAGAATGCTTCTTTCTTTTAAACTGATCATGCCTGTTTTGTTTTATTTTTAGGAAAGCTTGAGATATTGTTTATATTTTTTTAAAGAAATAATTATTTATTGAAGTTGATGTTTGAAGTTTGACATTACTAGGTCGAGTTGAGAAAAAGGCGGAGCTATCCAGTCTTTATTCTCAGATACCACCTCCACCAACAAAGAAAGATGTGAAGGGTGAGGCAGGTTCTGATTGGATGTTTATCACCCAATCAACTTTCTGCTTTCCACTACCTATTGGCTTGACATCTTTTGGTTTGGGTTTCTGTGTTTGTCCTTGCTTTAATAGAACGTGAAGATTCAGGTGGGGATGGGGAGACTAGAGAATGATAGGTCTTCATAACAAATTAAGTAGTGTTCTGATCATTGGATGGCCAGGTTTACACATTTCAGGTGTTAAAGTTTGTATTACATAACTCGGAATGTAAAACTGTTTACAAGAATGTGAAAGAACTTGAACATCATAGGATGTTACAGCCAATATTGTACCGGTATATAGACTAATTATATATGTAGCACTAAGATCTTAGGATGTTCTATACAGCCAATATCTGTATATGGACTTATGATATATGTAGCACTAAGATCTTAGGATCTTCTATACAGCCAATATCCGTATATGGACTTATAATATATGTAGCACTAAGATCTTAGGATTTTGTAAACAGACAATATCAGTATATGGACTTATATATGTAGCTGTAGACATTCCCCACTGAATCTCATGCATAGCATTCCTAAACTAACTGCCAACATGTTTCTGGTTTGTAAGTGTGTGTTTATGTACAACTCTTTGTAAATGCTTTGAGAATATTTTTTCTATATTTCACAACCATATGTTTTATTTAAATGTACTCACTTGCTGAAAGTGCCTGCTGGTATGTCTGTTCTGTTTCCCCCTCGTAGTCCAATTGATGAACCTGTGAAGATTCCAAGTCCAACATTGCTATCAGGCTAAAATAATAGCTGATGCAACGTTAAATTTTAACTCACTCCAAGTCTGACTAGGTCCTCTGTATCCCTTGTTGTATGAGCAAGCTTAAAATGGAATTAAATGGTTATGTGTTGTGTGACCTGTCTGATTGTGTGCTCATGCTATCAACCACTGGTTTGTCTGGTCCAGAGTAGATCATGTACGGGCTTCTGCTATCTGGCAGCAATATTGCTGACTGTGGCATAAAACAACATTCACCTATCAGCTTCAAACTCCTCCCCATTTCTGAATGTTACTTAGGACATAAACCTTGTATGTTTTCAATTTAGAGGTTTCAAATTTGAGAAATTTACAGGTATCAAATCGAGGTTTGAAACCCAAAAAAGTACTGTACTTTACTAAGAAAGTTTTATCCCAAATGTAACAAATGTTACATATGACCACTTTCGAAATGGCATTGTGTGTTCATACTATGTGATAGAGTCGTGCCAAAAGTCAAGTTGACGTGACTGAATTTTGAAGATATTGAGAATATGTATGTTAAGAAGAGATGTTTCCAATGTGTACCAATTAATGACAAAAACTGCAGATTCGTCACCTAAGGCAGACCAGTCAGAATGCAGGATGCTAACATGTCATGGTAGAATGTCCTATATATGTGTTTATGTTTGTTTATCAACTAAAATACTATCCAGCATGTCTCCTTGCTTTGGTTGAAATAATTTTATTTTTCAGCTGCGTTTGAGATGTGTCTATAATAAAATAAATAACAAACATTGTTCTGAATATATTTAGTTATCCAGTTTATGTTACAAGTTTTACCAGTGATTATGCAAATTATTAATTTTTTATTACCCTCACATTAAACATTAATAAGTAATTAAAATAACTTTATTTTTTAAATATTCAAAGATATTGAAATTTGTGCTAATTTTGTGTACTGTTAAGATGTATTACTCTTGACAAATCGTGAGTCCATGTTCAGACAAACATTTCTGGTCTTCACAGGCAAACCGAAACCAAAGCCAAAGGCTGAAAAACCACCTCCTCCAAAGAAAGAAGAGAAGAAGAAAAAGGAGAAGAAGACAAAGGTCAAGAAGGAGAAGGTGGAGAAACCCCCGCCCCCCAAGGTGCCGACGCCAGTCCCTGTGGAAGCCCCCAAACCTCAAACCCCCAAGAGAGAGTCCCCTGAACCAGAGGAGAGTGTGAGTACAGTCATTCTAGTCCAAAGAGACAGATGTCACAATAGCAGCCCTGAGGCAACAAAAGACAGTTGCTAAATCAGCGTTGAAAAAATAAGAATACATTTTTGGAGTTGCTTGAACAAGAACTTCCAACACGTAACGACCGCCTCCGTGGTCTAGTGGTAGAGCATCTGCCCGAGAGCAGAAGGTCTGGGGTTCGATCCCCGGCCACGCTATACCAAAAGACATTAAAAGATGGTACTTGTTTTTACCCTGTCTAAGGCTCGGCATTAAGGGGCTAAAACAAGGACAGGTCGGCTCGGAGTCAGTATACTTTGTCTGAGTGGGGTATTCATGTTAAACTGCGGCATGGTATCTCAGTGAGCTAGCACTATAAATCAGCATCAGTCTGGACTAGTACAAGCAGCCACACACACGTACATGCACGTCGCTATATAAGTGCAATAATCTTGGACGCAACGTTAAACCCCATTTCACCTCACCTCCAACACGTAAAACAACTGATAAAGTTGACATTAGAACATACTTCCTCATTTCCTTCCCATGGTAGACATTTCCAGTCCAACCAACCTTTCTTGCTTCATTGGAATCATCTCTACTATCAGTTAATGTTCAGATCGAGATTGTTACTTTTTGTTTAATAAACTGAAGGGCAAAAAGAATGTACCATATTTTTTTTTTATGGAATTGAAAATTGAAAGAACTGTTAAAATTGATTATGTCTATTTAACCATCACTCATTCCTGCAACAGTTTGTAAAAAGTCATCAGTGGCTGGATTATTTTGTGTAAAAATAAATTGTTTCGATGAAGACTTGGGTGAGAAAATTAATTTGCGACCACATGAAATGTTGTGAATTTGTGCCGAAAAAGCAAATTTATTATTTTCACACCAGTGATGTTTAACATACCAATCAGCATTTGTGTAGTGCCCAAAAACATTTTTTCTTTGAAACTTAAAAGTTTTAAATCAAATCATATTTTGATTTTTTTATATAAAACCATTTGGAAGTATTGTTTGACTGCTGGCTTAGCGCAAGTTCAGTTCATTTTTTGGATATAGTATCACTAACTTAAGATATTTTCAACTGATACTCAAACATTTGATAAAATCCACTGAGAGGTATCATTTCTTTTCCCCCTCAGGTGATGTTTAGCCTACTAATAAAATGCCTCCCTAATCACAAATGGACAGAATTTTTATAAATGATAAATTGTGACCTGAACTCACGATTCCAATATCAAGCCTAGTATTATCCCCTTCTCTCAGATTGCACCATCCCCTGATAACAAGTCGGAGGACATGGACTTTGTGTTTGTGCGGGAGCAGTCGGAGAGTCCCGAGAGGAAGCAAACGCCGCCGCCACAGCCTCGTGCCCCCTCGGACCCACCGCCTGTTGCTGAAGTGGAATCGGAGACTGAGGACTTATCTCTGGACAAGGTAAGATGCACTCACCATTCAGGGGGCGGTCGGGTAGCCTGGTGGCTAAAGTGTTCGCTCGTCATGCGGAAGACCTGGGTTCGATTCCCGATATGGGTACAATGTGGGAAGCCCATTTCTGGTGTTCCCTGCTGTGATATTGCTGGAAGATTGCTAAAAGTGGCGTAAAACCATATTCACTCACTCACTCACTTATACACTACCTTATACCATGTCAGACACTACCTTATAACATGCCATACACTACCTTGTACCATGTCATACACTGCCTAATACCATGTACATACAGTACCTTGTACCATGTCATACACTACCTTATACCATGTCATACACTACCTTATACCATGTCATACCCTACCTTATACCATGTCATACCCTACCTTATATCATGTCATACCCTACCTTATACCATGTCATACCCTACCTTGTAACATGTTATACCCTACCTTGTACCATGTTATACACTGCCTTGTACCATCATTCAGTGCTTTAGGCATGTTACATTTTGAAGGAATAATCACACACTACCAATATTGTACGCCATTAATGTTATAATGTTTGATTGCAGTGCTGAGCAGCAGTGTTCTGCTGTCAATGTTGTATAGCGTTACACCTGTTACACACAACCTTGCTCTACAGTGCCACACACTAACACATCATGCAATGTTGAAATAACCTTGTTTAGGAGATATACCTACTGTGTTTTGAAATTTGATGTAGTCCCACTGTAGAGCAGATACCTTTATTATCCACCGCCCCACTATCATGTCATACACTACCATGTCGTACACTATCATGTCATACACTATCATGTCGTACACTATCATGTCATTCACTACCATGTCATACACTACCATGTCATTCACTACCATGTCATACACTATCATGTCATACACTATCATGTCATACACTATCATGTCAAACATTACCATGTCATACACTACCATGGCATTCACTACCATGGCATTCACTACCATGGCATTCACTACCATGTCAAACACTACCTTGTACCATGCCATACACTATAATGTCATACACTATCATATCATACACTACCATGTCATACAATATCATGTCACACACTATCATGTCATACATTACCATGTCATACACTACCATGTCATACACTACCATGTCATACACTACCATGTCATACACATCTGGTGTTACAGGAAGAAAACAGCAAGCAGATATCCAACAAAGCGGCACGGCAGGCCAAGAGGAATGCTGCTGCTGCCAAGAAGCGAGAGGAAGTGGAGCGGAGAAGGAAGGAGAAGGAGGAAGAGGTCAAGCGGCAAAGAGAAGAGGCCGAAAGGCAAGAACAGCTCAAGAATGAAATGGAGGAAGAGAGGAAGAGGAGAGATGAAGAGAGGAGGTATGATATGGGATAAGTTACGATGTGATCAGGAAAGGTTAAGACATTGAGATGAAGTTTGATGGGTGGTTGGAGGCTTCAATTTTGAATGAGAGTTTGATCATTTTTAAAAATTAGCAGATACTTTGAATGAATATGATGGTATATATCCAGCATCTGGGGATACAAGTGATATTTAATGTCATACGTTATTGGGATACTTTTGCTGTGCCCCTTGCCACAAGTAACGGTCACTTTCTTGACAGACTGCGCAAGCTTCAACAGGAGGAGGAAAGAAAGAAGGAGGAACAGGCAGCCATTGAACGGGAGAGGAGAAAGCAGTTGGAGCAGGAGAGAGAGAAGAGAGCAAAGGAAGAATACCAGAGGAAGCTGGAGGAGATGAAGAAGAAACAGGCTGAGGAGGAACAGAGGAGGATAGGTGAGGAGACAGTGAGGACGATGGTGTGAGGATGGGTGAGGTGATGGGGGAAGATGGGTGTGGAGATGGTGGTGAGGATTGGTGAGGTGATGGTGGTGAGGATGGTTGTGGGGAGGATGGGTGAAGTAGGGTGAGGTGATGGTGTGGAGAATGGTGAGGGTGAGTGAGGAGATGATGGTGTGAGGATGGGTAAGGTGATGTGGGAGGATGGTGGGGAGGGTGGGTGAGGTGGGGAGGATGGGTGAGGTGATGGTGGGGAGGATGGGTGAGGTGATGTGGGAGGATGGTGAGGTGGTGGTGGGGAGGATGGGTGAGGTGATGTGGGAGGATGGTGAGGTGGTGGTGGGGAGGATGGGTGAGGTGATGTGGGAGGATGGTGAGGGGATGGTGGGAAGTATGGGTGAGGTGATCTAGGAGGAGAGGTGAGGGGTGGTGGAAAGTATGGGTGAGGTGATCTAGGAGGAAAGGTGAGGGGATGGTGGGAAGTATGGGTGAGGTGATCTAGGAGGAAAGGTGAGGGGATGGTGGGAAGTATGGGTGAGGTGATCTAGGAGGAGAGGTGAGGGGTGGTGGAAAGTATGGGTGAGGTGATCTAGGAGGAGAGGTGAGGGGATGGTGGGAAGTATGGGTGAGGTGATCTAGGAGGAGAGGTGAGGGGATGGTGGGAAGTATGGGTGAGGTGATTTAGGAGGAGAGGTGAGGGGATGGTGGGAAGTATGGGTGAGGTGATCTAGGAGGAGAGGTGAGGGGATGGTGGGAGGTATGGGTGAGGTGATCTAGGAGGAGAGGTGAGGGGATGGTGGGAAGTATGGGTGAGGTGATCTAGGAGGAGAGGTGAGGGGATGGTGGGAAGTATGGGTGAGGTGATCTAGGAGGAGAGGTGAGGGGATGGTGGGAAGTATGGGTGAGGTGATCTAGGAGGAGAGGTGAGGGGATGGTGGGAAGTATGGGTGAGGTGATCTAGGAGGAAAGGTGAGGGGATGGTGGGAAGTATGGGTGAGGTGATCTAGGAGGAGAGGTGAGGGGATGGTGGGAGGTATGGGTGAGGTGATCTAGGAGGAGAGGTGAGGGGTGGTGGAAAGTATGGGTGAGGTGATCTAGGAGGAGAGGTGAGGGGATGGTGGGAAGTATGGGTGAGGTGATCTAGGAGGAGAGGTGAGGGGATGGTGGGAAGTATGGGTGAGGTGATCTAGGAGGAGAGGTGAGGGGATGGTGGGAAGTATGGGTGAGGTGATCTAGGAGGAGAGGTGAGGGGATGGTGGGAGGTATGGGTGAGGTGATCTAGGAGGAGAGGTGAGGGGATGGTGGGAGGTATGGGTGAGGTGATCTGGGGAGGAGAGGTGAAGTGTGGGTAGATGAAGATAGGTCAGGAGAAGGTGAGGAGCTGATGGGTGATAGGTTGATTGATAATGTGAGAATGTGTAACATCGTCTGACACTTGTCATCGTCTGTTCCTGTCCTACAGAGGCCATGCTGGAGAAGCAGAGAGAGGAAGAGGAACGTCGACGAGAAGAGGAAGAGATGTTATCGCAGATGGCGGAACAGGAACGTCTTGCATATGAACGCAAGAAACAAGAGGAGGAAGAACATAGACGACAGAGGGAAGAAGAGGAAAAGTAAGTCATCAAACACTGCTCAGTAACCAATAAGATTATTATCCTTCTGGGACGTTTGGGGGCATGGGTCGCTTCAGCTTTCCTCCCACACAAAGCTGACATGACGCGATAAAACTGGAATATTTTTCAAAGCAGCATTAAACCAACTCACTCACTCACACACTCTTTAGCATTAAACCACTTAAACATTTGGAAGGGATAAGAGTCTCCAGGTGCCACAGATTTCTTGGAGATGAATCGTAGTTCATAGTACAAATGATGCATTTTCAGCTTCATTTTCAGTTAAAAAATGAATAAATGCATGGTTGTTTTGAAACAGTATATTTTATCTCAGTTTACCTGTCAAGAGTACAGCAGTTTATGAGCTGGAGAGGACCATAATGTTTTTGACTCAGTTATGTTTCTAGGTTTTTCAGCACCATACCCGTGCTCGTGGGTTTCACTGAAGTGGTAAACGCCTGAGACCTGTATCACTTCGGGCTTTCCTCCCACATTAAGCTGACATGCCGCGATAAGACTGGAATACTGTTTAAAGCGGCATTAAACCCAACTCACTCACTCACTCACTCACTCACTCACTCACTCACTCACTCACTCACTCACTCACTCACTCTTGAGGTACTGTTCTAAGGGACATGACTCAGAGTTAGGCAGTACTTTGGTCAAATTCTTGTTTGTTTCAGGTGACAATTTATTGACATTTTCTTATTCTGTTAATTGATCAATTGGATTTCAATTTCAACCTCTTCCTCCAGGAAACGACGAGAAGAAGAGGCACAGCGAGCGCTAGAAGAAGCAAAACGATTGGCTGAGGAGATGGCGCGTCGCCAGGCAGAGCTGGAAGCGAGGCTCAAGTTTAACCGTGACCTTCAGCTTGAGTCTCATGGGTTGAACCACACTCAGGACATCACCAAGATGTTCGTCTTCTCCTATTTTGAACTGCTGCAATGGCTTGGGCTCGACATCCCAGAGTTCGACCTTCAGAAACTTGCTCAGTTTTAACACACAGCATGGGCCATCACAGGTCCTGTAGGATTTAGCCGTTCTTTCAGATATTTGAAAGAAAGATTAACAAATTTGTATTTCTTAAACACATGAGAAAAATGACTGTCATCTCGGGGCAAGCCATTCATCATGGCAGCTACAACACAGCAAGGCAGTTGTTGTCGTGACGAGGCAAGGAAAGTGTCTTAATTCATGTACCATGACTTTGTATATAGACTTCATTTAACATGGAAATAATTCTACATGTGAAGTGTCTGCATGAATCATGAAGAGATATTGTTTTCAGATACCATATTTCCTCTATTAGTTGCCTGTGTGGCCATTAATTTTGAGCGAGCCGTTGACCTGGCTTCTGTAAGAGGCCAGGGCCCACTTGCACAAAGTGATCTTACCACTACAACTATTGTAAGCCTTTGTTAAGTAAGGGAGTTACAATCATCTTAGCGCTACGACTGTTGTAAGCCTATGTTAAAGTATGGGAGTTACAATCATCTTAGCGCTACGACTATTGTAAGCCTATGTTAAAGTATGGGAGTTACAATCATCTTAGCGCTACGACTATTGTAAGCCTATGTTAAAGTATGGGAGTTACGATCATCTTAGCGCTACGACTGTAGTAAGCCTATGTTAAAGTATGGAGTTACAATCATCTTAGCGCTACGACTATTGTAAGCCTATGTTAAAGTATGGGAGTTACAATCATCTTAGCGCTACGACTGTAGTAAGCCTATGTTAAAGTATGGAGTTACAATCATCTTAGCGCTACGACTATTGTAAGCCTATGTTAAAGTATGGGAGTTACGATCATCTTAGCGCTACGACTGCTGTAAGCCTATGTTAAAGTATGGGAGTTACAATCATCTTAGCGCTACGACTGTAGTAAGCCTATGTTAAAGTATAGAGTTACAATCATCTTAGCGCTACGACTATTGTAAGCCTATGTTAAAGTATGGGAGTTACGATCATCTTAGCGCTACGACTGCTGTAAGCCTATGTTAAAGTATGGGAGTTACAATCATCTTAGCGCTACGACTGTAGTAAGCCTATGTTAAAGTATGGAGTTACAATCATCTTAGCACTACGACTATTGTAAGGCTATGTTAAAGTATGGGAGTTACAATCATCTTAGCACTAAGACTATTGTAAGCCTATGTTAAAGTATGGGAGTTACAATCATCTTAGCGCTAAGATCGCTTTGTGCAAGTGGGCCCTGGTGTCTATTCCGTGTAGTGCTAGCGCAGTGGCAACTCACTTCCTTACCACATGCCAATTTCTACACTCATACAAAGTGTACTTTTGCAGGAAATTGTCATTATATCACTGACATATCACAGTATATAGAGGATATTATATGAGTGGTCATGTCTTGTTTACGACACAAGTGTCTAAATTCCAGTATTTCCCTTGCTCTGGCTTGGGAAATACCGGAATTTAGGCATGAGTGACGTGATATCACCCTAGGGCACATATGATTTTTATGAACTCCGATATGTTGGCCCTCGTAGGTATTAGAGGCCTGGCATCTTATAGAGGAAATATGGTATATGTTTGAAGATTTGTGACTGTGATCAACTGTTTGATGCCAGGCAGAACTTCGTCTCTGTGTGTAGAGGCCGGCATCTAACAGAGGAATTACAGTATATGTTTGAAGATTTGTGACTGTTTGATGCCTGGCAGCACTTCGTCTCTGTGTGTACCCTGCGTCCACCCCAAAACCCTCGTGTATGTTCCATGCTATCAAAGAAATAGTTCTTTGGAATGCAAATCAAATCGTATCCTTCCACAACAACCTTGTAAGGAGAATGCAAGGGAAAATTACTTAAGATAATGGCTGCTGTAAAAGTTTAATCAAATTTAAATGTTTCATTAATGTGATATTGATGCTGGACTTCCATTCCTATATTTGACTGTTAAAATTGTGTGTCACAGACTAAGAGTGTGACCAAAGTTTAAAAAAACCACAATGCTGCAGGGCCTGCACTGAGATGATGCCAGAGAGATGAAGAAGTTAATGACCGGGTTGTGTTTTACGCCGCTTTTAGCAATATTCCAGCAATATCATGGCAGGGGACACCAGAAATGGGCTTCACACATTGTACCCATGCGGAGAACCAAACGCAGGTCTTCAGCGTGACGAGTGAATGCTTTAACCACGCGTCTACCCCCACCACCCCCACCACCCCCACCACCCCTGAGAGTTGAATGAAGAACACAGTATTATACATTCCCAGTTGATGAGGGCAGTGGCAACAAAGTGACTGTCTACCAATGAAAAATGTGTGTATTCTTTTAACAACACTTTATACACATAGTTTGCACGATTGACGAATGATTATTTGGGCGATCCATTAATAACGGTGAATCTATTCACCATCATCTACAAGTGAAGTATGGTTTGTGAGGATATAGGGTAATTACAGAATACTCAGAACAGTGAGTTCAAGAGGCTATGAAAGTATGCAAATTGTGACTTTTCATTGCTATGAACAGTTAAAAGTGTCCTCTTTAACCATATTATGCATGGGAACGAGCCTAAAAATTATAAAGCTCTATGTTACGTTATTGCAATAAATTGCAAATTATAATAAAAAGGTTATCGGTTTGAGTTAAGGATGAGCCAACTCAGATTAAAACTAGAGATTAAAGTTATCCTATAATTTAGATACCGGTACGTAACCTGTTGGCTATATCAGCAAATTAACTTTGTTTGAGGTAAGATTGTTTGTGTACTGTTTCCATTTCCATTGAGATAATGTTTTTATTGACTGTGACATACACATACTTGTTGACATATCTAAGTGATTTGTTTGCATAAAAGTGCATTTGTTAGAATCAGGTTATTTTTTATTAGAATGGTTGTTGTTTGTATTTTTGTAAATGTTGTTGTTTTTGTAAAAACTTTTTTTGTTGTAAATGTTGCTTAATGGCCTCTTATTTGATGCCTAATCTTGTTTTTCTTTTAAAGGTTGTTGACTGTCTCAAAAATATCCAAGAATTTATTTTGACAATTTCATGTTATCATTTTGTCTCAGTGTGATGGTAGTCGTAACTATATGTGACATATATCTTGATGATTTTAATTATCATTGCAGGAATGGAATATATTTCAATCCGATTTCAGAAACATTTACCTAATGTTTTTTGCTACTTTCATTGTGTGTTTTATGAAACGTTAACAATCGAGTCTTTCACGGCTGATTAACCTAAATCATGGTTTTGTATTGAATATTGTAATGGGAAAATACTGCTGCGTTTTATGTTTCATCATGTACAAAATATACTACTCAAGAACAGATAAGGATCACCCGATTCTCTCAGTTGATCTGTCATGACGGGTGGTCCTGAATGTTTTTTGAGTAGTACTTATATTCTTGTATGTCTGACAATGAAGAGTGAGTGAGTGAGTATGGTTTTATGCCGCTTTTAGCAATAATCGAGCAATATCACGGCAGGGGACACCGGAAAATGGGCTTCACACATTGTACCCATGTGAGGAATCGAACCCAGGCCTTCGACGTGATGAGCCAACGCTTTAAACACAAGGCTACCCCACCGCCCCCTATAATAAAAATGAAGAATCAATTTATACTGAAATAGGTTGTCATGACATGCCGTCTTAAGGTTATGTGCATGCATTAGAGTGGTAGAAATGGCGATTGTTGAGTTTCTAGACATGGTCAGTAATATTATATGTTGGAATATATTGTCACAACTTCTATTTACACATGTATAGTTTGTTTATTGGATTTGTTACTTTAGTCCTGTACATCGTTTTATAGTCAGCATGATACATCAATTAATCAACGATCATGATAGCAATTTGTGTTGTCAGTATCGTAATGGGCAATAATGAAAGATGAGGTGACACACAGGAATTGTCCAGTAGCTAACAGAAAAGATAGGATTTATATAAGACTAAGGTCGGGGACTCAGGATCGTGAAGGTTAAGATCTTAGGCAGAGGCGGAACAAGGATTTTGTGACTCAAAGTGACTTGGCCTAAGGCACAGTCAACATGAAGGTGTCTTACTATGGAATGTCCACACGATGAATGACAATGGCGTATGATGAAGATCACCTTCCTGACCTTGAAGTTAAAATGACCTTGAGCTCAGAAAAGGACAGAACCACACGAATATAACATCATCCTCAGCATCCATAAATGAATGAATGAGTGAATAATGCTTATTATTCAGCACTATTCCAACTTTCACATCCGCTTGTATATGATGGAGTCTGGATGAGGGAAACCAGTGGCTAAAACCATGAGCAACGATCCACACTAAAGGCAATACCTACGAACCTAGCCAGAACCACAACAATAAAGCAGAAAACATCCTTAAATGAATGAGTGAGTGAGATTGCGTATTGATGCATCAGCAATATTCTTTCACATCAGCCTGTGCATGATCGAATCTGGACCAGGCATCCAGTGACTGAAAGCTTGAATGATGTTCAACTTAAAGGGCAAAAAGACAGTCACTGAACCTGACCACATCGTCCTCCTCTGTCAACCCTTTCTATCAACAAGCATACTGGGGATCTGTTCATATCTGGAATCCCTCAGGGCTGTGAAATGACATCACATCAAATAATGGACATGAGTTGGGCTTCATGTGTCAGGGGGGGCACGGGTGGCCCAGTCCAGCCCAGGTGCCGTGATTCGCTGTGCAGAGTTGTGTCCCATTGGCACGCCAGAAACCTATGATTGTGGGTTCAAGTTCCGGTTCGCCCCGATTATGTTTCTAGGTTTGTCAGCACCATACCCGTGCTCGTGGGTTTCACCGAAGCCGTAACCATCTGAGACTTGCATCACTTCGGGCTTTCCTCCCACATTTAACAAACACGCCGCGATATAACTGTAATACTGTTAAAGGCGGCGTTAAACCAAACTCACTCACTCACTCATGTGTCAGGGGATTGGACATTTCATCCAGGAAATAGAAAACCTGTCACAGATTAGAGACCTGCTCAACAGTCCTATATATTTGTAATAATACAATTTTACATTATTCAGTATTATTAAACGTTAAATATATACATTTTCACTTTATATTTCATATTAATATTTATTCTTTTAGTTCAAAAGTATTTTATTCTCATTGCATTGAAGTCATTCTGCTCAATTACATCTTCTAAACACATTTAGATAGCTTTGATAATATTGTTAAACATTCTCAACACAGATGATATACTTATATCATTGAAGATGAAGATATATATATGTTATATATCATATTGAAGTATTATCGGTATCCGACAAAGATACTCTTTTTTTGCTCAGTTTAGTTCTGTTGAAAGTTGTACGTCTCCTTTGTACATAGATGGTTATAAATATCAATACCTATGTGATATAACCTATATCCCATACTGTGCTGATGTCTCTCTGTGATATATATGAAAGTATTGAATGTCAGTTTTATACCAGTGATATATTTGATATTGTTTGTTTATATAATAATTCGTTTCCATACATGTGTTCAGAAACTAATCATTGTCTCATATGTAAATATATTCATATTTTCACAGGTAAAATCAACTCATCTGAAACAACTATGTGACAGTTTGTATAATTTGTTAATCCAGATAGTTTATTTGTGATAACCGGTAAACATGATAGTTACATATTTGTTGATCATATGCTGCTAAACAATGTTGAGGACCACCCAATTCTTTCATCTTACTATTGTTCATCTGCCATGGCATGACAGATTAACGACAGTTATATGGCAGAATTGGTTTGTCCTTGCCGTTTTTAAGTAGTATATAAAAGAGGGAAAATTAGAACTGAATGTCTTTTGTGAAATACTGACATTTGTAAATTTTCAGTTTATTTAAGTTTTTTTTTTTTTTATAAGTTTGACTATATATTTTATACTGCTTGACTAGTGAATAAAATAGTCATAAAAAATATTATGTTCAGAAAATCAAATAGAAATATTTCTTATCTCTTTATGTTTGACTATAAAGTCTCAATTTTACATAAATCATCTAGTGTTCATGTTTCAGTGTGACTATGAACTATAAAAGGAATGGAATAAATTTTTCATAATTATTAAACTTTCATTTCCTGTTCGTTTATTTGACAGCACTGTCACTCATCCACCATGAAAAGTCTTTGAGACTTGAGAATGTGGTGGAATCACATTGGCTGGTTTCATGACAACAAAAAAGTATCTTCCTAACTGTCAAGGGGGACAAGTCATCTAAGGCACCTGAATTTGCGGTACACCTCCCACATAAATGCGGTACACCTCCCACATAAATGAGGTCTTCAGCAACCTATACTTGCCGCAAAAGGCGACTATGCTTGTCGTAAGAGGCAACTAACAGGATCGGGTGGTCAGGCTCACTGACCTGGTTGATGCATGTCATCGATCCCAAATGTGTGGATTGTTGCTCATGATATCAATCACTGGATTGTCTGGACCAGACTCGATTATTTACAGACTGCCGTCATATAGCTGGAATATTGCTGAGTGCGGCGTTAAACAAGAAAGAAACAAACAAACATCATTGTCATACCCAAAATCACAGCACATTGTGCTAAGTTCTGGCCTAATTCTCAACACATGCTGACTACAATGTTCAACATGAAATACTTTATTGTTGGTGAAACTGTACATGAAGGTTACATACATACAATCCGACTATGTCGCAGCGTAGATAAACAGGAGGGTGCTGGCGGCGCCGGTGCCACCGACGAGGTTGTTGGCTGATTTATCACGGAGGTAGTTGGCAGCAGCGGTCTGGTGTGCAGTGTCCATGGGAGATAGACCTGCATGACAGAATGCCTTCCAACCCTGCCCAATAGAGGAGAAATATTACATTGAGTTTATTGATGAAACGGTGTTAGAGTAGTTATATGGAGAAGGCAATACCTCGGCAAGCTGAATACCTGGCTTTGACTCTGACGTGGTACCATTACTGGTGTCCCCAGCTGTGATATATTGGTAAAATCAATTTTGGTTGCTAAATGAACTAACCACTGACTGTCATTTTTCATCTAGGTCTAGATGTTTGTTGTTGTTGTTGTTGTTGTTTGTTTGTTTGTTGTCTGTACAAGAAATTTCTTGGTTAGCCAATGAAACGCCATGGAATAACTTGAAATTTATTTGTTCTAACTTGAATCATACAGAATGAACAGGTTTATTTTCATTCATTAGCATTATGATGACAGTCTGACAAAGTGTTTTCTTGGTTGGAACAGCATATTCCTTACTTTTCTGGTGATAATTGAGGTCAAATATACGCACCACCAAAAGAAACGTGAACCATAGAAACATAGAGAGAAGTATGTACATTATGAAGAGATGTTTCCAATGTGTACTGCTTAATGACAAATCTTACAATCAGTCAAGTGTTACCACAGAGTGTCTTTATTCTTATCACGATATGCTGCACGTGATTTCCAAACTTTACATGCTAATCCTGCACGAGACAAATGGTGCATCTCGAGACATGGATCTATGACGTCACATGTGATGTGTTCATGAGCGTCGGTTCACACAACATAATATTATGTTTGTTTGTGCATCGAACCAATCTGATATCTCTTGAATATGAGTAATTCTTCATTTATTCATCAACACGTATGGTATTCGCGAGTGATATTGTGAGCTACTGACCACGCCCAGCTGCCTCATGTCAGTGGGGTCGGTGTACTTGTAGTCCGGGGCGGACTGCGGGTCGATCGCCCACTCACACGTCTGCTGGATGCTATGGGCCCACTCCTGTAAAGGGGAGACAACTTAGTTGGTACAACCGCTAACAAGTGTATTGTCTCATAGTCTTAATTATGCCTCGGTGGTCTAGTGGTAGAGTGTCTGCCTGAAGAGTGGAAGGTCTGGGGTTCGCTCCCTGTGTCATGTCAAAAGATGCCAAAAGATGGTACTTGTTGTTACCCTGCATGGCTCTAGGCACTAAAGGACTAAAACAAGGACTGGTCAACTCGGAGTCAGTATACTGTGTCTGACAGTTCATAAGTCGAATAAAAACAATCCTCTTCGGTTTTGACAAAGTCATGTTTCATCCCCAAATAAGGTGAGGTCAAATGGGTTTAATGTCACGTTCAAGATTGTTGCACATATAAGAAGTGTGTGTGTGTGTGTGTGTGTGTGTGTGTGTGTGTGTGTCTGTCTGTCTGTCTGTCTGTCTGTCTGCTCGTACTAGTCCGGATTAATGCCAATTTTATAATACATGGATGCAACTCCCAAGAGAGAGGGTCCCAGCTCCCCTCATGGTTTATTCTACATGAAGTGTTTTAGTGTACGATAAACAACTCCCACTCGTCGTCTATTTCTTAAATAGAACATACACACACTATACAGAAAGACTCCCACCTTGTCCACCCAGTACTTAGATGCAGCCGTGAGGGGGATGATCTGTATCCCGACAAGGCAGCCATGCCTCATGGGAAACTTGTTTGGGTCACATGCCCAGTCCAAGGTGTAGACGTAGAAGGCGTTTTCAGCAATCTGACCAACGACGCCAGTCTTCTGGAAGGCCTGTGGGAAGTGGGCGCGGTTGTGCTGTCGAACTTGCCAGTACTCGCGCACCGAGAGCAGCTCCATAGCTAACAGGACCTGACCGGAGTGTTTCAAGTTGGCGTCGTTGAACGCGTCGCCCAGTGCTGACAGGCCATGGTAACAGTTGATACCCTGGGAAGATCGTACAAAGAATCATCATAAGTCAAGAACTGGTTTTCATTCACTTGTTAAAGACTTTAAATTTAAAAACTTATCTCTAATACAGGCTCTACTTGTCTGCCAATTAAACTGCCTACAGCCCAAGAAACCAGTGTATCACACCAAGCTTAACACTTATCTCTTATACAGTCACTTATCATTTGATTGGCACAGTGAGAAACCCGTGTTTCCCAACCAGTGCATCACACTCGGTTTAACACTTACCTCAGAGGCAGATTCCTCCTGTCTCTCACCAGGCACAGCGCCTGTAGCCCAGGAGAAACCCGTGTTTCCCAACCAGTGCATCACACTCAGTTTAACACTTACCTCAGAGGCAGATTCCTCCTGTCTCTCACCAGGCACAACGCCTGTAGCCCAGGAGAAACCTGTGTAGATGTCCTTGTGACGGGCGATGGGAAACCGAGTGTCCTTGGGGCTAAGATTCCCAACATCACGTGCAATGGCATACAGACGGTCCTTGTGGGCTACAGAAAAAGAAACATCGCACATTTGCCATTGTGTACCTTATCTCAGTTTTCTTAACTGTCGTGCCAGACAATTTTGAAGAATGATTCTAAGACTTCATGTAAATATTATTAAATAAAGTTAATATTCTCCATATGATAACATGAAAATAAGTTCGCATTATACAAACTGAAGAAGGTATAAATGGGGTCTGTTTAATCCTGGTGTTGATTAGACCTAATATTTTCTGAATTCATTTTTTCTTGATTCCTTATTGTTTTCTTGTTTCTTTTGAAATACAAACATTAGTTTGACTGTAACTGATAGAAAGAACTTCATTAAGTATATAACTACTAATTTCCCTAAGTTAAAACGCTTACTTCATAATACAGCAATATCGTACTTGGTTGGGCTTGTTCACGATGGCATGTACATTTGACAATAATGTAAATATTTATGTTATAAGCAATAAACAAGTGTGGACAAATAACCAGATTTTATACCTCCTTAACCAGTTAAGCTATCATTACTGCTAGGAAATGGAAATAAACATTTTGACCATTACACCTCATATGTCTTCTTAAAGAAAGGAGAAAAATACAACTCAAACGCCATACATTTTAATACTTTTAAACTGGCCGTTCCCTCCTTAAAACATGTCAGCCACTCTGTTGATAATTAAATCCTATGACAGCATAACAGTTATATGCTGTATTTATGTTTCGCTTACCCTGCCCCCAGCTGCGATTGTGCTTCACGTAGTAGGCCGCGGCGTACAGGAAGTAGCCAAGGTGGAAGTGGTGGTCGTTGTAGTAGGGGAAGCCGTAGTCGGTGCCGAACCCAAGGTCGCCGTCAGTAGCTCGGAGGAACATCCCGCCCCACACATTGTCATAGTGGAACTTCCACTTGGTCTCCAGGGAGTCTGGTTGTCAGAGAAATGAGTGTTGTTGTTGTTGTTGTTGTTGTTGTTGTTGTTGTTGTTTGTTTGTTGTTTAACGCCGCACTCAGCAATCTTCCAGCTATATGACAGCGGTCTTTAAATAATCGAGTCTGGACCAGACAATCCACTGATTGACATCATGAGCATCGATCCACGCAATTGGGATACAATGACATGCATCAACCAAGTCCGTGAGTCTGACCACCAGATCCCGTTAGTCAACTCTTACGACAAGCATAATCGTATTTTACGGCAAGCATGGGTTGCTGAAGACCTATTCTACCCCGAATCTTCACGGGTAGGGCAATGAGTGTTTCTAATGGTTTACTGATTTGTATGAGTGAGTATGGTTTCAGCCGCTTTTAGCAATATTCCAGCAATATCACAACATGGGACACCAGGAATGGGCTTCACTCAAGAATCGACCCAGGTCTTCGGCGTGACGAGTAAATACTTTAACCACTAGGCTACCCGACCGCCCCGATTTGTATGAACAAAACAGGTGAAGGTGGATCTGAATATTGTGTGTGCTCGCAAGGGTGACGCTAGGGAAAATTGAAATGTAAACGAACATGTTCAGTATATAAAGCTCGGAGGAACATCCCGCCCCCACATGCCCATAAAGCTTGTCAAAAACAGCACAAGCCGCCACTTCATTACATAGGGAAAAAAGGATATCACAAAGATCCCTACATGCCCTGCCCATTCTAGTATAAGCCAATCAGAAAGCAGTAGACCGCTAGTGGGCGCAGCCTATTTTTGGGTTTATTTATGGAGACATCAATACAAAAAAAATTGGTTGTTAACCAATCAAATGCCAGGGAATCACAAGCAATTTATATTTTGGGGTGAATCTGGGATTTGAACCAATCAACTCGATCCTGGGACGCAACTTTGAATGGGATGAGATGTCAATGACGTTATAACAGAACTCCAGGTCAAATCACACAGTAAGTGGCCACCTACCATCAACACGCAGCCATTTCTCCAGGCAGGACTTGATAGAGTTGTCTAGGCTTGTGTAATGGTGGGTGCCGAATGCTCGGGAGATACTGGCAAGCCGCGCCACCATGCCTATGGCCTTGCCAACATTGTAGCTGTCGGAGTGGGCACACACAGCATTCAAGTTTACATCCTTTGCATCGCGCCCAATGGCATCTACAACGTCCTGAAGCAAACACAATTCATTATAACGTCCTTCATTCCTGTGCTACTAACAGTCATTTCAATAACTCTTGTTTTTGTTGTTTGTTGTTTAATGCCGCACTCACCAATATTCCATTATGACAGCAGTCTGTAAATAATCAAGTCTGGACCAGACAATCCAGTCATTGACATCATTAGCATTGATCCACGCAATTGGAAGACGATGACACGTATCAACAAAGTCAGCAAGCCTGACCACCCGATCCCGTTAGTCGCCTCCTACAACAAGCATAGTCGCTTTTCTCGGCAAGCATGGGCTGCTGAAGCAATAGGGCTGGGATGAGTCCAAATATACTACCCGGGAACCCCTAATACCCAGCCCAATTTTGTTTGTTTCTTTGTTTGTTGTTTGTTTGTTGTAAACAATATTCCAGCTATATGACGGTGGTCTGTAAATAATCAAGTCTGAACCAAACAATCCAGTGATTGATGTGATGAGCATTGATCCACGCATTTGGGATATGATGACATGCATCAACCAAGTCAGGGAGCCTGACCACTCGATCCCGTTAGTCGCCTCTTACAACAACATAGTCACCTTTTACAACAAGCATGGGTTGCTGTAGACCTATTCTACCAGACTACATGACCACTATTACCCGACCCTACCCAGGTACCCACAGTAGGTTGCAAGAGTTGAGTAGAAAATGTCCGATTGGGAATTGTTTTACTGGAGCTCTGGTCAAAACTAGTGAGCAACATGTATAAAATGATCTTATAATGTATAAACTGAAATTGAATGAAGGTTTAGTTTTACTGAAACATATTAAAGTCAGACAGAAATGCAAACATTATCAATTGTAGTGTAGCCATGGAATTTTGTTTGTTGTGTTTGTCTGAACTGAGGTTTTAAAGAGGGACAAGTATAGGCAAATTTTATTCAAGTTGTTAAAAACGTTTGACTTTTAGTTCATTTGATTTGATTTCATTTGATTTATATGTTGTTGTTTTTGTTTTGTTTTGTTTTGTTTTTTTGTTTTTTTGGGGGGGGAATGCAATCTAACAGTTAATGTTAACAGGGTTAATGAGTGACTGAGTGATTGAGCAAGTCAAGGGTAGCATAGCAAAAGCAATATATCAAGTGACTAACCACGAGCCCCGGGAGTGTTGTGGGTGCCCCAGTCCTCCATCAGAACCCACCCGACCGGAGTACCAGAGTTAACCATACCAGCCCTACCAAACAATGTTGCACAGGCTGCTTCCTTGTGTTCTTGTGGCTAAACATCATGGAAGACCTATCTTTGCTAGTGAATGTGTATAATTATGTCATGTGGAATTTAGTCCCAGTCATCCAAAATTGGCTTCCATACTTGGGTGGTATGAAGCATAACTCATGAGAGATATCACTATAATGAAATTACATCATAATGATTTGCAACCATGTTGACATCATTGGTAACCATGACAACAAAAACAAAAGACATCTCTAATCTCTCTGCCACTGAAGCTGGTAACACTGTAACACTTGTTGATAAATGTATAAAACTGCTTGGCAAGTCTCAGAGTTTTAAATTTGATATCAGAGGACACGAAGGCAATATTCTCCATTACCACAATTGTGGTGGACAATGCACCTCAAAATCCTGTGGATGTGAAGTCCCACCTTTTTCTGATGTGAGTTACTCTTGACTCGATTTACTCCTGAAGGATCCGGCTCCATGCTGGCTCTTGGAGCATCCATTTCTAGAAGCCAGTCTGCCCCCTTGTAGCCCTTGAACCCATACGGAGTGCTGTGCAGATGATTGCTGAAATGCTTCTGTAGGATGAAGGACTGAAAGACAGATATTGGTAATCTCAATCTGAACACTGGGACAAGATCTTTGCTCCTCTCTGTATCCTGAACTACCCTTAGCCTCTTGAATTGTAAGACTATTGGTAGATTTTATATTTCTTTTTTTTGACTGTATGAACCAAAAGCCATTACCATAAAAAATATTTCTTTTTTTTTACTGTGTGAACCAAAAGCCATTACCATAAAATATATTTCTTTTTTATACTGTATGAACCAAAAGCCATTACCATAAAATATATTTCTTTCTTTTTGACTGTGTGAACCAAAAGCCATTACCATAAAACAGATTATAACTAGTTTTATTTTATCTTATTTGTCAAACCGCTTTATGTTTGATGGATTAGAAAAATAAACATTGAATGTCAAACATATCATAATATAATTCCATTTTTAATAGCATGATGGGTGTTTTTTTTAAAAAAGGTGCTGTTCAAAAACAATTGTTCATCTCCTTCTGAGACAACAGATTGTGTGAAAAAAAATAACTCAAACAAAAAATCGAGGCCTTCTTCAGAATATTAAATGGTCAATCCCTGAACTGTCAATTTGTTGTTTAAAAAATAATGTATTGTTTTCTCACGTGATGAGGCATGGCGACCATGAGGAGGTCTCCATTTGATGGGTGACCGTCTGCTCCATGGGGGTTCCAATCAAAACTGGCAAATACCTTTTGCTGTGCGTCATTCACACAGTAAGAGGTTGATGGTTTGTAGGAGTAACGCCCTGCATACGAATCAAGATAATTTGATTGAGAGTTGTCTCCCCTCGGACCCGCCCCAAGATATCCCAGCTGCACAAGTCCGCTGTACTTTCCGCCATGCAGAGGTTCGAATGTGATCGAACTCGTGCCCGAGTTGACATTTGCCTTCACTGGAGATGAGAAAAATACGACAAACTTTCGCGTCTGCCTGGGCAGGCTGTCACCGGGTTCATCGAGTTCCATCAAGAACTTGGTGTTCTGGGACAGTGTTACAGTTTGGTGGTTGTTGTTGGTGTGGTGAGTTGGAGCTGGTGTAGCCGGTGCTGGGGTGTTCTGATGTCCGGGGTTTGTGGAAGTCTTCCCACTGGAGACCTGGGTCCCCGGGCAGTGTACGACATAGGGGCTGGCAATCCATTGCTGGTGTGGCAGGGTTGTATAGCCAATGATGTTCAGGGCCAGGCTGTGAAAATATGATCTTGGTTACTTAACCATTGCACAGTGAGTGAGTGAGTTTGGCTTAACGCTGCCTCGAGCAGTGTTTCAGTTGTATCACGGAATGACATTTAAATGTGAGAAGAAAGCCCGAAGTGATGCAGGTTTCAGAAGTTAACCACTTTTGTAAAACCTACAAGCACGGGTTTGGTGCTGACAAACCTACAAACATATTTGGGGTGAATCAGGGTTCAAACGTAAGATCATAGGTTTCTGGTGTGCCAAAGGGATGCAACTCTGCACAGCGAATTGCGTGCCTTGGACGACTGGGACACTAAAATGAGGGTGACAGTTGTTCAGGTGATGATTTTCAGAATAACCAGATATGTAGGGAGTTTTTGAACAAAAATAATGAAATGATCTGAATTGAATGTTTGATTTTCCATGTACTGTATTCGACGTAGTAAGCGCCCCGCTCTAATACGTCAATATTTGCTAATATATTGGCTCGTGAACAATCCCAATTAGCACCCTTCCGATTGATAAATGTACACAAGACTTATTTATTCATGTATGATACACACTCATGTGTTATATGCACCCATAATTATGGGCAATTGAATTCTGGAAAATATATCTGTTGTGTATGATACGCACATACTTTTTTTTTTTTTATCATTTCAGGCTGTCAGCATAAACTACGAAATTTACAATCTTTCTTTTTTTTTCTCACCAAAATTATATTCTAATAAGAGCCCCCTATTTCTTATTTTGAGAGCTCCCAGGGCACTTATTACGTTGAATACGGTATTACATATTATCTGCAATATAGTACTGTCTGTATATATAAAAAACTTTGGTTCATCTGTCTGAATATTGAGAAGAACTTTGGTTCATCTGGCCATACAGTGATCTCTGCTGTGGTTCATCTGACCATACAGTGATCGCTGCTGTTGTTCATCTGGCCATACAGAGATCTCTGCTGTGGTTCATCTGGCCATACAGAGATCTCTGCTGTGGTTCATCTGGCCATACAGTGATCTCTGCTGTGGTTCATCTGACCATACAGTGATCTCTGCTGTGGTTCATCTGGCCATACAGTGATCTCTACTGTGGTTCATCTGGCCATACAGAGATCTTTGCTGTAGTTCATCTGGCCATACAGAGATCTCTGCTGTGGTTCATCTGGCCATACAGAGATCTCGGCTGTAGTTCATCTGGCTATACAGCGATCTCTGTTGTGGTTCATCTGGCCATACAGCGATCTCTGCTGTGGTTCATCTGGCCATACAGTGATCTCTGCTGTGGTTCATCTGGCCATACAGCGATCTCTGCCGTGGTTCATCTGGCTATACAGAGATCTTTTGCTGTGGTTCATCTGGCCACACAGAGATCAATGCTGTGGTTCATCTGGCCATACAGAGATCTCTGCTGTGGTTCATCTGGCTATACAGAGATCTTTTGCTGTGGTTCATTTGACCATACAGAGATCTCTGCCGTGGTTCATCTGGCTATACAGCGATCTCTGCTATGGTTCATCTGGCCACACAGAGATCAATGCTGTGGTTCATCTGGCCATACAGAGATCTCTGCCGTGGTTCATCTGGCTATACAGAGATCTCTGCTGTAGTTCATCTGGCCATACAGAGATCTCTGCTGTGGTTCATCTGGCCATACAGCGATCTCTGCCGTGGTTCATCTGGCTATACAGAGATCTTTTGCTGTGGTTCATCTGGCCACACAGAGATCAATGCTGGGGTTCATCTGGCCATACAGAGATCTCTGCTGTGGTTCATCTGGCTATACAGAGATCTTTTGCTGTGGTTCATTTGACCATACAGAGATCTCTGCCGTGGTTCATCTGGCTATACAGCGATCTCTGCTATGGTTCATCTGGCCACACAGAGATCAATGCTGTGGTTCATCTGGCCATACAGAGATCTCTGCTGTGGTTCATCTGGCTATACAGAGATCTTTTGCTGTGGTTCATTTGACCATACAGAGATCTCTGCTGTGGTTCATCTGGCTATACAGCGATCACTGCTATGGTTCATCTGGCCATACAGAGATATCTGCTGTGCCATATTACTGCTGATAGATATAGCAGATCTACTGGCCCATCAGCCTTGTTCTAGTTACAGGGTTACTCCACACAAGACCCACATACTTGACAACACTGGCGGAGACTTTGGTCCTGACGGTGATGACTGACCCGGACCTGGTGCAGGTGCTTGCCTGACAACTGTGCATCGGGGGGGCAGGCTTCCAGTGGGCCTTATCTTCAGCCGCGTACTGCAGCTGAATTGTGGAACAAAATCAAGTGGTGAAACCAAGAGATCAAGTTATTCATCTATTTGGGGGGAAATTTAGTCTGTCAGCCAATGCGAGTCTATAATATTTTAGAGACTAGAGTAAATCTCTGGGCTCCTTTTTATTATATTTTATATCTATAATATAACAACTGTTTTTTTCTGTAAAATAGTTCATTTCCGAGACTAGATGTTAGTCTTGAGGAAATAGTATTATTGGAGAACAAATATATTGATGCAAAAGCATTTGAATTACTCATTTGAAATATGAATTGGATAATATAATATATGTATTTAAAGGTCTGTGAGAGTATGACCAAGAAAGAGATTAAAAAAACTATTACAGAGGTATTATCATCAAATAATTTAAAAAAAATCAAAGTTAGGATAGCAAGATATTTTAAAAACAACATGGTAATAAGGACTCAGAGAGTTATAATCTGGTAATTGATAATTACTCCAATCAACTGATTGGTGCAATATGAATTTTTTTTTTCACTTGTGAGTTTAGGAGCAGAGATACGTTTTTAATCCATGTAGTTGATACTGAAATCAAACACACCTTGTTGATGCCAGGAATATTATTGCCACCAACATCGACATGAATGACAAGATTCCTGTGCGCATCACATTGTGCTGTCATGGAGATGTCCTCCGGACCTCTCCGCTGACGGTCATCTCGCTTCCCCGCCCCCGAGCAGGTGGCCTCCATGGGGTGGTCCCCCCAAGCCCAGGGCAGCACGTAGTGGCCAATGTAATTCACTGCAAAACTCATAGCGCCTGTGTGAAAAATGAAAAATAGAAACATAATGATCTGTAGCTCACTGGAATTTCCTGGAAGTTTCAACTTTTGATCAGAATGGACTTTCAAGAGGAAGCAGGAATATGCAGAAACAGAACCTTCTGCATAAAGGACATTAACACATTTATTTGAATAATTAGATGAATAGAAGGTAAAGGAGATATGTTCTACATAATTGCCATGAAAGCTGCCGTGCTACTTTAAGATCAAAGGTTAGTGTTTTGGCACATATCTAAGTACAAAAACAAAATGACATTTGCTTTTGTGCATAAACTTTATGCATTTCATAAACTGAGTGAGTGAGTTTGGTTTTTGTCACTTTTAGCAATATCACGGCAGGGGACACCACAAAGGGGCTTCACACATGTTACCCATGTCGGGAATCGAACCTGGGCCTACGGCATGACAAGTGAATGCCTTAACCACTATGCTACCAAAGACACCAAAGTAAATGGACCCGTGAAGATTCGTGGTAGAACAGGTCTTCAGCAACCCACACTTAAAAGGTGACTATGCTTGTCGTAAGAGGCGACTAACATGATCGGGTGGTCAGATTTCCTGACTTGGTTCATGCATTACATAGCATTCCAACGGCGTGGATCGATGCTCATGATATCAATCACTGGATTGTCTGGTCCAGACTCGATTATTTACAGACCGCTGTCATATAGCTGGAATATTGCTGAGTGCGGCGTAAAACAACAACCAAACAAACAAACAAAAATGACTGAAAAACTGGGCAAAAGTTACATATTCAATATGGCTACCATGTTCAAATTCCATTGCTTCATCCAAAATGACATCATTTACCCACAGGAAGACTAAAGGCATTTTGCATGGTGTTTGTATTACAATGTTACACATCATGGGTTTTCATATTTGATGGTGTTATTTAGTGTTTGGTGGCAGTAAAATGTTTCTTTTGAAACCTCTTGCTTTCACAAATTACCAAACACATATTAATGCCAACACATCTTGAAACGCATGTTTATGGTGCAGTGTTCCTACCTGATGCACCGGAGATGGTGATCTGGACGGTCTTCCCTCCATCGAGACTCTGGCAATGGGTGTGGTCACATGTATGCATGCCATGCTGCCCACTGGACCAGGTGGACTTCCTCTCGGCTGCCCACTGCAACTTGCTGATGTCCAGGATGGGCTTGGTGCTGTGCACCTTGATGGTCAGCGTGCTGCCGTGGCAGGACCCCTCCAAGTAGCCGCTGCCGCCGTCCCTAGCTGGACAGTGGGAGAGGGTGCTTTACGCTGATTTTAGCAGTATTCAAGCAATATTCAAGTAATATTCAAGCAATATTCGAGTAATATTCGAGCAATATTCTAGCAATATAAGTGCAATATTTTTGAGCAATATTCAAGCAATATTCAAGCAATATTCAAGCAATATTCAAGCAATATTCAAGCAATATTCAAGCAATATTCAGCAATATTCAGGCAATATCCAAGCAATATTCAAGCAATATTCAAGCAATATCACAGAAGGGGAATTGTCTTCACATGATGTACTACTTCGGGAAAACTTAGGTCTGTGGTGTGACGAACTAACACTTTGTTTTTGTTTGGTTGTTGAAACTAGATAGGCGGATCCAGAGGCGGGGGTTGGGGTGTCCAGGGTTCTATCTGCCCCTCCCCACTGCTCTCTTGAAAACCAAATGTGCTATGTTGACAGATATTGACAGAAAGGATTTTTATATTTTGGACCCCTCCCTTTAAAAAAAATGCTGAATCTGCCCTTCAACAACACCAGAAATGGGCTTCACACATTGTACCCACATGGGTATTCGGCGAGCGAACGCTTTAACCCCCCTCCCAAAGAGAGGAGATGAAATGGGGTTTCATACTATATACTGCCATGAATGTGAATGCACATGTGGGTATGTGTGTGGCTGCTTGTACGAGTCTGCACTAATGCTGCGTTTATAGTGCTAGCCCACTGGCGGGATACCATGTTAAAATACACGAGTCTGGGTCAGACAATTGCAAACACTTTGACCAATTAGCTAGCCCACTGAGCTACACCACGAAGCAACATCACTGAGCTATGCCACACAGCAACAGAAACTGTTGAACACTGACACCTACACGTGCATGCAAAGGAGGTTATATTTCTTTAATTTTACCAACAAATAAGACGACTAGAACTGTTATATTCTGACCTAAACCAAACCCTGAAAAGTATTTTCTCTCAGAGATAAAACCTGATAAAACCCTGCCCCCAAGCTAAAGGAATCAAGGACTGTTTTGAAAATGTCCAGAATATTTCAGGAAACAGAACAATAGCAGCTATATGTGTAAATTTTAATTCTACAACTCCAAGTTCTTTCTTAACCAAACAAGACCGCTTTCTAAGTGAGTGAGTGAGTTGGGTTTAACGCTGCTTTTAACATTATTACAGTTATATCGCGGCGTGTCAGCTTAATGTGGGAGGAAAGCCCGAAGTGATGCAGGTGTGAGATTTACCACTTCGGTGAAACCCACGAGCACGTGTATGGTGCTGACAAACCAGGATTCGAACCCACAATCATAGGTTTCTGGCGTGCCCAAGGGACGCAACTCTGCACAGCGAATCGTGGCGCCTTAGACGACTGGGCCACACGTGCCCCTGACTGCTTTCTAAAGATTGTCTTTAAATTTACCTGAGTTTTCCATTGGGCAATGAAACTTGTTGACCGACTTCCCATTGACTGAACTGAGACAGTAGGGTGTGATGACGGGGTTAGCTGTGTGCATGATGTGTGTCAGCAGGGTGGCACCACGGACGAGGGGCACCTGTTGTAAGTGTAACAGTGTTAAACATGGAGGTTTGTTTGTTTGTTGTTTAACGTCCTACTCACCAATTTTCCAGCTATATGACGGCGGTCTGTAAATTATCAAGTCTGGACCAGACAATCCAGTGATTGATATCATGAACATCAATCTACACAACTGGGATACAATGACAAGCATCAACCAAGTCGGCGAGCCTGAACACCCGATCCTGTTAGTCGCCTCCTATGACAAGCATGGGTTTCTGAAGACCAATTCTGAGACCAATATTCAAAGGGCCTCCAGTCTGACCATCATTGCAGGCAGCCAGGATACAAAAGTCACATATCCATTCACAGAACCATTGTGGACACCCAATACCCATTTCTGTCTGTAACCCCGTAAGTCAATAACACTGCGGGGCAAGGACAAACATGAGTGTCAATAAAAGCCATCCTAAAGGTTCATCACACTAATTCAGATCTGAATATGAACAAATTACAGTTAGATCACATCTGACTTACCTCCATGCTGCCTCCCCCGCCTCCGTAACGGAAGTTAGCGTACAAGTCCCCGAAGTCCGTCATCACCGGTTCCCCCATGTTGCTGTAACTGACCTTCACCCCTGAGTTGCCTGCAGGCAGCAACATGAGATAAGATGAGTGAGTGAGTGAGTGAGTGAGTATGGTTTTACGCCGCTTTTAGCAATATTCCAGCAATATCACGGCGGGGGACACCAGAAATGGGCTGAACATATTTACCCATGTGGGGAATCGAACCTTGGTCTTTTCGGTGTGATGAGCCAACGCTTTAACCACAAGGCTACCCCACCGCCCCGAAGATGAGATGAAATGGAGCTTCACGTTGTGTTCAAGATTATTGCGTTTATTAGCGACGTGAATTTATGTGTGTAGCTGCTTGTACTAGAAAGGACTAATGCTGGTTTTATAGTGCTAGCCCACTGAGATACCATGCTGCAGTTTAACATGGATACCCCACTCAGACATAGTATACTCCGATGGTATAGCCCCTTAATACCGAGCCCAACAACACACCCGTTCCACTTGTTCATGTTACCCACCAACAAACACACCCATTCCCCTTGTTCATGTTACCTACCATCAAACACGCCCATTCCCCTTGTTCATGTTACCTACCATCAAACACACCCATTCCCCTTGTTCATGTTACCTACTATCAAACACGCCCATTCCACTTGTTCATGTTACCTACCATCAAACACGCCCATTCCATTTGTTCATGTTACCTACCATCAAACACACCCATTCCACTTGTTCATGTTACCTACCATCAAACACACCCATTCCCCTTGTTCATGTTACCTACCATCAAACACACCCATTCCCCTTGTTCATGTTACCTACTATCAAACACGCCCATTCCACTTGTTCATGTTACCTACCATCAAACACGCCCATTCCATTTGTTCATGTTACCTACCATCTAACACGCCCATTCCCCTTGTTCATGTTACCTACCATCAAACACACCCATTCCCCTTGTTCATGTTACCTACCATCAAACACACCCATTCCACTTGTTCATGTTACCCACCATCAAACACGCCCGTTCCCCTTGTTCATGTTACCTACCATCAAACACGCCCATTCCCCTTGTTCATGTTACCTACTATCAAACACGCCCATTCCATTTGTTCATGTTACCTACCATCAAACACGCCCGTTCCCCTTGTTCATGTTACCTACCATCAAACACGCCCATTCCATTTGTTCATGTTACCTACCATCAAACACGCCCGTTCCCCTTGTTCATGTTACCCACCATCAAACACGCCCATTCACCTTGCTGATGTTACCTACCATCAAACACACCCATTCCACTTGTTCATGTTACTTACCATCAAACACACCCATTCCCCTTGTTCATGTTACCTACCATCAAACACGCCCATTCCACTTGTTCATGTTACCTACCATCAAACACGCCCATTCCCCTTGTTCATGTTACTTACCATCAAACACGCCCATTCACCTTGCTGATGTTACCTACCATCAAACACACCCATTCCACTTGTTCATGTTACTTACCATCAAACACACCCATTCCCTTGTTCATGTTACCTACCATCAAACACGCCCATTCCCCTTGTTCATGTTACCTACCATCTAACACGCCCATTCCACTTGTTCATGTTACTTACCATCAAACACACCCATTCCCTTGTTCATGTTACCTACCATCAAACACGCCCATTCCCCTTGTTCATGTTACTTACCATCAAACACACCCATTCCCCTTGTTCATGTTACCTACCATCAAACACGCCCATTCCCCTTGTTCATGTTACCTACCATCAAACACACCCATTCCCCTTGTTCATGTTACCTACCATCAAACACGCCCATTCCCCTTGTTCATGTTACCTACCATCAAACACGCCCATTCCCCTTGTTCATGTTACTTACCAACAAACACACCCATTCCCCTTGTTCATGTTACCTACCATCAAACACGCCCATTCCCCTTGTTCATGTTACCTACCATCAAACACCCCCATTCCCCTTGTTCATGTTACTTACCATCAAACACGCCCATTCACCTTGCTGATGTTACCTACCATCAAACACACCCATTCCACTTGTTCATGTTACTTACCATCAAACACACCCATTCCCTTGTTCATGTTACCTACCATCAAACACACCCATTCACCTTGCTGATGTTACCTACCATCTAACACGCCCATTCCACTTGTTCATGTTACTTACCATCAAACACACCCATTCCACTTGTTCATGTTACCTACCATCAAACACGCCCATTCCCCTTGTTCATGTTACCTACCATCAAACACGCCCATTCCCCTTGTTCATGTTACTTACCAACAAACACACCCATTCCCCTTGTTCATGTTACCTACCATCAAACACGCCCATTCCCCTTGTTCATGTTACCTACCATCAAACACCCCCATTCCCCTTGTTCATGTTACTTACCATCAAACACGCCCATTCACCTTGCTGATGTTACCTACCATCAAACACACCCATTCCACTTGTTCATGTTACTTACCATCAAACACACCCATTCCCTTGTTCATGTTACCTACCATCAAACACACCCATTCACCTTGCTGATGTTACCTACCATCTAACACGCCCATTCCACTTGTTCATGTTACTTACCATCAAACACACCCATTCCACTTGTTCATGTTACTTACCATCAAACACACCCATTCCCTTGTTCATGTTACCTACCATCAAACACGCCCATTCCCCTTGTTCATGTTACCCACCATCAAACACGCCCATTCCCCTTATTCATGTTACCTACCATCAAACACGCCCATGGGGTTTCCGTCCGGCCCCGCCACCATCTGTTTCATGTTGGAGCCAAGGTCGAGGAGCCGAGACCACGGCTCGCCCTTCTTCCATGCAGACTGTTGGTCCATGAAGTCCGTCCTTTTGGCGTCCGTCCATCTGTCCATCGTATACGCGTCATAGGTGACGCCGTCATTCTCCAGCGTACCTTAACACACACTCGACGTACAGGAGTTGGCCATTATACAATAGTGCGTGAGTTGTATTTGACGCCGCTTTTAGCAATATCTCGGCGGGGACTCCAGAAATCGGCTTCACACATTGTACCCATGTGGGGAATTGAACCGGCGTGACTAGCAAACGCTGCTACCCCACCGTCCCATTATACAATAGGGCTGGGTCTAGTGCTTCAATTACAGTGGGCACCTGTTTTTGGGTGCGATCTGAATGTTATTTCTTCTCATGTTGTGAAAAAAAAGATGACACGACTATTTAATCTAGAGAAATACATTCTAATAATAAACTAATGTTGATTTAGCTGAGAATTTACGGTCAAAACAAATCAAGCAATGGAATGATTACGATCAATAAAGTATTACCCCTTAGACTAATTACGCCCATTAATCTATTGATCTCATGGAATGATTACCCTCATTAACATATAACCCCCTGGAGTAATTACCCCCATGAATGGACCTGTAACCTTCATGGACCTGTTACCCGTATAGACCTGTTACCCAAATGGACCTGTAACCTCCATGGACCTTTTACCCACATAGACAAGTTACCCACATGAACCTGTTACCCTCAAGGACCTGTTACCCAGATAGACCTGTTACCCTCATGGACCTGGTCGACCTGTTACCCTCATGGACCTGGTCGACCTGTTACCCTCATGGGCCTGTTACCATCATGGAGCTGTTACCCACATGGACCTGGTCGACCTGTTACCCTCATGGGCGTGTTACCCACTTAGAACTTTAACCCACATGGACCTGGTCGACCCATTACCCTCATGGACCTGTTACCCACATGGACCAGGTCGACCTGTTACCCTCATGGACCTGGTCGACCTGTTACCCTCATGGACCTGTTACCTTATGGACATGTTACCAATGTGGACCTGTTACCCTCATGGACCTGTTACCCTCATAGACCTGTTACCCTCGTGGACCTGTTACCCTCGTGGACCTGTTACCCACGTGGACCTGTTACCCTCGTGGACCTGTTACCCTCGTGGACCTGTTACCCTCATGGACCTGTTACCCACGTGGACCTGTTACCCTCGTGGACCTGTTACCTATGTAGACCTGTTACCCACATGGACCTGTTGGATCTGTTATCCTCATGGACCTGTTACCCATGTGGACCGGTTACCCACGTGGACCTGTTACCCACATGGACCTGTTACCCACATGCACCTGTTACCCACGTGGACCTGTTACCCTCATGGACCTGTTACCCATGTGGACCTGTTACCCTCATGGACCTGTTACCCATGTGGACCTGTAACCCTCATGGACCTGTTACCCACATGGACCTGTTACCCTCATAGACATGTTACCCACATGGACCTGTTATGCACATGGACCTTATAGCTTCATGGACCTGTTACCTATGTGGACCTATTACCCACATGGACCTGTTGGACCTGTTACCCACATGGACCTGTTACCTCCATGGACATGCTACCAACATGAGTGTATTCCCCTGATTTTCCTGATGGGACAGTGACATTCACCCACATGAACCTGTTACCCTCAAGGACCTGTTACCCAGATAGACCTGTTACCCTCATGGACCTGGTCGACCTGTTACCCTCATGGACCTGGTCGACCTGTTACCCTCATGGGCCTGTTACCATCATGGAGCTGTTACCCACATGGACCTGGTCGACCTGTTACCCTCATGGGCCTGTTACCATCATGGAGCTGTTACCCACATGGACCTGTTACCCACATGCACCTGTTACCCACGTGGACCTGTTACCCTCATGGACCTGTTACCCATGTGGACCTGTTACCCTCATGGACCTGTTACCCATGTGGACCTGTTACCCACATGGACCTGTTACCCACATGCACCTGTTACCCACGTGGACCTGTTACCCTCGTGGACCTGTTACCCATGTGGACCTGTTACCCTCATGGACCTGTTACCCATGTGGACCTGTAACCCTCATGGACCTGTTACCCACATGGACCTGTTACCCTCATAGACATGTTACCCACATGGACCTGTTATGCACATGGACCTTATAGCTTCATGGACCTGTTACCTATGTGGACCTATTACCCACATGGACCTGTTGGACCTGTTACCCACATGGACCTGTTACCTCCATGGACATGCTACCAACATGAGTGTATTCCCCTGATTTTCCTGATGGGACAGTGACATTCACCTTCATAGGGAAACAGTCTGACAGGCACCGTGTGTTGTTTTATCTGATTGGTTGCGAAATGGTGTGTCGGAATGGCGGCCTTGGAGCGCAGGTTCCCAACTCGGATGGGCTTGGATTTTGCAGTGAGCTCGTTGTTGGAACCAAAGATGGACGCCGGATTGGCAGAGTCCAGCGGATGGTCTTCAAGATGGACACAGCCCTGAGGTAGAGCTCCATACACTGATGTGGTGGCAACACTGCCTGGAGTTTATGAAAGAAACCTTGGGTATGATTGAGCAGGGTTAATTCTCTTGACAGTACAAAGCAGAATACATTCTTCAAGTAGCACTCTCCTTGAGTTTAAGTATGGATGAGGTGAGGTGAGGTGAAATGGGGTTGAACGTAACTTTTAAGATTATTACACTTATATAGCGACGTGCATGCAGGTGTGTGTGTGTGGCTGCTTGCACTAGTCCGGACTTTTGCCGATTTATAATTCTAGCCCACCGAGATACCATGCCGCAGTTTAACATGAATACCCCACTCAGACACCGAATACTGAGCCGACCAGTCCTTGTTTTAGCTCCTTAATGCCGAGCACCAGGCAGGGCAACAACAAATTCAATCTTTTAACATCTTTTGGTTTTGGCAGACGGGGATCGAATCACGGACCTTCCGCTCTCCGGGCGGTCTACCACCAGACCACGGAGGCGGTCCGAGAAGGGGCGTGTGAGTAAGCATCAGTTATAGTGATACGGTGGCTAGGAAACCTTGTGGTTACATCATTAGCTTATCCCACCACGTGAGTAGTTTTCGAACATGTACAATGTGGGAAGCTCTTTCATGGTGTCTATTCCATGACATTACTAGAAGTGGTTTAAACTCATACTCACTCACTCACTCAGGTAGTGCAGATAAAGGAATATAGTCTTGGTGTCATCTGCCAAAGAGGAGTGAGTGAATATGGTTTTACGCCGCTTTTAGCAATATTCCAACAATATCACGGAAGCGGACACCAGAAATGGGTTTCACACATTGCACCCATGTGGGAAATCGAACACGGGCCTTCGCATCTACTAAAGAGCATCCAGGAACATCGGTCAAGCAATGCCTGTAAAATAGGCGGACACACTGTGATTCCAAGATGGCGGACACTGTATGTTTACTGAAGATTGGTTTGGTTTGGTTTGTTTGTCATTTAACGCCGCACAGCAATATTCCAACTAAATCGAGTATGGACCAGACATCATGAGCATCGATCCACGCAATTGGGATACGAATTACTGAAGAAACTTCTGAGTTCAAGTATTGCCAGATGCCGTCATCCACTTTGAAGAATCTTACAATCAATACAGTCATAACAGTTATTATCCATATTTTGTACACGAATGATGTCATTGAATCATACTGATACATTGTCTATATATATACACCTCGTCAAAAGAATCGCACCACCAAATTTGAAGTGTAATTGCGAGTTGGAGAGATTTTCAAATGGTACGCTATGTGTTGACACATGATCTGCCTGTAGAATGGTAGCCACATAAATTGCCCAACCTTGCAGGTGAGTTTATGCGAGCCGTTTGCTCACCTAAGAGGTCTCTAAAGACAAATCCATGCTTGATTTCAGAGAGTTCATGCGTCTTTAGTAAACCTGATTTGGTCAGTTAGTTCAGAGGTTATTAAGTGGACCAAGATACCAAGAAAACATAGTGGACGGTTTTGTTGTGCCTCATTTTGATAACCATGGACTTGACTGTCTTCATGGTCGACAATGCCCGACCCCATTGAGCACGAGCTGTGACTGTCCATCTCCAGAACCACGCCATGGAGACTCTGCCTTGGCCTTATCGAAGTCCAGATCTGAATCCAATCGAGCATCTATGGGATCAGTTGGGACGTCGGGTGACCCTCCAGTACAGAATCTGACCCAGGCACTGCATCAGGAATGGCAACACATCCCTCAGTTGAGGATCAGGCGTCTGATTTGAGCATGAGGATACGTCTTGCTATGTGATCCACATCAGATACTGACTGACACTGTTGATCATTTAACTGTGGCATGGGTACAACGTTACTAAGACACGTGCGTGTTGAACTGTCCATCTCATGCCTGACAGTTACAAAACTTATACTGCCTCTATTTACCCCCATTTAAAATTCTGGCAAAAAGAGTTGCTTGTTTCTTTGCAAATGCTCATTTTTCCTATTACTCATAAAATTAACATCTTATTTCACATTTAGAAACACTTTTGAGTGCTTCCTCATTCACCTCTTTTTTGATTATCAAACAATTTTGGAGTGGATACTTTGACCAGGTGTATAATTAAGACGATGTTCGTTAGACCCGGCCCACCTCCAAAGGAAAACATCAGAATAGCCACCACATTTGAGACATGCAGGGTTTGTGGACGTCACATTACTTCTCATCTCCGCATATCGGTAACTTTCCCAGGCAAAGCAGACACAAAATAGTACATACAGTTAACTTGATATACTTAATTCAATGTCGTCATTAGTTTAAATGATGCAGATAACGACTTTATTATGATTGGATGTTATTAGGAAGATTCTTCAAAGAGCCTGGAAGTACTACACTCAGAATGTTCTGTTGTAAACTTTCAGAGTCCACACCTTGGAACCGTTGTGTGTCAATGAACTGATGGAGTGAGTAAGTTTTACTTCACATTTTTTGTTTGTTGTCTAACGCCGCACTCAGCAATATTCCAGTTAAATGATGGGGGTCCGTAAATAATCGCGTCTGGAACAGACAATCCATTGATTGACATCATGAGCATCGATCCACGCCATTGGGATGCGATTACATGCATCAACCAAGTCAGCGAGCCTGACCACCCGATCCCGTTAGTCGCCTCTTACGACAAGCACAGTCACCTTTTAAAGCAAGCATGTTTTGCTGAACAAAGTCTTCAACAAGATCATGCTGGCACAGTAACTGACATGTCGTGGTCACTCTTTCGGACGGTTCATAACTGTGGCCATGAAATGGGACTCAAAACCATTTATTAAATCAATGACCTGATGGAGTTTTACTTCACATATCCAGAATCAACATGTTTTATTTGGTATATTTGTTGTTGAATGCCACACTCAGTCCAACTATATCATGGCAGTGTGTAAATTCTAGATTCTGGACCATACAAACCAGTGATTGACATCATGAGCAGCCTCCTATGTTGTCAGGGTACGTTGACACACAACCAATCCCACAAGAGAACAGAATGGGGTACTTGGGACCTGCCCTCACAGGGAAATTCCCCGAGGGATATTCGCGTCAGTGGTCATCATGAGAACAAATGTGAAAATAAAACCAAGATCTTCATTCTGACAAAGTAGATGTCCCACACAAAACTTTCATCTTAAACACCACAGGAAGAACCAGAGGGGGTCCACACACACCTTTTGAAAATGTTGCATATTGTAGGCAGTAAAATTATCTGAGCGAGGATACTGATATTTTGGGCCCCTCCTTTCTTGGTTGGTTGGTTTGTTGTTTAACGCCGCCCTCAGCAATATTCCAGCTATATGACGGCGGTCTGTAAATAATCGAGTCTGGACCAGACAATCCAGTGATTGATATCATGAGCATCGATCCACGCAATTGAGATCGATGACATATATCAACCAAGTCAGCGAGCCTGACCACCCGATCCCGTTAGTCGCCTTTTACGACAAGCATAGTCGCCTTTTACGGCAAGCATGGGTAGCTGAAGACCGATTCTACCCCGGGATCTTCACGGGTCTAAACATGCTGGATCCGCCTCCGCATACAAACCCCGAGTAATATCGAACATACCTAAGACTAGCAGTGCTCTCCAAATGGTGAACATGTTGGTAATTCTGGCCTTATCGCAGACAGTCACGGCTCCGTGTATGTGGAACACCCAGCCTCTGCTTATCGCACATGGATCCACCATTCTTATCTAACAATCGCTGTCACGATCAGCAGATTACATACACATGTAAATACCGACCAGTCCTTTGTTCTCGTGAGCAGATCCCATGTTGTTGCAGATGTTTCAACATTTCACTTATATTTCCATGACCTTACTGCTGTTTCCAACACGATTTCTGGGCACTGTCATGGATGTTATACTACTCAAAATAACACAAGGACCACCGTTTTTTTATATTACTATAGATAAACCATTGTAATATGAAAGAATCGGGTCAAACCATGAGTGAGTGAGTTGGGTTTAACGCTTTTAACATTATTCGAGTTATATCTTGTGCCAGCTTCATGTGGGAGGAAAGCCCGAAGTGATACAGGCCTCAGACGTTTACCACTTCGGTGAAACCCACGAGCACAGGTATGGTGGTGACAAACCTAGAAACATAATTAGGTGAACCAAGATTCGAACCCACAACCATAGGTTTCTGGCATGCCCAACAGATGCAACCCTGCACAGCGAATAGGGGCGCCTTAGACGAATGGGCCACCAGTGCCCCTGGTCAAACCATGACTGATTAACTATAGTCATATGAAAGAATTGGTTGTCCTTCACTTATTTTGAGTAGTACATTTAAGCCCTAATTCAAGGTTTTGTTTGTGAATATTGTTTTACACCACATTTAGAAATTTTCCAGCTATTTCACAGGGACATGTAAACTATCAAGGCCAGGGAAGGCAAACGACTGGTTGATACAAAGAGCAACTATGTATGATGTAATGCTATGATGACGAGAAAATTGGTCACAACATACATGTTGATCATCCCAAATTATTATTATTATCATCCCGAAGGCCCAGTTAGATTCCCCAGGGGGTACATTGTGTGAAGCCAGTCCAGTTTCCACCCTGATGAACTAGACTAGAACTTCAACTTCGGAGTTATATTTTACCGGACTAACGAGTCTATGCTTAGTCCAATCAAAATCACATAACAAAATCGACATCCGGTTTGTAAACATGGCCAAAACCTGCAGATTTCTGTGGATTGCAGGATTTGCAAAACATCTGTACCTCAAATGGGTGTTGACAGATATTTTCCAAATCTTTTCATGTTTTAATCAACTTGCTAAAGTGTGCTACAATCCACATGCACTGCGTGAATGTGAGGCAGGGAATGTGAAACTTTTCTTTCATCAACTCGATCAGATCATCTTGACTGGGCATAACCATTTTGTTTGAAGCAAATGCAAGTGATGTATGAGAGGTGGAATCTGATTGGCGATAGGACGGACGTAGAAGGGATGTAACTCATATTATTACCTACGAAAGCCAAAATATTGGGGTTCATAAAATCATACATGTGCCCTAGGGTCATATCACGTCACGAGACAACAGTGTATTGTTTTAGTCATCCAGACGGCATTGTTATGTCATTTAAATCTTATTGTGACATCACACTAGAAACAATGTCAAAAAGATTAAAGACGTCATTCGACAAATTGTGCTTCTGCTGCTGTTGCGACTTGTTGTCCTTATAGGCAAACACTAAAAATTATCTCTGTATGTAGACATCTTCGGTAATAAATAGAACATTATATTTGTGTTCATGTCATACTATGTTTATGACACGTACCTAAACAAACCTAAACTCGCTCTCCCTCGGGGAAATACCGGAATTTAGATACTCATGTCATAAACAAAGTATGACATGAACACTCATATAATATTCTCTCTATATCCACTGGTTGTGCAATGATTAAGCCATGACATTCTCCCCCGATGTTCACGTTCCGGGGTGATTACATCACACATCACCTGATCCACCTTGTACGTCTTGTAAGCTATGCGAAACATAAGACAAAAAATAATTCTGTGTCATATTTATTTACAACCAAGCACTCAACAACAAATTAATAGTACATTTTACAGCTATTCCTTAGAAGACATGTAACTCTCTCCACATCTTGGCCTCAAAAATTAATTGCTTTGGAAACTGTCTTCAGGTAGATATTACCAGTGACATCACACAACTGGTGTTATTCTTGGTGTCAAAAGCTGCTGATACTTGTAAATATGTGTTGAATGAAAGAGTAACAAAATTCTCATGAGACCATTTTTCATCCAATTCTGACACTGACATTTTTCACTGATGTCGTGGACAGCTTGAGTACAAACACAAAAGTAGTATTTTAATAACCTTCAAACCACAGGCCAATGTGAAAGAAAAAGACATGGATGCCCTTAAACTGAGATTTTATAGGGCCGTAAGGTGTAATGTTGATGAACCTTTAACAGGTTTAGCACTTCAAACTTTTATTCTTATTTATTTCATACTTTTATTAGTTTATTAATAAATAAATAAGCACTCTGTAACAGGTCATATTTCTCTGTGACTTTTCCATGTCCATCGCTCACAAGAATGGCCAACAAGCCAAACCCATTGTAACCATGGTTACAGTTTCCTGCAGAAAGCCGCTGTCATGAAGACTTTCCTTTATTATGGTAGTACACAAACACTACAAATCATGATATTCTATGAATTATTGTCTTTTTCTTGTTGATCCTTGATGTACTGTTCTAAATTCCTTGAGAGTTTTTCTTGATGGTTTCCTAGCAACGAATGTGTCTTGGTAGCCCCCATGTTTAACAGTGTGACTAGCTGTCCTCTGGTGACATCTAGGGGCGGCAGTTTCGAGTATCTTATTAACGCCTCTTTGCTCAATATGTAGTTGTCCACAACACCACCTGAATCACAAGCAGAGCATGGATAGTGAAGGAAATGTTTTTTAAAAGAAAAATAGTGTCACATCACTGTAGCTCACCTGGATGTAGTGTACAAAAGTTGCTGTTTGGATTGATGCTCAAAGATTGTCTTCATAAATATTGAGGAAAATACTTAAAAACATTTAGGGACTGGACATTTATTATAGGGGGGGGGGGGGGGGGGGTGCGGGGGGAGTCACAGGTTAAATGTTACATGTATTAGTGGGGCCATGGAAAAATGTTACATACAATGGGTGCGACACTCGTGTGTGCCGACCAGTCCTTGCTTTATCCCCAAACTGACAAGTGCCAGGCCGGGTAACACATTTTAACACACCGGGGAGACGCTCTATCCTCTAGTCCATGGAGGCATCCCCACTAGACCACGGAGGTGGCCACAGTAGACCACAGGGGCGTTCCTTTTAGAGAACAGAGGCTGTCCAACTAGACCATGGAGGCTGTCCAACTAGACCATGGAGGCTGTCCCACTAGACCACGGAGGTGGTCCCACTAGACCACGGAGGCGGTCACACTAGACCACGGAGGCAGCCCAACTAGACCACGGCGGCGGCCCCACTCGACCACGGAGGCGGCCCATCAAGACCACGGCCCTACTAGATTACGGAGGCAGCCCCACTAGACCACGGCCTCACTAGACCACGGAGGCAGCCCCACTAGACCACGGCCTCACTAGACCACGGAGGCAGCCTCACTAGACCACGGAGGCAGCCCCACTAGACCACGGAGGCGGTCCCACTAGACCACGGAGGCGGCCCCACTAGACCATGGAAGCGGCCCCACTAGACCACGGAGGCAGCCCCACTAGACCACGGAGGCGGCCCCACTAGACCACGGAGGTGGCCCCACTAGACCATGGAGGTGGTCCTGTGAGGAGAAGATGCTGTTTACTGACACTGATGGCAGAGCAAGACAAGAAGATTATGACAGAAGCTCATTTGACTTTTAGTCAGGTAAACTAAGGTTAAAAAAAATAATAGTCTCGGTTCTCAGGGACAGCCCACATCATCATAAAGTTTGCCGAATGCTTCATTTTTATTTCCATTTTAATAAACAAACACGCAAATCCTTAAATATTCCAAGTCTGATGGTAGTCAAATACTGTATTTCAGTGTTTTACCTTATCGAGGAATTTATGAAGGGAGGCCCTTTCCCAGGTTGATTGAACTGTTTATTTGGTTAACCCCCAACCCTCAAAAAATTTTTTACACTACCCGCCCGCACTATATTTTTAAAAAAAAACATTGCCTGAGAACCAATTCTTTTATTTTGTTTAAGCCTAAAATATCAGCCACAAATATTTGTCTTGCTTCCTGGTTATACAAAAAGTCATTACTTCTTATGATCCAAATTCATTTGCTATACAGAGTTATAGCCCTTACCTGTGTTAGGATATGCTGACTGTGGATTTGTATCTTAGATTCAGTGGTAATAATAATCCAGACTGAATGAGTCTGTGACAGGGTAACTTGTGATTTGACCATCAGCACAGCTTACCTAGTATGTGGAGTTGGGGAACCCGTCTTGTAATTTTGACCATAGCAGCAAGTTGAGAATCCTCACCAACGATAAAGAGATTGTGACAGATGAGAAAAGGGAAGAGATTGGTCAGTCTTGTGTCCATCACTGCTGGCCTGGGGACAATAAAATTATATCAAATATACATCAGACATGCAGACCATAGCTTGAGTGAGTGAGTGAGTATGGTTTTACGCCGCTTTTAGCAATATTCCAGCAATATCACGGCGGGAGACACCAGAAATGGGCTTCACACATTGTACCCATGTCAGGAATCGAACCCAGGTCTTCAGCTTGACGAGCGAACGCTTTAACCACAAGGCTACCCGACCGCCCCAGACCATAGTTCGAGATAAGCAGAGTGTCAATATTAGATCATACAAAATGGATGATAAAATTATATTAAATATGCACCTGTACTGTTTCCCCAGGATAAAAGAGGGCAGGGTGACAGAATTTCAAAAAGAGCAGCCAACAGATTTTCAGGTACAATGTCATGTCATTTGGCATATGGTTATTAAAGGCCAAAAGAACACTTGATTTCAACAAATAATAAAATAATGTTTACATTGCTAATTCATGATATTTCATTATGCATTAGTTGAACATTTTGAAATTCAACCAAATTACGTGTATATATAATGTTTGAACCAAAAACAATGAAACAAAAAGGCAGACATTTCCGCTTGCGCAACCTATTTGAAAGTGATGTGTTTTGGTCAAAATACCTGATTAATAAGCCTGTTTATATAAACAAACTAATGCAATACATTTTATATTGTAATGGGGGCGGTCAGGTAGCCTAGTGGTTAAAGCGTTTGCTCGTCACGCCGAAGACCCGGATTCAATTCCCGACATGGGTACAATGTGTACAGCCCATTTCGGGTGTTCCCCTGCAGTGATATTGCTGGATTATTGCTAAAAGCGGCGTAAAACCATACTCACTCACTTATATTGTTATGAAAGCCAAACATAGTCATCTGTTGTTACTGTGTGCAATAAAACAAGATTGTTTTTGTTATCAAGAAATTATCAGCACATCGTGCCTGACCTCGTGAAGAAATCTATAGTCGTCAACACTTCCTGGCTTCAGCTCTCGTCGCTTCTTCCCTTTTCTGCGTGGTCCTTTCTTTGGTAAGCATTGTGAAATAACACACAACAAATGGGGAGAGTACGCCATCGGTTTAATTCTAATTCTGATTTCATAATTGTTATCAAAACAATTTTCCAATTGCAAAGGGAGGCAACTCTATCTGTTTGTAAAATCTGGACAAAATGGCAAATGTCAGAAATGGCAGGGCAGGCCAAAACTAAGGGCAGGGCACAAAATAAAAAGGGCAAAGCTCCATTCCCTGATAAAAATACCCAGGGTAAACACTAACCTGTACATATCACACATCACTTTGAATACAACGGATAGACTTACAGCAACGAAAAAAACCATGTCTTAATCAAACTACTTGAACAAAAAGAAACTTGTATGGCTACTTGTTGTGTGTTTGCTATATGACGGCGGTGTGTAAATTATCAAGTCTGGACCAGACAATCAAGTGATTGACATCATGAGCATTGATCTACGGTTTTGGGATACAATGACATGCATCAACCAAGACAGCGAGCTTGACCACCCGATCCTGTTAGTCGCCTCTTACGACAAGCATAGTCACCTTTTACGGCAAGCATGGGTTGCTGAAGATCTAATCTGTAGTTGTCTCAGTTTTCAGTTCATATGCGTACAACAATACTGTAACTCAAACACAGTAATCATTGTAGTCACGGTCATAGAGATCTCATAGTGATGCTAGTAGTTCCAGAGTAGAGAAATCTTTCAGTCACAAATTAACATTGTAGTTATTGTAATATTCCAGAACATAACCATGACAGTGAGTGAATCAGTTGGGTTTGACACAGGTTTGAATAGCATTCCAGTTATATCACTGTTTGTCGGTTTCATGTGGGTGGAAAGTCCAAGGTGATGCAGGTTTCAGACATTTACCACTTTGGTGACCCCTGAGCAACGGTATGGTGCTGACAAACCTAGAAACATTATTGGCAAACCAGGATTTGAACCCACAATCATAGGTTGCTGGCCTGCCCAAGGGACATAACTCTACACATCTAATTGCATCACATTAGACAGTTCGGCCACCAATGCCCCTGTAAATGATAGTGACGCTAGTAGTTGCAGAGAAGAAAAATCTACCAGTCCCTCATTAACATTGTAGTCATTGTAATATTCCCGAACGTAACCATGACAACCAACATACCTCATCAACTTGTTGCTGTAGTGAAGAAGATCCATGCCAGCTTCTCTAAATCTATTTCGGATCTCTCTTTTCTCATTTTCAGACATCGGCAGTGGTTGGCATACTATAACCATATTGTGGTCTTCAAACATTTTCTTGCATTGCCGTATGAGGAACTTCTCGTAAGTCCCAGGCTGAAAGTAGGACCATAGTCATGTCAACTGCGGTGTTACTCAACATCAAGGATGTGTCATGTGATTAGTCAAACATCTTCCCAAGGCAATGGTATTAACTTACTATAAGCATAACAGTCCAGTTTCCCACCTTGCAGAACTAGGCTTGAATTCCGGAGTTTCAGCTTGGCTGGACTGACGAGTCTACACATAGTCCAATCAAAATCGCTCGATGAACCGGATATCCGGTTTGTAAACGACATGAATTTCAACGTGCAGATTTCGGTCAGCTGCAGGATTTCCAAAGCATGTGTACCCCAAACTGGGCGTCAACAGCTATTTTGCAATTTTTTTCATGTTTGTAATCAGGGTGCTCAAGTGATTTGATGCACTTCGCTCGGTAAGACCAATTTTATAACAATATAAATCTTGATTATCAATCATATCTTCTTGACTGGGAGATGCCATTTTGTTTGAAGCAAATGCAAGTGATATGAGAGATCTGAGGAATCTGATTGGTCAATAGGAAGGACATAGAAGGGACATAACTCACAATAGCCACTCGTGCTATGATCGAGCCTGAAAATTCTAGCCTAGTTTGGCAAGGATGGAAACTGAACTTTTATATGTTATCATTAGAATCATGTTCATGATGTCAATCACTGGATTGTCTGGTCCAGACTCAATTATTTACAGACTGCTGTTAAATAGCTGGAATATTGCTGAGTCCAGAATTAAACAAACAAACAAACATATTGTGTTTGTTTGTTGTTTAATGCCACACTCAGCAATATTCCAGCTATATGACGATGACCTGTAAATAATCGAGCCTGAATCAGACGAATCAAATGTTTGACACTGTAAACAACAATTTCGTGGTCTAGAAGAGAGCGGAAGGTCCGTGGCTTGATGCCCGGCTGGGTCATACCAAAAGTTGTTTAAAGGATGATACTTGTTGTAACCTTGTCTGAGTGGGGTATTCATGTTAAACTGCGGCATGGTATCTCAGTGAGCTAGCACTATAAATCGGCATCAGTCCGGACTAGTACAAGCAGACACACACACACACACACACACACACACACACACACACACACACACACACGGACATGCACTTCGCTATAAGTGCAATAATCTTGGAGGCGACATTAAACCCCATTCACCTCACCAAAAACAACAACACTTGCTTCAATCATGCAACTTTTAGTACCTGTTCATGCTTTCCTGGGTGAGTTTGCTTAACCTTTACAGATTGTTGTTGTTGTAGTTCTGGAAGCAGAATTGGTTGAGTAATGGCTTCAAACAAACGGCGCTCTCGTGTAGAAGGTCGAGGTTTCTGTATGTTAGGTCTGCGATATCGAACCTGTGACAGATGGATCTGTGTTGTGGCTAGCAGACCTGCAAACATGACAAATTAGAAAATGAACATGATGGTTCCAAACCTGATTAATACGTTTAAAATTGGCACTAGTCCTATAGTCCTTGCCAAATTGTCCACCAGTTAAGGTATCATAAGGACAATTAGAAATTTGCTCTTTTTAAGGGTTTAGCTATATGTTATCATTATAAGGACTAGTGGATGAAAACTGTTCGTTTCTGATGCTGAATAAGCATCAGTAGAAGTGATTTTGTTTTTCTCTGTCTGCTGTAATAGTTATGACATTTTTCAATATATGATTTGATTTTACATTATTTTGAATGCATGATGAAGTTGTATGAACTAGTATTACAAGTGAACATGTGCAAGCAAAATTAGGCATTGGACGATCATTTATCAACTCATAAAGTCGAAAGGAAGCAAACATTGTAATCTTCTTCTTTTTTAAATTTGTAAAATGCATGTAAACACATGTTAAATTTGTATTTGACTAAACAACACCTTTCCACACATCGATCTTTGAAAGCAATCACTACCTCTAAGTTCTATTTAATATACTGTATCACTAATCCCTGTGTTATGTGTAGTTCATCTTTTCTTGATGTCATCAAACTGGGTACAGCAAGATTATCATGATTATGTACATATGTTCCTCTATGTTTCACAGCAATACCAGTGTCCCTGTTTACTGGTAATAACCATATTTTTCCCGGCAAAATTAGGCTTTGACTAGTAATTCATGGGAGTGCCAGTCCCTGTAGAACCGAAAATAAAGTGCCGCATAAATCATTGTTGTTGAACAAAACATCGCAATATTCATATAACATTTTCGAATGAAGTCATCTTGTCTGTTACCATCGGGGTTTCCCCTTTTCTATTTATAGTGCAAGGTTATAACATATTGCTTTGCTTTGAGGTTAAATATCTATTTGTAGCGACAGTCCCCAAATATTAAAAAAAAAAGGAAGAGAAAATCGTGACTGAAATTTGTGTGAATGATGTGTTGATCTAAGTTATGAGATGACCTCATTGCATTGAACATGATGTTGAAAGAACTAAAACCAAGTAATTTTCATATGTTTTTTTATATGTTGCAAGTTGGGACTGTCAAAATTTAAGGGGTACTAGTTATTTTTAGAGTGGCTAGTTCACCAGTACTGGCAGTTTCAAAAGCCAGCAGGAACACTGTACACATCATTAATTTATGTAAAATCATGACACAGTCATCAGAGATTTGAGATTTTATTCATTCAGACTAGTTTATGCATCAATTTTTCAACTTTGATAAATTAATTGGACCAGGGTGCAACCTGGTTTTGTCTAGTGCAGCTAGGTCTTCATGTCCTTAAATCGAGCCCTGTTGTAGGATTAAGCAAATGCCTAAGGTATCACATCTGAGCTGGAAGTCACAGACTTGCAACGGACCGGTATGACCATTGACATGACTGATGGCAGGGTAGATTAGCATCAACACTGGGGTAGACTGATTTATTTGTTTGTAGCAATGTACCACAATCTACCCATGAAAGCAAATGCGAAATGACTTAACGAATGTCTGAACTAGAAAATGACAGCAATAGTGAGCTCAAACAATCACATTGAGTCAATGACAGTTGCACTGATTTGCACATCGGTGGCTTTCAAAACAGCCTTTGCTTCGAACGAAGAAAATAACACAACTAAGGGGACAAACATCAAAGGGGGAATATCATGTACAGCTACAAGCATTCACAAACTAAAGAAGATATAAGACTCTCACATCGTCTCATGTGGGCTGCCATATTGAATTTCTGTACCACAAATTGATCTTCTTCATGTCGTAAAAAAGGAAATCTTTCACAATTTTGAAATCATATAGTTTCCTTAATCTTAGACAACATATGGGAGGAATTCACAGTCAATCGGAAAAGAATGCGTAGGTATTATATACTATTTTGTACTATACCACGTGTACGACATAGACATAATCATACTACTACACTTACAACTAGTTACAAACACTTTGTATTCTAGACGTCAGTTGGTATGGTGTTGTTTCCACTTTCTTTTTACCATTTCTTTCACATACTCTAAAATATCTGAAGTCGTCTTCCTTCGTATAATCTACTTCAACTAATCCCCTTACCTTGTTTACTGTCTATTTGGAGAGTGTGTGGTTCAGAAACCAGTAAAAACGGCCCAGCCGATTTGGCCAAAGGGGACCAGTGAAAATCAGAATGAAAAATATAACAGGTTTCTTAGTTTTATACAGTTACTCATTATATATTCATGAACCTTTTAACATAAGTTACCGTATTCGACGTAATAAATGCCCCGCTCTAACAAGCGCCCACGGCCACATTTGCTAAGATATTGGCTGGTGAACAATCCCAATTAGCACCCCTTCCGATTGATCAATGTACACAAGACTTATTCATTCGCGTATAATACGCACTTGTGTGTTATATGCACCCTTATTTATGGGCATTTAATTCTGGAAAAATATATGTCGTACATAACATTTCAGGCTGTCAGCATAAATCAAATTTATCTTTCAACTCTGTTACATGTATTTTCACCAAAATAATATTCTAATAAGAGACCCTATATCTAATTTTGAGAGTGCCCTCGACGCTTATTATGTCGAATACGGTAAATACATTTACACAACATAAATACATAAACATACATGGATATATTTTGCATATAATCATGAATGCACAAACACTTTTGTTGTCATATCTGATTTTTTACACTGGCATTAAATTACTTATTGTTTTTCACAACCATTTAGTTCTATTTTATTATATTAAATAATCAAATTCTGATTTCAGGTAAGATTACAGGTTCTCTATGCTGGCTGTAAGAGACGACTAACGGGATCGGGGGGCCAGGCTCGGAGACTTGGTTGATGCATGTCATCGTATCTAAATTGCCTAGATCGATGCTCGTGATATCAATCACTGGATTGTCTGGCCCAGACTCGAATATTTCACAGACTGCCGCCATATAAACTGGAATATTGCGAGTGTATCGTCAAAGAATCAACAAACATATTATATCGGATATTCATGTCTTTATTCATGTTCCTTGTCCCAAAACTGTGCGACCAGTCATCATGGCCTGTGTACTCTACTTACTTCTCAACAGTTTTTACGTTGTCTCGAACCAATCTGATCAAGCAAACAAAAGCTTCCATTCATCTGGGAAATATGGTTAGTCGCAAACCTTTTCAAAATTCACTATGATTGCATTTCCAAAAACAAACGAAAAGTATAGACATGACTACGTTTGGGATTAGAGGGCAAATTTCAAGATTCTCGTAATGGCCGCGCCAACACTGACGGCAGCGACGTTACGACCCGTGAAGATCCCAGCTTCCATAGTTAATTGTTTTACTGGTGAACTTTTCCGTACAATTTAACAGTCAGTTGTTTTACTGGTGAACTTTTCCGTCACTGATTTATTGAAGATAAAATTAGAAGACACACAAATTTGTCAACAAGTAGCAAGTGATTCCTTGGGATTTCATTGGCTAAACCAAGCAATACACACGAGCGGACTACTATTTCCTGATTGGCTGTTTTTAGAGTGGGCGGGGCATATGATGCAATATCGCCGCGCTGAACGCTGTCACAGATTTGGTGTCGTTAATATTTTGTTTTGTTTGTTTGTTGTTTAACGCCGCACTCAGCAATATTTCAGCTATATGACGACAGTCTGTAAGTCATTCCACCCAAATGGGATACGATGACCTGCAGCAACCAAGTCAGCGAGCCTGACCACCCGATCCCGTTAGTCGCCTCTTACGAAAAGCATAGTCACCTTTTACAGCAAGCATGGGTTGCTGGGATCTTCACGGGTCGGATTAAATAAACAGTGTGTGAAGTTATTATAGTTGACCTATCTTGTCCGATACGCGGACTTACAGTGTGAACACTGTCTTTTACGTTCATACCTCCATAAACGCATAAGATTTTGAAATAAATTCCTAAGTATCATTTATATTTGTTCACCAACCATTGATTCCGGCGATATCAAACCAAGACAAAGGTCGCCATTGTGGAGTCAAATTACAAGCGGGGTGGCTTTGTTCAAACTATAATTGTTCTGATTGTTGTAAGATATAGGTGTCCTCCAATAACTTATTAATTATCATCATTAAATTCATATTTGAGATACTCAGACTAAACCCAGACTAGACCCATGAACTTATTCTTCCCACTAATCATAGTGCGAGAAAACATGCAAGTTGATCCTTTAAACAACACCCAACACCCTTTATGAAAAAAAACATGTAAACAACTGCAAATTGATTTTGATTTTATAACCAGTTAAACTTGATGACAAAGATAAAATATGAACAATGAACATAGCTTAACAATCCTCGATAATACAGTGCATTATATCTCTGGTATTTTCATAAATATTTATCATGACAGAACGGAGATATGATACACTGGATAATCGATCGTGTTAGCTAATTAAAATATAATTTATTTCAGTCTTATAAAGTTACTTTGTTTCGTGACCCAGGGTCATTTCAATGTAGGTGATAACGTATTGAGTGACTGCTGGCAGACAGAGACGCGTAGCGTTATAGAGTGAAGTATAGCTTACATCTAGTCTCTGAAATGAACATATTTTACTGAATGTTAAATTATCTTAATAATATAATAAAAAGGAACCGAAACTCTCTTCATTTTCAGAAACTGCAGTATAAATCTAGACTTGTCCACTTTTATAGACTTGCATGGGCAGTATTGGATACATTTGTTTCAGGGTATGACAGACTAAGTAAAGTGTTGATTTGCGTCACACACATAAATAAAAACAAACAATAAATATTTCGATGTACAATATGAAATAAGTGCGTCTAGCCAAAATGGACACAATAAAAGTCATAAAGTACGACATTTTCTTTAAGTGAGTGGGTGAACGAACGAATAAGCGAAGAAATGAATGAAGCATTAATTCAATTTTCATAAAACAAATTAAGAACTTGAAAGACAAAACAATATTTATACTAATCAAAAGACAGTATCAAATTATAGATTAATTATAGTGAATTATAGCTAGGTCTATTCATACATATAGGAATATTAAATTGGACAACCAAAATACGTTTTGAATAAATTGAATCAAACGTGCTTTCACTGTCAATTAACCCATACCAGTCCCTTTTTTAAAATTGAAAATACAGTAGGCTGTGCTATAATAATCCTTGAATTATGTGAGTAACTACAGCGGCCCATACCCGCCACTGGTGAGATCATTTTTCACTGTATGCCTCTATATTTTATCTGGCGGCCGCCAGTACTTCCACTGGTGAGATAAAATATAGAGGTTTACAGGGTAAAATGATCTCACCAGTGGCGGGTATGGGCTACCGTAAGGTAACTGAATATCGCTTTACGCCGCTTGAGCAATCTTGTAGCTATTGCGGCGATATATGAATACGGACAGGGACACTTAAATTTTCGTCTTCATAATACATGTACCTATCTGATGATCGTCAAGAAAAATTTGGAAATATGTTTTGTTACACTAAAACTGATTGTTCAGAAGCAAACTCTGACAGGGAAATAAAAAATCCGTCATATTGTTGTCGTTATTATCATTATTATTTTTAAAATGATCATTACCAACTGGATGAATGATTAATAGGACCACGCTTTCAAATAATATCATAAAAGCCAAAATGAGCTGATCCACACCATGGGCTTTTTTGCATTTGGGTCACCAATCCCTTCTGATTAGTATAATTATTGAAGATTGACATATTCAGACATGACCCTGCAACATTGCTTCTGTGAAGAAATGAACTAGTGCGATGTTTGAAAAGCAGTATTTGTTCATATTATCAGAAATGGACACCTGCGCAAAACATAATGACTAGTAGTAGAGAATACACTACAAGGAAACCGGAAATAAGATAATGCGTCTGCTCTACGGCACAAGGACAGTCGATAGCGGTCAGATAGGTGTATCCGAAACGAAAACAACTGTAAACACAAACATTTGGTACCGGTAATTTATGTCATAATCAGATAGAAAGGAAAGCTTTTCTGTTCACATCAGACAGTGACTACTTGTGTGTTGCATACCTGTGATAGTGTCTTGGAATGTTAGTTGATACGCAATCTATCGAAATTCGAGTTTGACAGGTGGTGGGTCCAAAATCTACGAATTATGTTCAATTTATGATCATTTTTAAGTATGTTGAAATATTATAGTATTTCTCGATTGTAGTGAATGAAGATATACCTATTCATACTTAATGCAGGTAAGGACCAGGTGGGAACTTGTGGAGATGTTGTCAGTCATGTGCAGCCGGTGGTTTCAATCAATACGACATGTTTTTCTTTCAGTTTCACTGTCGTGTTTATTTGCAAAGAACAACACGTGACATCAAAAGCAATGTGAAGAACAAATTTTCGTTGACTTATATTTTTTTCATGTTATGATTATTACATGTTCACCTACCTGGTAATTGAATTTAAGAAATAGTATTAATGCTGAATTAGTGGCCTCGTGATTCATGTATTGTAATGAAATATGTATTATGTAAGGAGGTGCTTTTGAAGTGGATTTTCTGGGCATGAAATTACATAATCAATTCATTAAGGCTTTAAGCCTTTGTATTTTTCTTATTGGAAAACCAGATACTGCCAAATAAGCAAGCTTTTATTCAAAGTAGATGTGTCATAATGTGTATTGTATTAAGATTTGTTATTTCAGAAGACTGAAGGTTGAGGGTTATGAAGTTTACAGCTCACTAATAGAATGTTGGATAGAGTGGTCAAGGACTGGCTCTCAGAATACAAGGTATACTGTTGTTGATTTACAATTATATACACTGTATAAGATACAATCAATGGCACTTGAAGTATTTCGAGTAGACGAGGGAAGGATTTTGCTCAAGTAATAGTTCATGTTGACATTATCCATGTTAGCTTGTGACAGGTTCCCCTCAGTCCATACATCTGTGCACTTAAAACTGGGGGCAATCTGATTTAATCAATATCGAGTTGCTACACATATTTTTATTTCCAACAGGGCACATGTAGCAGCCAAAATACAAATGCTTCATACTTTTCTGTAGCCAACACAAGGTGATGTTTTCAATTTATGAAATCAATTTTTGCAGCTCGTATAAATTGGAAATGTGTTATCTGATAAATATTGAATGAAGCACTCATAAAATATCTCTCTTTTTTTTTTTTTTTTTATAGTAAAGAACATTTATTTGAACATCATTCTATTACATAATTTACTCCCTTTTTCATTATCTGTCTGAGAGAGCACTATAGGACCTTGTGTCGTCAATGTTAAGGTTTATCCCCATAACATTGTCAAGTGTATTACTGTATTAGGGCTGGGACGATTCCAAATTTACCACCCGGGTACCCGACACCCCATTATCCGGCCCTACCTGGATACTCGCTATAGGTCTCAAAAGTTGGGTACAAAATGTCCGAATGGGAATTGTTTTACCGCAGTCCTGGCAAAAACTCCATTGATACATGTATAAAACGATCTGGTCATGTATACACTGCAGTTGTTAAACGCTTTATCTTTACTCGAACAAATAAAAGTCAGAATGAATGCTTGCATAGTGAGAAAGAAATGTGAACATTAGCTATATTTGTAGTGTAACCATTGAGTTTTATTGTTATGTGATTATTTTAAAACAGTATGTCATGTGACTTACCACGGGTCCGGGTAGTCATGTGGGTACCCAGGTCCTACTCAGGACCAACCTGACCTGAGTACCCGAGTTACCCGTCCCAGCCCTATACTGTATCAACTGATTCAGGTGAAGATCTCAGAAACACAAATGCAACTTTGAATGATGTAAATGGCAATACAGTCAACTACTGTTATAACGACCACTCAGTTTAGTTTGTTATAACTGTAGTTGTTTTAAGCATATATACAGCATCACATCACAACAGCACATGTCCAGGACCCAAAATGAAGTTCATAATATCAATAAGTTCGTTATAAGGGTGTTTGTTATAAACGTAGTTTACTGTATTTATGTTTGTTTTAAGCATTATGTTGGTAATTGATTAAGCGGGCGATTAAGGAGGATGCGATTTTAATGTTTAAGCCTTCAACCAAAGAACACTTCATAGATTTTTTTTCAAGTGATTAAACTTGTATTATGTTTTTTAACAACTCAGTTTCCGGACCAAAGATGCAGTAAAGTTGTAACTTTACATTCATGATGTCAGGGCTAGTCCTGGTCATGTTTGTTCACATCATCTTTCTCATTGCAACCATATTAGGAGAGCTTTAGACCCGAGAAGATCCAGGTCAGAAATGGTCTCCAGCAACCCATACTTGTCGTAAGAGGCAACTATGCTTATAGTAAGAGGCGACTAACAGGATCTGGTGGTCAGGCTCGCTGATTTGGTTGATGCATGTCATCAATCCCAATTGCATGGATTGATGTTCATAATATATATCACTGGATTGTCTGGTCCAGACTCTATTATTTACAGACCACCGTCATATAGCTGGAATATTGCTGAGTGCAGCGTTAAACAACAAACAAACTACAGAATGCTTCTGTATGACGCTACTATGGAATGTTTCTTCTGTATGACACTACTGTATGGTGTTTCCATGTCATTCTCCTGTATGACCTCAGCACTGACAAGCGGTATTGACAATGTTGTAGGGCCTGTCAAAAGAGGAAGTCCGAAGTTTTGCATCAACCATCAGGCAGAATGAGGAGTTGGTACAGAGCCTGTATAAGCTGTTTGAGAGCAAGCCGGCTGTAGAGGTGAGCCACAAACCCAGGTGTCTGGGAGTTTCCCAACCAATGGTTATGCCAGTACATTTCTAGTGTCCCCTGCCATGACATTGCTGGAATATTACTATAAGCATCTTGAAACCATAATCACTCACTCATATTTCAGGTGGACCTATTATATAAGTTTATTTCATGAGGTTTTTGATTGAATTTTGTTAGAACAGATCTTAATGGTTAGTTCGCAAATCTAATTACTATTTAAAGTCATATTTTTGTTGGGACTGCAGGAATTTACCGAGACCTGCTCAGAGGCTGATATTCATCCCCAAGTATTCAGTAAATGTCAGTCAAAATTCCCAAATTGAATTAAAAACTCCCCATTTCCTCAGAATTTACAAAAATAAGAACATTAAAATATCCAATTTTGAACAATATTTTTCCGATTTGCCCGACAAGAGCACTGAGTTTGAAGGCCTAGATAAATCCATGGACTGTTTTTCAAGTTGGTACCACTTACTGTTGGATAGTAATAAGCAATGCTATTGAAGAGCCTTTGGCCCATCTCACCAGTGATATTTCAGTCAGTTTGTGAAAATTAAATGTTCAGTCACTATTGCAGTACACATTTGCAACCTGTGAAGATCCAGGTTAGAATTGGCCTTCAGCAACCAATGCTTTTTGTAAGAGGAGACTAACAAGATTGACTGGTCAGGATGGTTGATGTTTGTCATTGTATCCCAACTGTGTTGATCGATGCTCATGATGTCAATCATTGGATTGTCTGATCCAAACTCGATTATTTACAGACTGCCATCATTTAGCTGGCATATTGCTGACTGCTGAGTGCAGTATTAAACATCAAACAAACATACTTTCAGTGCATCAAATAGCAGATTTGTTTTGCCAGTTGTAAATGCATCTCCCTTCTAGACGTTGTGAAGTGATGTTTATCAGGGTGAATATAGAGATAAACTGGAGATAACGGAACTGAAAATTTGAAACCTCAGTAATGATAATGAAAATAATAGGCCATTTATATTGTGCGTATTTCACACCACTCAGAGGCAAGCTAAAAGTGGGGGCGGTCGGGTAGCCTAGTGGTTAAAGCATTCGCTCGTCACGCCGAAGACCCGGGTTCGATTCCTGACATGGGTACAATGTGTGAAGCCCATTTCTGGTGTCCCCCGCCGTGATATTGCTGGAATATTGCTTAAAGCGGCGTCAAACCATACTCACTCACTCACTCATACTCAAAGTGCTTTTATTGCCGCAGTCACTGGATCAGTGTGCACTCAAGAATCATTCTCAACTCCTTGGGGAATATACAACCCAAGCTGCCTGTTTGGCGCTGGAATGTTATCAACAACAGTATATGATCTCATTGTACTACATCATTGTACTTTATTTGCATATATTCAGGGCACGGGTGGCCCAGTCGACTGAGGCACCAAAATTCCTTGTGTAGAGTTTCGTTCCTTGGGCATGCCAGAAACCAGTGATGATGGGTTCGAATCCCGGTTGCCCCGATTACGTTTCTAGCTTTGTCAGCACCATACCCATGCTTATGGATATACCGAAGTGGTAACCATCTAAGACCTGCTTTGGGCTTTCCTCCCACATCAAGCTCACACGCCATGATATAGCCATGATAACAGAATACGGTTCGAAGCTGCGTTAAACCCAACTCACTCACTCACTTCTCACATATATTACAGGTATCGAGAGTATGTAGCACACCTACTTCACAAGCTGATGTGAAGGGGGCGCCCCAAACAAGTTTAAGCAAGCCTTGCAATGTTTTGTTAGTTCAACACCATGTGTCACTATTATCAGTGACACAAGATCCGTGAAGATCCAGGGTAGAATAGGTCTTCAGAAACCCATGCTTGCTGTAAAAGGCAACTGTGCTTGTCGTAAGAGGCGACTAACAAGATTGAGTGGTCAGGATCCCTGACTTGGTTGATGCATGTCATCATATTCCAATTGCATGGATTGTTGCTCATGATGGTAATCACTGGATTGTCTGGTCCAGACTTGATTATTTATAGACTGCCATTATATAGCTGGACTATTGCTGAGTGCGGCTTTAAACAACAAACAAACAAACATCATGACACAAAAGGTGTCCGATATGGAAAAGTGCCAATGTTCAAGATCTCTGATTCCTCTGAAACTAGAAAACACTCTCTTCCAAATTCTCTAGTGTTTTTGGCCCACAATCCATACTGTATACTTTTAGTAAATGTAAATCTATGTTTATTAAACTTATCCAATCTCACACTATGTATTTCTCTTTCTTCTTTCTATCCTAAGAGGAAACATGCCTAAACAAAGGTTCTCAGCTTTTTAAAAAACAGTTCACACGAACACACCTAGCATCACCATGGTCACCTCCCACTCCCAGCGATCAGGGTCATGCCTGTTTTTCCTGCCAGTTGACCCACATACGCTGAACTTATAGTCACGCCAGCCAACTCATACACTCCAATCACCACGTTTTGGTGACATGTTTATATACCAAGGCCAAATTCTCGTGTTTTTGACCCATAATCCATACTGTATACCCTTTTGTAGCCTATGATTTTATGTCATTATTTTAGAATGGTGACCAACAATGATTGAGTAAGAAGCACTTTGCTAAAAATATCAGCTTTTGTGATGACAAGGCTGTGAAATCAGTAGTTTCAATCAAGCGCTATTGTGATTTGACACCTGATTGATCAGTCAGAATCAAGTATTTTAAATCATAGACTTGACCTTTTCCTCCCTCGAATCCAAACATGTTAAGTATCTAATATTAGATTGGATTAGGTTTTGTTTGTTTGTTTGATGTTTAACGCCGCACTCAGCAATATTCCAGCTTTATGACGGCAGTCTGTAAATAATAGGGTCTGGACCAGACAATCCAGTGATTGACATCATGAACATTGATCCACGCAATTGGGATCGATGACATGCATCAACCAAGTCAGCGAGCCTGTCCACCCGATCCCATTAGTCGCCTCTTACGACAAGCATAGTCGCCTTTTACAGCAAGCATGGGTTACTGAAGACCTATTTTACCCTGGATCTTGATTGGATTAGGTACCAGACTGCTTGTATTGAGATGAAATCATTATGTTAAAATGAATGTTTTGGTTGTTTGATTCCCTAGGGACCTGAGAGCTCTCTACTGTTTTTCATAAGGGGCAGCTAAATTTTATCAGCTTTTGGGGCTTTTTGACTTAGTTCAGATTCATTGTTCCATGACGATGTGGGTGATTGCTCATGATATCAACCACTAGTTTGTCTGCCCAAGACTTTATTATTTACAGGCCAGGTTAATAGGTTAATATGACTTGAATATTGCTAACTCAGTATCTAAAACATAAAACAAAAATCATATGATAATATCACCTAGCTGATTATGCCAGACTGATTTTGAATCTCTCAGTTTGAATTGAGTGAAGCTGTGATGGCATAAAATGCTCTTGGAGTAATAGAATGAAGGGCAAGCTTGGGTCACTGAAGGTCTATATCTGGATTGTCTCCCCTTGTTCACATAGATCCCATGTTGGCAAGATGGAGCAATACATCTATGACAAGTAAGACTGTGAAAATTTACATTGAGACTGCATTCGCCTTCAGGTTTGAAAGATGTAGACATACTGATAATGAACACATTTAGCAAAATATGTATATATTCTACTCCAAGAAAGTTGAGGACCATCTGATTCTTTCATAATACTATAGTTAATCTACCATGCAGGGTTAGAAATTGGCACTAGTCATATAGTCCTTGCCAAACTGCCCAATGGTAAAGGTATTACAAGGACTAGTAGAAAATTACCCTTTTTAAGGGTTTTGCTATATGTTATCATTATAAGGACTAGTGGATGAAAACTGTTAGTTTCTAACACTGCCATGCCATGGCAGATTAAGCATAGTGGAATGAAAGAATCAGATGGTCCTTAAACATATTTTTAGCAGTATAGTACCATATTTTCTTGAGTATAGTGCGCACTTTTTTTCGAAAAAACACAGCTGTGTAGAAGGGGTGCGCATTATACATGAATTATGCGTTTGGATGTTTTTTTCCCCCATGGAAAGACATTACCGTGAGCACGAAACACCGGAAATACAATGTCAACAAATCCATACTGAAGTATGCAAATTATTCATGTAATTACACTGTCTGGCTATAAAAAGTGTTCTTTGTATATCTGGACTTATGTTTGTAACTTATTTCATTAATTTTATTCAAAATTCCTTATAATATTATTTTTATTAATTTTCGGCGAAATCGTGTGTGAAGCGATCGGAAGATCGCACAACTCACCATTATTAACAGCACCCATGGCCAGAATATCGCTATTGACGCCTTGAAACGAACTTTAGTTGACAGAGAATGGATACATATATCATAAATGACATACTTTGACTCGTTGAAAGTCATATTTGTTTTTGTTTGACGATTCTATGTCAACATGAAATTCTCGCGATCACCCAATCACGTGCGCGTGAGCCTTGACGGTGACTGGTGAGACTGGTTCCATGTAAAAAATAATACCCGGGAATAGCGATCAGTTGCTTCGCTTAGGGTTATTATTATTTTAAATATGTTTAGTAAAGGCTGCATATAATTAAGAAAATAATGGAATATATTATTCCTGATAAAAAAAAATAGTTTCACATACAATTGTTGCCTATCCTTGCATTAAAAATCCTATAAAGTTATATCATTGGGTGTGTCTTGACCGAATCACCGGTAGATTCCAAGAAAACGTGTGTACAGCTGATTGCTGTTTCCGCCTTAGTTTACGAGAAAATACACAAGGTAATCTTAATCCCTAGATATAAAACAATGCCTAGCAGAACAATAAATACTATTTAAACGGTAAATAAACATGTCTGGTGATTTTTTATCTCAAATTTCGAATTTGTACTGACGAAGTTTCTCATCACCCATTCGTCTGCAGGACTTCGCTGAAAGGGTACGGTGTAAAACTTTTCTGCGCATAATATACAAATTTCTTTTTTTCCAAAATATTGAACCCGCTAGAGGGGGGTGCGCATTATACATGGGTGCGCACTATACTCAAGAAAATACGGTATGTACTTTACCATTTGTTTTTATTGGTCAAATTGTCTGTTGCTGACAGTAAACATGAGACTTCTTCTCCAAAGTGACGGGGATGAGTCTGAACATATAGGAGGTGTGTAGCATCATTACTGGACTCAGATTCGAATATTGTGTTTCTTTTGTGGAAAAATGGCAAAAACCTATAAACTCAGTGTATTTAAGAATAAGAATTGTGTTCTATGCTACTACCCATGAAGGTCCGGGGTAGAATAGGTCTTCAGCTATCCATGCCAGCTGTAAAAGGCGACTATGCGTGTCGTAAGAGGCGACGAATGAGATCGGGTGGTCGGGCTCACTGATTTGTTTGATCCATGTCATCGTATACCAATTGCGTGGATCAGTGCTCATGATATCAATCACTGGATTGTCTAGTCAAGAATTTACAGACCGCCGTTATATAGCTGGAATATTGCTGAGTCTGGTGTTAAACAACAAACAAACAAACAAACAAAAGACCCAGAGAGCTGATGGTGTGCAATGATAGTGATCGCTACAATTTGCTTTAGATTTAGTCTTGGCAGTTACATTAAATTATATTTTATTTATTTACAATTTAAAAGAAACTCACTTTTTTAAGAATATGATAATGATTGAGCTGAAACTTTAATGAAATGATATAAATAAATCAGTATTAAGAGTTTCTCTTTTACCAAAACACGTTATGTCAAATAGAATTCCCAAAAATGAGCTACACTAATATAGTTATGTTTTAACCAGCCTAAGTTAATTTGTGAGATTTTATTTTAAACCATAAATGAAAGGTGTGACCTTGAGATTGGTTTTGACAGTAGTCCTGGGCCCAGGTATCCTTGTTGTCTATGGTGGTGTACAGAGTTGCCTCCCTTAGATAGTCTGCAGAGTCTGCTCATTTTTTTATTTGAATTCATGACCTGTTTTTATTACATACCGCCTCCGTGATCTTGTGGTAGAGCATCTGACCGGAGAGCAGAAGGCCCGGGGGTTTGATCCCTGGCCGCGTCATACCAAAAGACAGTAAAAGATGTTACTTGTTGTTACCCTGCCTGGCATTAAGGGATTAAAACAAGGACTTGTCATCTCGGAGTCAGTATACTGTGTCTAAGTGGAGTATTCATGTAAAACTGCGGCATGGTATCTCAGTGAGCTAGCACTATAAATCAGCATCAGTCTGGACGAGTACAAGCAGCCACACACACACACACACATGCTTGCACGTCAGTATATCAGTGTAATAATCTTGAACACAACGTCACGTTAAACCCCATTTCACCTCACCTCACCTCACCTCACCTCACCTCATCTCTGTATTACAATTCTCAATCAGTAAGCATCTTGCCATGCTCTCAGTACGTGTCTACAATCTGCGTCACATTCTGCCGCCCTCCCACAGTAAGCTGACACATTGTGATATACCTGCTCAAAGCCATGTTACACCTAATTTACTGGACAGGTTACTGTATGAGAATGATTCCGATCTGTCAGTCAAAAAGAATACATGAAAAGACAGCAGTTGAAGTTCCACGTAGACCAGCGTACTTGCACCGCGTGACATGGGATTATTTTGCCATCAAAGGAGTACATGTGTTACTGCTAAGCTGGGATCAGTCTCGGGAACATCTACCATGTGTCAGTTTCAGTGTTAATTGGGCATACATTGTGTTAATTGATCTGCTTCATGGCTAACTCAATGGTGCATGCAAGATGCACTCATCTTTCAACTTAGAAATCTGGATTAGGAAGCAGTGATTCTGTACATGCCTGAAATAAAATGACCTCTTGCAACGTAGATAATGTCTGGAGTGTAAGGAGGATGTTCTGTAGTTCCATGTTTTAGAACAAAATCCATGTGTTTGGGCGTCCTTTTGTTGTATAGCAATCTTAAAAATCTGTATGTTTGGGTGTTCTTGTGTTGTATAACATTCTTAAAAATCTGTATGTTTGGGTGTTCTTGTGTTGTATAGCAATCTTAAAAATCTGTATGTTTGGGTGTTCTTGTGTTGTATAACATTCTTAAAAATCTGTATGTTTGGGTGTTCTTGTGTTGTATAGCAATCTTAAAAATCTGTATGTTTGGGTGTTCTTGTGTTGTATAACATTCTTAAAAATCTGTATGTTTGGGTGTTCTTGTGTTGTATAGCAATCTTAAAAATCTGTATGTTTGGGTGTTCTTGTGTTGTATAACATTCTTAAAAATCTGTATGTTTGGGTGTTCTTGTGTTGTATAACATTCTTAAAAATCTGTATGTTTGGGTGTTCTTGTGTTGTATAACATTCTTAAAAATCTGTATGTTTGGGTGTTCTTGTGTTGTATAGCAATCTTAAAAATCTGTATGTTTGGGTGTTCTTGTGTTGTATAACATTCTTAAAAATCTGTATGTTTGGGTGTTCTTGTGTTGTATAACATTCTTAAAAATCTGTATGTTTGGGTGTTCTTGTGTTGTATAGCAATCTTAAAAATATGTACGCTTGGGCGTTCTTGTGTTGTATAACATTCTTAAAAATCTGTATGTTTTGGCGTTCTTGTGTTGTATAACATTCTTAAAAATCCTTATCTTTGGGCATTCTTGTTTTGGATGACAATTGTAAAAAAATCCATATGTTTGGGCATTCTTCTTTTGGATAACAGTCTTAAAATTCTTTAGTTCAGGGGTTCTTGGGTTGGATAACAATCTTTAAGATCCATATTCCGTCATTCTTATGTCGGATGATAATCTTAAAAAGCTCTCTAAACTATAGTATGGCGTCACCAGTCATTGCTTCCAAAACCATGTATAAACTTGGAACTTGCAATCAACTGACCGACTAGTTTACAAACAAGTGTGGCGGTGGGGTAGCCTCATGGTTAAAGCTTTCACTCGCCACACCAAAGACCAAGGTTTGATTCCCCACATGGGTGCATTGTGTGAATCCCATTTTGGGTGTCCCCCGCCGTGATATTCCTGGCGGTCAGGTAGCCTAGTGGTTAAAACGTTTGCTCATCGCGCCGAAGATCCGGGTTTGATTCCCGACATGGGTACAATTCGAGCGAGTCATATCGTCTGAGTGATTAATCAAATTCGACAAAAGGGACAAATCAGCTGCTCAAAAACACATTGATTGTGTCGCGAGTGTGTAGAGTCTGTTATAGCTAATCATCAGGTTGGATGTGGCGCGGCCAATCAGATTTCATTTTGATGTCATGTGATATTTGTTTACACACAAGCAGGAAACATGGCTTCGTCTGCTGCGAAGAAGCTATACCTCAACTGTTCATCCTCAATTTCTAATTCTTTCATGCATGTTGCGATGGAGAATCTGGTCTTTCGTCCAACAACTTCTCTCTTTCTTTGTTTGGGCATTGCCGTCTTCTTCACACAATATCGCGCAGCAGATGACTGCTGCCATGTCTGCTTCAGACAATATCGCGCAGCAGATGACTGCTGCCACGTCTGCTTCACACAATATCGCGCAGCAGATGACTGCTGCCACGTCTGCTTCACACAATATCGCGCAGCAGATGACTGCTGCCACGTCTGCTTCAGACAATCATGAGATCGACACTCAATCATCAGATCGAATCGTGTGAGTGGTAGTAAATCGATCAGTCGATATTCACTGTATTGAAATCGGCATGCTGTTACGACGTGTCGAGCCGTGTGAGTTGCGCTTAAGATGGCTGGATCCCTGGTGCTTCTTACATAAAACAATTGAGAGATGGAGAGATCCATACTTTCTTGAATACTGGCAGAATATCTGCAGATTTAAGCACAGAAGATATTGCTGCTGACTATTGTTAGGAAGTGGTTAAAATATATTTATCATTCAATAATAATGGGTTTGTTCGAAACACTGACGGCGAAGGGTGGCCAACTGATAATGCTGTGCAGAGTTGTCTCCCTTTTCTGGATCAAAAGTTTTGTTTGTTTCTAGTTTAACGATTCACTATGCAATATATCAGCTATATGTCAGCGTATCCTAATTGCATATATCAATGCTCATGATGTCAGTCATTGGATCGTTTGGTCAAGACTTGATTATTTACAAACTGCCGCCATATCTGTAATATTGCTGAGTGTGGCATTGAACAACAAACAAACAAACAAACAAAAACTAAATGTTACCTGTTCAAAGCATTAAGAAACATGATATACTCACTTTCTCTCCATCAAGTATGATTTCTTACTAAAATTCTATTTTTTTCTAGAAATGCTCATGTAAATTTTCCTGTCATCAAATAGTAAATGGTAAATTAAGAATGAAACTAAATTATGATATTGTTTGATAAAGTTTAGATGTGTTTTTCTGGAATTAACTGGACATGAAATCCTTCTTCCTTTATCATGTTTATTCAGAAAACATTAAGATGGACTCCAAAAAATGCAGAATATTTACGCTTCTCTGTCCAAAGGGAGTTTGATGATTCACGATTAGAACTAATATCCCTATCAAAACTTGAGTAGCATGTTTCAGCTGGATCAACAAAAATGTGATAAATAGAACTATGAACTGATTGACCCTAATTTTGAGAGAAAACTCCCATTTAATCAGGACGACCAACCTCGGTGATGTTGAGCAGTATGTTACATTTTGTTTTTTTAGCTCGATTAAATGAGGAAATTACTTTCTTTGAAAGCAGCATGGAGCATACGTAAATGTTATTTTCTAATCTAAGGTTCTACTTGTTTCGTACATGTCAATTGAAAGGAGCATTAGATCAATACATTTACTGCAGGGTGACTCACTGCCAAATCATGCATTAAATCGATTTATGTAATTTATCGTCCGAGTTGATGGGGTTACTGGGTGCATGGCACATACATCTAAACTATGCCACTGTCGGCTGAGATTTGATACGGTTCATGTGATGTGATGTGTGATATGATTAGGTATTGGAGTCACAGAGATCGGGCATCTTGCTGTCAAGGACATGCTGATCATCTGATTCCTGGCTGCAAACTCTAGAATTGTGCCGTTTTATGAAAACACCATTCTTAACTATCTAAGATAAGTTTGATCTTTGTAAGAATTTTACAAAAGTGTTCAAAAGTATAATATTTTTTGGTAATATTAACAGCAGTGGCAATGTTATGCTGCCATGGCTTCTGAAAGAGTTACCTCCCCTGCATTAGGAAACTGTTCAGACCCTTGTGTATACAAGCTGGGACTGGGTTCAAATTTAGCATGATTCAGCAGGTTTAGGAAGGACTAGAGACAGTTCCCTGTGGACAGCCTCCCTGGTCTTGTGGTAGAACGTCCGCCCGGAGAGCGGAAGGGCATACGTCATACCAAAAGACGTTAAAAAAATGGTACTTGTTGCTACCCTATCTGGTGCTCGGCTCGGAGTCAGTATTCTGTGTCAGAGTGGGGTGTTCATGTTAAACTACAGCATCGTATCTCAGTGGGCTAGCACTATAAATCAGCAGCAGTCCGGACAAGTACAAACAGACAGACAGACACAGACACCACAGTCACACAGACACAGACACACACACGCACATGCACACACACACTCACATGCACACGCACACACACACACACACACACACACACACACACACACACACACACACACACACACACACACACACACACACACACACACGTGCATGCATGCATGTTGCTATAAGTGCAATAATCTTGGATGCGACATTAACATGATTAAGCCCCATTTCACCTCACTAGTTCCCCATGTTCCCTGTGGATTATTTCTTTTGCCATGAGGAAGATGGCAACTCTGAAGCAAATAGTTTGTTGACTGGTGAAAATTAAAATTAACTTCTGAATTTGCTGTGTGTTTTGTTTCTCAGACTGAATGTATTTGATGGTTAAAGTAGATCTCCTCATCAACATACAACAACTAATACAGGGAAACCTTGCTAATCCCTGACCCTGTCTATCTGGAAACCTCCCCTTCATTGTTTACTTTTATACAAGCGTTTGCTCGTCATGCAGGAGAGACTCTGATTTGATTCCCTATATGGCTACTATGTGTGGAGTCTATTCTGGTGTGGCTACCCACACTAAATGTTGTGCATATGAACGGGGTATTAGTCATCTTGACTACTGTCCAGCTAAACAAGGTTTCACTCTTTCTATTTTGGCACCCGTGAAGATCCGTGGTAGAATAGGTCTACAGCAGCCCAGGCTAGCCATAAGCCGCGACTATGCTTGTCGTAAGAGGCGACTAACGGGACCGGGTGGTCAGGCTCTCTGATCTGGTTTGATGCATTTCCTCGTATCCCAACTGCATGGATCGATGCTCATGATGTCAATCACTTGTTGTCTGATCCAGGCTCAATTATTTACAGACGGCCGTCATATAGCTGGAATATTGCTGAGTGCGACATTAAACAACAATCAAACAAACAAAACTATATATTTTGGTAAGCAACTGCAATTCTCTATGCAGAATCGTGTCCCTTAGCTTCCAGGATCAGCTGATTGTGAAATTGAATCAGCTGTGTTTGTGTGTTCACCAAAGTGTTTAATGGCTATCACTTAAGTCATTAAGTTAGTCTACTATTTTAACTGACTGCCTTCATAGTCTTGTAGACAGTGCGTCTGTTTGATGGAGGTGGAGGTCGGTGGTTCGATCTCCTGGCTGTGTCATACCAAAAGAATTTAAACGATGATACTTGTTGTTACCCTGCCTGGCTCTTGGCTTTAAGGGTATATAACAAGCACTGTGTCTAAGTGGGGTATGCTTGTTAAACTGTGGTATGGGCTCTCAGTGGTCTAACACACTAAAACCAACAGAAGGCTGGAATGGTAAAAGCAGAACAGTGTACATTGCATGTCGCTGAATAAGTGCAGTAATCTTGAATGTGACATTCAGCCCCATTTCACCTCACCTTATATGGTTGATGACATCATTGCATTCATAAATGACATCATATCTGCCTAAAAACTGTTTGAGATTGTGTAGAAAGAGTCTGATTGCAAGTTGACAAGTTTCATATTTTGGAGACATAAATGCAAAGTTTCAGTAATGCAAACAAAGACCACTTTTAATTCACACTTGCGTTAATTTTAATATTTGCAGTCATTCGTAAGAATTTATTTGTTTACTGAATAATTAAAACAGAAATCTTGACATGAAATTTTTTTTTTTTCCTGAACCTATATTCAGGTGTTTTTTCTGCACCATATACAAGGAAAGAAATGGCCACTAGTCTGCTAGTTCTTGACTCGTGAACATTTTGAGTTGTTTCCTCTTCAAATGTTACAAGACCCTTAAAGATTCAGGGTAGAATAGGTCTTCAGCAACCCATGCTTGTCGTAAAAGGCGACTATGCTTGTGGTAAGAGGCGACTAATGAGATCAGGTGGTCAGGCTCGCTGACTTGGTTGATGCATGTCATCCTATCCCAATTGTGTGGAACGATGCTCATGATGTCAATCACTGGATTCCAGACTTGATTATTTACAGACCACCGTCATATAGCTGGAATATTGCTGAGTGCGGCGTTCAATAACAAAAAAACAAAACAAACAAACATAACTAACCATACCAAAATGACCCCCAGGTTACAGAAGACCAATTGTGTCTACCCATGATATAATATCAGAATTTTAGACAGTTTATCTCTTTCAACGCTGACATTAAAACTGCAATAATACAGCTTAAGATAATGTTTCTACGACTCAAAGTTCAAATAAATCGCAAATCTATTTTCGAGCAAAGTATCTATTGCTGCACTTGTAACCCCTTGCTAATATAGTATGTACTTAAGAACCCCTCGACATCAAGCACATCGTCTCATCCCCCAAGTTTTTCTACATCACTCACACAAAGGTAATTAATTACATGGTAAATCATCTCAGCTGCTGCTACTGCTGCTGTAATAGGCTTATGTTCTGTAATGGTCTAAATGATCGGATTGGGAAAATGATAGCATATAGCAATGTAAGAGGCTTGCATTAGTGCCAATTGCTTGGGAAATGGGGACTTGGACATTATCTTGCCAGGTTGGAACTCTCCGACTGTTATGACAGTCTAATGCCCGTGTGTCAGTTGTCATGCTAATATGTTTTGATTAAAGGTGGGACACTTCTTATTCCGAATCACGATGTGACGGGAGCTATTTTTGTGCGTGAAGGATAGTTTATGCTTTTTTAGAAATATTATTGTGTATGTGTTTGTCAGTGCTGTTGTGATACATAATAATTACGAAAATGGTTGAGTGTGTGTCAATGGTAGGAATTACTCTGAAGCTTTAACTCATCAAGCAGTAACATGATATCACTTAGAAGTCAGAACTTATGATTTCTTCTCCTCCTTAGCTGCTCATGAAAGTGAACTAATGTTAAGTTTTCGGTTCCTTAGATTCAAATGCTGTAGAAGAACTTGTAGACTTTCAAACACTGTCTGGGGATACCTTAACATAAGACAGTTGTATAACACAAGGGATAGGGTGTTGGCCTTTACCTAAGAGTATTCTCTTTTAATCAGTAACTAGTTTCGAGCTTGAGTGCTGAGACAGTGGTAATCAAGTCTGTGTGTCTGGCTGTTCTTGTGTCTGTCTGTATGTGTCTGTGCTAGTGGTTGTGCCTGTATGCCTGTCTGTCTGTGCTGAGTGCATGCGTGCGTGCATGCGTGTGGGAGCGCGGGGTTTGTGTCTGTGTCTGTGCCTGTGGTTGAGCCTGTGTGTGTGTGTGTGTGTGTGTGTTGTGTTGTGTTGTGTTGTGTTGTGTTGTGTTGTGTTGTGTTGTGTTGTGTTGTGTTGTGTTGTGTTGTGTTGTGTTGTGTTGTGTTGTGTTGTGTTGTGGTGTGTGTGTGTGTCTGTGGTTGTGCCGGTAAACCTGTCTGTCTGTGTCTGTCTGTCTGTTTGTGTGTGTCTGTGTGTTTCTGTCTGTACGTGTCTGTCTCTGTTTGTGTGTGTCTGTGTGTGTTTCTGTCTGTACGTGTCTGTCTCTGTTTGTGTGTGTCTGTGTGTTTCTGAGTGCGTGATTTCCCTGCATTGGCAGCTTGTATCTATGACCTTTGTGAATGTACTTGAGTTACAGATATCAGTAGGGCTGCCTATTGACATCAATGACATTCGTATATCAGTGGATGGATGTAATATGTCCTCGGAGACTGTCCATACACGGAATGGGAATATCATTACACCAAATAATTTACCTCTGAAACATTTGGCAAACCTTAGACAAATGTCAAACAATCAATCTGGAGAGCCTTGGTCTTATGGTCGAAGTTGCCTATTGCCAGTCATCACTGCAAATGGAGGCGGTCGGGTAGTCTAGTGGTTAAAGCGCTCGCTCGTCACCCCGAAGACCTGGGTTTGAATCCCGACATGGGTACAATGTGTGAAGCCCATTCCCGGTGTCCCCCGCCTTGATATTGCTGGAATATTGCTAAAAGCGACGTAAAACCAAACTCACTCACTCACTCACCACTGCAAATGCTGTGTTCATTTCAGAGTGCAGCCATGGGGACTTTTACACACAAAGGTCCTTAATGGCGCAAAAAATAAATATCACTGTGCCATAAGGGCGCAACATGATATCCCCCCCCCGAACTACTTTTTGATTGTACCTCTAACTATTAACTCTAATTCAATGCCAAGTTTCATCGTTTATTGTATTGTAACGTCCAAAGTCTTCAGTTAGCATTCAGTAATGATAAGTTTAACATGTTTTGATTCGCTGGTTCAATTACAAGGCCAAAACGGCTTCAAACTTTCATTTTCGGTCTTGTATCCCTGTCACAAATGGCCATGAGCTTGTTGTGGCATCTGAAAAACAAAAGCTGACGAAAGGTCCTAGTTTATTTAACTTTTTTCTGAAACCACCATATTTTCTTGAGTATAGTGCGCACCCAAGTATAATGCACACCCCTCTCTAGTGGATTCAGTATTTTGGATTTTTTTTTAGAATATTATGTGCAGAAAAAATTACACTGTACCCCTTCAGTGAATTCTGGTAAACGAACAGGTGATAAGAAACTTTGTCAGTACAAATTTGAAATTTGAGATAAAAAATCACCAGACGTGTTGATTTACCATTTAAATTGTATTTTTTGTTCTGCTAGGCATTGTTTTACATCCAGGGATTAAGATTACCTTGTATATTTTCTCGTAAACTAAGCCAGAAACAGCCATCAGCTGTACACACGTTTTCTTGGAATCTACCGGTGATTTGGTTAAAACTTACCCAATGATATATCTTTAAAGGATTTTGATGCAAGGATAGGGGGAAAAATTGTATAAGAAACTATTTTTTATCAGGAATAATATATTTCAATATCTTGTTATTTTAGTTGCAGTTTTTACTAAATATATTTATAATAATAATAACCCTAAGTGTAGCACATCGGTACAGCTGATCGCTATTGACGGTTATTTTTTTTCACATGGAACCATTGTTGACATAGAATCATCAAACTACAACAAATATGACTTTTAGCATGTCAAAGTATTGCATTTATGATTTATTTATCCATTCTCTGTCAACTTAAGTTCGTTTCAAGGCGTCAATAGCGGTAATCTGACCCTGATTGCTGTTAATAATGGTGAGTTGTGCGACCTCCCGTCGCTTCACACACGATTTCACAGAAATCAATTAAGACAATATTAAAAGAAATTTTGAATAAAAATACTTTAGTGTGGATTTGTTGACATGGTATTTTTGGTGTTAAGTGCTCACGGTAATGTCTTTGCGTTGAGGGAGAAAAACATCAAAACTCATTATTGTATATGTGCACCCCCTTCTACACAGCCATGTTTTTTTTTTTAAATGTGCAAACTATGCTCAAGAAAATACATATACGAGCTGCTTGAAATCACAATATATTTTTTTGGAAATACATCTATAAATTAATGTAAGACTGTACACGTATGCTGTGATGCATATCTGATACGTTTTCTAAATGATCCCATCCAAAAAGATGTAGGTGGGTCCTTGTTCTATATGAAAATGGTAGTTGGCAGTATGTCTATTTTTAAGATATATTTATCTTACATTGACAGGTACTGCAATGATAGATGTATGAGGGAAATGTTGTGTAACATGACATACCATATTCAATATAATAAGCGCCCAGGGCGCTCTCAAAATTAGAAATAGGGTGCTCTTATTGGAATATTATTTTGGTGGAAAAAACAGACTTTTTATGGTTTATGCTGACGGCCTGACTGTTTATATACGACAGATATATTTTTCCAGAATTTATTTGCCCATAATTAAGGGTGCATAAAACACGAGTCCGTATTATACACGAATAAATAAGTCTTGTGTACATTGATCAATCGGAAGGGGTGCTAATTGGGATTGTTCACTTGCCAATATATTAGCAAATATCGCCGTGGGCGCTTATTAGAACTGGGCGTTTATTACGTCGAATATGGTAATTACATTCCATAACTTGTTTGTGTCCATACAATAGGAGCCTTCCCCTGATCTCAGATAGAAATTCAGCCCACTAGCCCTTGTTTGTCCATCTAATACTGACAGTAACTGAACGCTTTTGTAAGGGAAGTACTCATGTTTTCACATATTTTTTCGTCCAGTAAGCATTTCAGGTTAATTTCTCTGATGAATTTTATGAGTATGGTGATGAGCCATGGTGATGCATGTCCAGCATTGTGGACATCAGGGGTTGAAATTCACATGTCTGCTAGTCTGAAAGGAGTTAAATTCAGGAAGGACCCGAGACATTTCCTTGTGCACTTTTACCATTAGGTTGATGGCACCTTGGTAGCAGATCCTTTGTATGGACGAGTGAAAATAAAAATTGCTTTCCACCTCAGCTCTTATGGAAAGAATTATCATCACATTTTAAGTTCTTTGCAGAAATAGATTCAGTAATGCCAGTAACCTTGTTTGAGACACTGTAACTGTGGCACTAGCAGGATCCTAATGGTCTAATATTAGCTTGTCTTGCCCTATATGTAACTTAACAAATGTTAAATATTATTGAAGACTTCCACTTGCCATAGTTTCAGTGTATGTAAAAAAAACCCGCTTCTTTTACACAAGATGGTAGCCAAGTGGTTGGTTTGTTTGCTTACCGCAAATATATCCTGAGTTTGATTCTTCATGGTAAATTGTGTGTAAACCATTTGTGACGTCCTGTGCGGGTTTGTGACGGAGTTATTTCTGTAGAGACACGTTTATACTCTGGTCATGTGCTCATAGAGCGGAGTCTCAATAGCCTTGTCTCCCTAAGTGGGATTGATTCCATACTTTCAGAAGAGTTATTTGAATGCATGACACTTTTTTATGGATAACAACTTCTTTTATTATTTGTAACGAAGAGAAAAGTTATAGTTTTGTAGACATCCCAGTTTCGCAGACATGATACTATCCACTTGAGGACGTTCCATGCATAGTAAATATGGAGTAATGGTGGACCCCAGCTGCTTCCTCCCAGGCTGTTCGGGCGCTACAATGGCCCAAAATAGGTGTTAAATCAGAACTGATGGGGGATGCAAGGTTTGAGTCATATTAGTTGGCATGAGGTATTGATCTTTGATGTTGTATTCCTGGTGCTGCCTCTTGTTCGTAACGGAGAGAAGGGGATTATTAGGTCTATTAATTATTAGAACAGACTATTGCATTAGTGATTGCTTGCTCACTCACTTTCACACCCATTCACCAGACCACTCTTCCGACTAATACTCCCCCAGTCACCCACTCCACCCACTTACTGACCCCACTCTCCCACCCACCAACCCATCAACCCACCCACCCACTAACACACCCCACTCTCCCCACTCTCCCATCCACCAACCCACCCACCCACCCACCCACCCACTAACTCACCCCACTCTCCCACCCACCAACCCACCCACCCACTCCACCCACTTACTCACCCCATTCTCCCTGCCACCAACCCACCCACCCACTCCACCCACTTACTCACCCCACTCTCCCACCCACCAACTCCATTCACTTACTCACCCCACTCTCCCTGCCACCAACCCACCCACCCATTCCACCCACTTACTCACCCCACCCTCCCTTCCACCCTCCCTTCCACCCACCCACTCTACCCACTTACTCACCCCACCCCCCCACCCACTCCACCCACTCACCCATTCCACCCACTTACTCATCCCACCCTCCATTCCACCCACCCACCCACCCACTCCACCCACTTACTCACACCACCCTCCCACCCACTAAACCCACTCACCCATTCCACCCACTTACTCACCCCACCCTCCCTTCCACCCACCCACTCCACCCACTTACTCACACCACCCTCCCACCCACTCCACCCTCCCACCCACTCCACCCACTTACTCACACCACTCTCCCACCCACTCCACCCACTTACTCACCCCACCCTCCCTTCCACCCACCCTCCCACCCACTCCACCCACTTACTCACCCCACCCTCCCACCCACTCCACCCACTTACTCACCCCACCCTCCCTTCCACCCACCCTCCCACCCACTCCACCCACTTACTCACACCACCCTCCCACCCACTCCACCCACTTACTCACCCCACCCTCCCTTCCACCCACCCTCCCACCCACTCCACCCACTTACTCACCCCACCCTCCCTTCCACCCACTCCACCCACTTACTCACACCACCCTCCCACTCACTCCACCCACTTACTCACCCCACCCACCCTCCCACCCACTCCACCCACTTACTCACACCACTCTCCCACCCACTGCACCCACTTACTCACACCACTCTCCCACCCACTCCACCCACTTACTCACCCCACCCACCCTCCCACCCACTCCACCCACTTACTCACCCCACCCACTCACCCACCCACTCCATCCACTTACTCTTCACTTTTATTTCAGTGCTTGTAGGCCACGGGCCTTTTTGTACAGACGGAATACAATTAAGGTGCAAACAGTATCAGATATAAAACACATTTCTTTGCTTTCCTACAAAAGCAGTTTTAACATAATTGCACATTATACATGTTGGAGTTTTTGTGTTCTTACAGCATTGGCATAAAACAAGTACTTTGCTGTATGCATATTGATAATAGGGTCTTGCAATGACAGTAGTGTATTAAACTTCAGAATATTTGTAAAGATGTAAAATTTAGATTTTATGTAACTTGGCTAAGATGGCTATAAGCTGGACAAATTAACAAAAAGTGATATTAATTTTTGATGATATGTTTTAAGTTACGAACTTTACATTTTCTTAATTCACGAAGAATATTATAATGTCGTCCACGTTCAATTTCTAAATTGTGAGAACTAAGCCAAAATGAGTCAATGTGGTTCTGAATTTATTTACGGTAATACTACTCAAATAGTTCTCACATAAAATGGATGTTTTAAACTGTGCATAATAAGCCATTTTGGGGCTTTCAGATAAATCACTATGCCAAACCTGAGAAAAGTTGTCTTTTAACCGTTGACGTAACATGTTAAAATACGGTTTTATTACCGTATGCTTGAAAGAAGCAGACATCACCAAATCCTAATCTACAAATAACAGTTTTAAGTTTCTTTACCCAATTTACGTGGCCTTGTTTATCGTACAAGTGCAATATATTGTAACATTTTTGGGGTAAGCTGGGGTGTGGGTGTGCTGGGTGTGGGTGTGCTGGGTGTGGGTGTGGGTGTGGGTGTACTTGGTGTGGGTGTACTTGGTGTGGGTGTGCTGGTTGTGGGTGTGGGTGTGCTGGTTGTGGGTGTGGGTGTGCTGGGTGTGGGTGTACTTGGTGTGGGTGTGCTGGGTGTGGGTGTGCTGGGTGTGGGTGTGCAGGGTGTGGGTGTGGGTGTACTGGGTGTGGGTGTGGGTGTACTTGGTGTGGGTGTGCTGGGTGTGGGTGTACTTGGTGTGGGTGTGGGTGTGCTGGGTGTGGGTGTGGGTGTACTTGGTGTGGGTGTGGGTGTGCTGGGTGTGGGTGTACTTGGTGTGGGTGTGCTGGGTGTGGGTGTGCTGGGTGTGGGTGTGCAGGGTGTGGGTGTGGGTGTGCTGGGTGTGGGTGTGGGTGTACTTGGTGTGGGTGTGCTGGGTGTGGGTGTACTTGGTGTGGGTGTGGGTGTGCTGGGTGTGGGTGTGGGTGTACTTGGTGTGGGTGTGCTGGGTGTGGGTGTGCTGGGTGTGGGTGTGCAGGGTGTGGGTGTGGGTGTGCTGGGTGTGGGTGTGGGTGTACTTGGTGTGGGTGTGCTGGGTGTGGGTGTGGGTGTGCTGGGTGTGCTTATTCAAAACTAATGCCACCGTCCTCAATATACCGGCAAAGTCAAGGCTGCCTGTAAATAATCTATACAAGCAGACGAACTAGTGACTGAAAGCATGAGCACTCATCCAGATAATCAGGTAGAATCAGCTGGGTCATGAGCCATGTGATGCTGCAGAAGAGGATGTTGGGGATCAAAGCTTCCCTGGGTACTCAACTGGTATGTGGGATAGAAGTGATACATTGATGTTTTTCGTTTAATGCCGCAGCTATATGATGGCGGTCTGCACGTAATCCAGAGACACGGGTTCGATTCCCGACATGGGTACAATGTGTGAAGCCCATTTCTGGTGTCCCCTGCTGTGATATTGCTGGAATAGTGCTAAAAGCGGCGTAAAAACCATACTCACTCACTCACTCACTCACTCACTAACATCCTCTTAGATAAAAGCACAAACAAACAAGAACATGAAGGGCAGAATTAATTTCGAGTCGCATGTGGTCTAGAGTAGCTTCCGATATTTCCTCTTGGTAGATGGCTAGCCTTGGCGGCTCTGTTATGACCAGGCATTAAGGTATGAGTGTCTGCCTCTGTTTACAGCACCTGGATCCAGTGTGTCACCAGCTGTTCGAGTTCTACCGCTCCAAGCAGTCCGACCTGCGCATCTTCGCCCTGGAATATGTCCCGACTCTCATCTGGCTGTATCTCAGTTGCCTCAGCCACAATGACAAGAAGGTAGGAATCTTGCTCCTACTATTAGCATCCACCGTTAGCGGGGAATTTATCCTCTGACTATGATAAATACCCTGCCCAATTCACCATAGCTTTGTTTCAGAAGCGACGTCAGCAGATCCATTTGTCTTTTCGATAACTTTGCACAGGATTTTTCTTGCGCATGACCTTGAAACCAACAACCAATCAAACTCCCTCTTCTGAACAGATCTACATTTAAAACTCAAAAACTAAGTGGACACAATTTATGGATAACAAATTCTTTAATTACTGTAAAGGCAACATTTCGGAATAGATCCTTATACCATTGTCAAGCATGACTGCGACGTTTCGGTACAGATCCTTATACCCCTGTCAAGCATGACTGCGACGTTTCGGTATAGATCCTTATACCCCTGTCAAGCAAGACTGCGACGTTTCGGTATAGATCCTTATACCCCTGTCAAGCAAGACTGCGACGTTTCGGTATAGATCCTTATACCCCTGTCAAGCAAGACTGCGACGTTTCGGTATAGATCCTTATACCGTTGTCAAGCAAGACTGCAGGGCTCGAAAAATTTGTTCATCCCTACTTGTCCTGCAGGGCAAGTACTTTTTATTTTGTACTCGTCCTGCCAAATTTTCACTTGCCCTATTGCTCAATGCTGAACAGACAATATCATGTATCATGTACCATATAACCACTGAAAACAAAGTAAATAAATTGAACCATCTGTTAAAATACTGACAAACCTACTGTTTTCCAAATCCTGAGCAGTTTCTTTCTTTAACACATCTGCTATAGATTGGGTGAATGCCTTGCAAGCATGATCATTCAAATAATTTGTACCAAGTATTACACCATTCTTAGACTGCAACTGACAAAAACTTGGAAATTTTTAAAATGGTTCCCCTTCTATTGCAAAATAGTAGGCTGTTGTGAATAGCTTTTCATAAACTTCACAGTTTTTTTTTCAACTTTTTGCATTGACTTGGCAAACTGCGCAGTCTGGGGTTTGTCAAACATTTTATCATGTTCACAGCACTGAATATGCTTCCTACTTTTAGCGTGAAATTTCAAAGTTTCTTTTCTGAAATTATGATGTAAACCAGTTACGAGTCCACATTTGGGATCAGATAGTTTGGGGTATTTTCGACAGACAGTGCAATGCAACTCACTGTCATCATCGTCAAATTTTGCCCATTCAAATTCACTTAACCACGCAGATTGTACAACACATTTTCGCTTTTGAGTATCGTATTGTTTTTGACTTAGTTTTCGTTTCTTCGCCTGTGCAGTCAACTTTTTGTGGGCACGACCCTCCGACGAGAAAGTTTTTCTCATATCCGCCATTTTGGTTTACCGTATTTTCTTGAGTATAGTGCACCATTTTTTTCCAAAAAACACAGCTGTGTAGAAGGGGGTGCGCATTATACACGAAATAATGCGTTTTGATGTTTTTTCCCCGATGGAAATACATTACCGTGAGCGTGTAACACCGGAAATATCATGTCAACAAATCCATACTGAAGTACGCAAATTAGTCATGTAATTACACTGTCTGGCTATAAAAAGTGTTCTTTGTATATCTGGACTTATGTTTGAAACTTATTTCATTAATTTTATTCAAAATTCCTTTTAATATTGTTTTTATTAATTTCGGCGAAGTCGTGTGTGAAGTGATAGGAAGATCGCACAACTCACCGTTATTAACAGCACGGTCAGATCACCGCTATTGACGCCTTGAAACGAACTTTAGTTGACAGAGAATGGATACATGTATCATAAATGCCATACTGTGACTCGTTAAAAGTCATATTTGATTTTGTTGGATGATTCTATGTCAACACGTAGTTCTCGCGATCACGTGCACGGGAGCCTTGACGGTGACTGGTCAGACTGGTTCTATGTAAAAAATAATAGCCGGCAATAGCGATCAGCTGCTTCGCTTAGGGTTATTATTATTTAAATATGTTATGTAAAAGCTGCACCTTAATTAACAAGATATTGGAATATATTATTCCTGATAAAAAAATAGTTTCAGATACAATTTTTGCCGACTCTTACATTAAAATCCTGTAAAGTTATATCATTGGGTGTGTCTTGACCGAATCACCGGTAGTTAGCAACCGGCCGCTTACATCAATAAATAAAGACTGGTTTCAGCGCAAAGCCTGCGCAAAGATACATCAAGAGACAAACCTCAGCCTAATTGTTAATGCTATATGCGACATAAATATCGATCGGCTGAATGGCTGTGATTTTCTTGTCAATATATCGCACATCAAAACAAATATAAATTAAACTGCTGTAAGTATCTGCTCGTCCGTCAGGACGAGTATTTGATAATTTTAGCTTGCCCGACATCAGTTACCACTCGTCAATACGAGCGGACGAGTGGATTTTTCGAGCCCTGGACTGTGGAACATATCTTCACATTGATGTCACAACATGAAAGTATTTTAATAGCGTTTTGATTTGCTAAGAATCCTATTAAGCCCTGATGAAGTTTCTAGGTGTGTCAGCACCATTCTTGTGGGATTATATGTATAAACCCTACACACTCATCAAAGACCTTTAGTTATTACACATATGGAGACCTGTGAAGATCCGAGGTAGAATAGGTCTTCAGCAACTCATGCTTGCCGTAAAAGGCGACTAACGGGATTGGGTTGTCAGGCTCGCTGACTTGGTTGATGCATAATAACTCTACTAATAGTTGTTAGGAAAACATGGGAAAGGTTCAAATGTTGTTGCATTTATGTGGATAAATTAAAATAACATTCAGTCTTTTCTATCTTGTGTCCCTCAAGTGTAGCCACATGCCAAGATAAATGAAACCATTTCCATGGACCAGCCATCAATGTTCCCAGTTATCGGATAACAGAAAAAGCCCTCAAATGAGCTAGACTATAATTGTTTATTTGTTCATGAAATTGCAGTTGAATAATTTCTTGATTTTGTTAGCAATGACTTACATCAGTAGCAAGATTGTATTTGGCTTCATCAAACATTTAAATTATGTCTCATAATAATTGTCACAAAAAGCAACATTTTAGAAAAGTGATCAAGTAGTTATTATTTAAATATCATATACTGTAAAAAAAATAATAGTTGTCTTTGCAATATCATTTCCTGGTTCCTGCCCAGAAAGTATTGATAAAAGGAACTAGTTTGTAAGATAAAAGGAAAGTAGCATCCCAACATGGCCACGCCCTGTCACCAATCTATAAACTGTATTGGCATCTGTCGGTGCCGCTACAATATGCCCTTGGGACATGACCAATGCATTTGTCTCTGTCGTTCATCAATACTGGAAAATTACTAATATCACGATATCAAGTGGGGAAATATTTCAAGCAGCATCGAAAAAGTAAAAGTTTTACAGTATTGGAAAATAGTTTTGTAATATGGAATGGAAGACTTTCTTAGGGCAGTCATTTATGGCTGGAAATATCAAATTGATTTCTCAATTAATACAGCGTTCCCTTGGAGCTTTTTAATGGGATTTAGCTTTGATTTAATGTATTGAAAGATGAAAACAACATAAATACTCTGTGTCTCATCATTGGGAAGAGCATGGCTGGCCCAGTCTAAAGCGACGCTATTCACTGTCCACATTTGAGTTCCTTAGGAATACCAGAATCATTTAGGATCATCTTGGTTCTCCCTGATTGTTTCTTGGTTTGTCAGTACCATACCATGGGTTTCACAAAAGTGTTAAATGTTGAGGACCAGCATCGCTTCAGGCTTTCCTCCCACATCATGATCACATGTCAAAATGTTACTGAAATACTGTTCAAATGGGCGTAAAACTCAACTCACTCACCTATTTTTATACCTTTTCCTTGTGTTTTGAAAGTTCCTTGGCTCCGTAAAACTGAAAAACCATTAGACCTTCAGTGATTTTACTTGCCCTACAACTTTTCTGAAATTGAAAGTGGAGTGGTTGGGTAGTCTAGTGGTTAAAGCGTTTTACCATCATGCCGAAGACCGGGTTTCATTCCCAGTGGGTATTAATGATACTTCTATGTGAAGTGTTGATACAGTCGTTGATTTCACACATAATAGGGGGAACAGGTGTCCATAATCAGAGATGTCTCACGTAGGATTTCCAGGATGTAATGGCCAGTTTGAATCCTGGTTTGCCCCGATTACGATCCCTTTCTTTTCAACACCAAACCCGTCCTTGTGGGTTTCAACAAAGTGGTTACTGTCTAATGTCTGTGTCACTTCAAACCCGTAAAGGTCCGGGGTCGAATAGGTCTTCAGCAAACCATGCTTGCTGTGAAAGGCGATTATGCTTGTCCTAAGAGGCGACTAACGGGATCGGGTGGTCAGGCTTGCTGACTTGGTTGATATATGTCATCGTTTCCCAATTGTGTGGATCGATCCTCATGATATCAATCACTGGGTTGTCTAGTCCAGACTCAATTATCTACCGACCGCTGTCATATAGCTGGAATATTTCTGAGTGCGACGTTAAACAAGAATGAAAGAAACAAACACTTTTGCTTCCCTACGACATTACAATTACATGCCATAATAAGATGATATATGTGTACGAAAACAGAACTATAAAACCTCTTTGCAATGATCTATGCAAACTTGTACAAGACAACAACAAAATATGGAAATGGAGTTTATGAGGCAGTGTAAGTTTTACCATTGCTCATTGTATCAGTTCAGTTGTTTATAGCAAGGACAACATGATTTGTGTAATATCACTCACTCACTCACTCACTCACTCACTCACTCACTCACTCACCCACCCACCCACTCCACTCCACTCCACTCACTCACTCACTCACTCACTCACTCACTCACTCACTCACTCACTCACTCACTCACTCACTCCACTCACTCACTCACTCACTCACTCACTGATTCACTCACTCACTCACTCACTCACTCACTCACTCACTCACTCACTCACTCACTCACTGACTCACTCACTGACTCACTCACTCACTCACTCACTCACTCACTCACTCACTCACCCGCCGACCCACCCACCGACTAGACAAGCAGACTCTGACAGTCCCCAGGAGAAACTTGTACAAATTGCTATGTTGAGGTGAAATAAAACATGCTTTGTAATCACTGTACTGTTTTGTTGTAAGTAACAGGAAGCGTCACCAAGTCTCGTGAAGACTGAAAAAAGAAGTCATAAATTGTAACACAACATTAATCATATAGCGTGCTCACAGTATCGTTATTATTTAGATCTGAAAATAATTAACCAGTCTTTTAAGACAAACCTGGTGGTTGTAGAAAAAGCAAGATTATTGGCTTCATATATGGACAGCTACAAATAAGGCCGCTGTAACTATAGATTTTAATGTTTGATTTTCATCCACGTTTTAACACAGTGTCAGATGGAAAGCTTTCCAATGCATCTGTGTTGAGGTACAGTGGATGTGGTTCACATGAATGTTTGAGGGTGTATTTCATCAACTCAAGAAACAAGGCAGTACACAGTTTTCTTCATCTGTAGGTCCTCATTGGGATTCCATGGTAGAATTGGTCGCAAGGCAACCAATGGTGGTTATAAGTTTGTTTGTCATTTAATGCGGCACTTAGCAATATTCCAGCAATATGATCGCGGTCTGTAAAATAATCGACTCTGGACCAGACAATCCAGTGATTGACATCATGAGCATCGATCCACGCATTTGGGATCGATGACATGTATCAACCAAGTCAGCGAGTCTGACCACCTGATCCCGTTAGTTGCCTTTTTAGAGGTGACTGAATGGTTCAGATGGTCAGGCTTGGTGACAGGATGGATTGCGTGACATCATAACCCGACTGTGAATCGCTGTTCATAATATCAATCACTGGGTGGTTTTGTTTTGTTTGTTGTTTAATGCCGCTCTCGGCAATATTCCAGCTTTAGGATGCTAGTCTGTAAATAATCGAGTCTGGACCAGACAATCAAATGATTGATATCATGAGCATCGATTTTTATGCAATTGGGATACGATGACATGTATCAACCAAGTCAGTGAGTCTGACCACCCAATCCCATTAGTCGCCTCTTATGACAAGCATGTGTTGCTGAAGACCAATTTTAACCCGGATCTTTATGGGTCTAATCACTGGATTGTCTGGACCAGAGTTCATTATTTACAGACCAGTGTCATATTGCTAGAATATTGCTAACGGTGTTGTTTAACAACAAAATAACCAATAATCACCCAGGTATTTGTGTACTATAATATGATGCGTTGGGTAGTGAGTGCTGATAAAATGTAATAATTAATTTATTATAAATGGGTTGGAAGCTGTTCTGAATACTGAATTAGTGTATTAGGCTGGTACTATGGGAATTGATTTGATGAGGTGCATCACTGGAGTCGGTGATCCATGAACTTTGATGGTATCTGAAACTGGTTGCTGCTGTAGGAAGTGGGAATATTACCCAATAGGAATATGTGTGAATAATTCACTGGCTTGATATTCACCATAAGTGGATTGCTACATCGGAGGGGATGGAGGACATAAATAGCTGAGGATTATCTGTGATTGCTTTACATTTTCATGCTGCATTTCATCCCTAGCTGCTGATTAATTAAGCAGCAAAATCAATTAATTTCACTGACTTTGTAGGATTGAGATGGCAGGTCAATATCTAAGCTTTAGCTTGAAGGATTATCAAGGGTCATTGAGATGTCAGCCGACATGGTTTGACCAATGTGTTCATATTTGTTGATTCTACCATTGGTCCCTGTGGGCCATGCCTGGTGTTAGACCCATTACTGAAATAAAATCTACCTGTCAAAACCCTCAGTAGAACAAACAGCCTTTTCCTGGCAGTGTGTGTTATTTGGTAAAGTTTATCTTACCATTTGGTTCAGCTTTGAAATACAGTGACATCTTGTTAATCTGAATTTGTGAAAGTAGCTGGATCAACAAATCTCCAGATTTCAATTTCCAGTTTTTCTTAACTGTCTTCTTAACCTGCAAATACTCTTTATAACCAACCTCTAGACCTATCTGTGAGTATTCTTTATAACCAGCCTCTAGACCTGTCTGCAAGTATTCTTTATAAACAGCCTCTAGACCTATCTGTGAGTACTCTTTATAACCAGCCTCTAGACCTATCTGTGAGTACTCTTTATAACCAGCCTCTAGACCTATCTGTGAGTACTCTTTATAACAAGCCTCTAGACCTATCTGTGAGTACTCTTTATAACAAGTACTCTGGATAACCAACATCTAGACATCTGTGAGTACTCGTGATAACCAACATCTAGACATCTGTGAGTACTCGTGATAACCAACATCTAGACATCTGTGAGTACTCGTGATAACCAACATCTAGACATCTGTGAGTACTCGTGATAACCAACATCTAGACATCTGTGAGTACTCGTGATAACCAACATCTAGACATCTGTGAGTACTCGTGATAACCAACATCTAGACAAGGATGCCTGGACCTTCATGCTTCATTTTAGATGCTGCATATACATTTCATGTAATTAATTAACATTTGATAAAACTTTAAAGATTATAAATAACTATGTGAAAGTGTATTTGGTGCTTTAAGGAAGTTTCCCCTCCAGTGTATATAGAACTGTTCTTCCATTCAATGATGAGATTGATGATAGTTTGCTTTCAACCAAGAAATCAATCATGAAATCTGTGAGTGATTATTTCCAATTGATATTGGTTCATTTTAAAGATTTCTTTTGGAAAATAAAACCTTTTGCAGGGTACCGCCAGACAGTCTAATACCAAATGAGGTTTACAAGCCTGTTTATTTTGTAGAGTATTACCAAATATATAACTGGGACCATTTATGTTTGTTCCTTGTAATGAATGTTTTTTGAAAACAAGGTATATGCAGTGCAATGAGTGAGTGAGTGAGTGAGTGAGTTGGGTTTAATGCCGCTTTTAACAGTATTCCAGTTATATCATGGCGTGTCAGCTTAATATGGGAGGAAAGCCCGAAGTGATGCAGGTCTCAGAGGTTTACCACTTCGGTGAAACCAACGAGCATGGGTATGGTGCTGACAAACCTAGAAACATAATTGGGGCGAACCAGGATTCGAACCCACAATCATAGGTTTCGGGCGTGCCCAAGGGACGCAACTCTGCACAGCGGATCGCGGCGCCTTAGACGACTGGGCCACCAGTGCCCCCATGCTGTGCAATGAAAAGATGTTAACAGACATGGTTACCAAGCCTGTTTGTTAGGAGGATTCCATAAAATATCTTTGTGGAGGGTCTTGAAATCATTTTTATTTACACGAAGAGATAAAAGACCTTGTTAATTGTGTTATTGTTCTGTTCTCATTCACAATCAGCTGTTATTGGAGCATTTATTGCTTTTGCAAACCAATGACAAGGTTCCAGATCGGTTCACTTTGAAGGGCATGGACATGGACATATTCAGTGTTCCTGCTGGCTTTTGAAACTGCCAGTCCAACCCAATTTTTGTCAGTGCCAACTTTGTGCCAACAAATAAAAATCGTATGAAATTTACCTGGTTTTAATTCTTACAACTTTAATTTCAGTGCAGTGTACTCTCATGGCTGACAAATTCAGTGACGTCATTGCTGAAGTGACTTACTTAGATCTACACGTCATTCACACCAAGTTCAACCACTATTTCCTCTTCTTTTTTCCCCTGAATATTTCACTTTGATTCATGACTAAGTCACTACAATTAGATATTAATCTCAACACAAAGCGAAATATTATTTCCTTGCACTAAAAACAGATAACAGGAAGCCCTGATGGTAACAGACAAGCTGACTTCGTTCGAAATGTATACTTTTTTGACTATCAACAATATTTTGTTCAACAACAAAGATTTACAAGACACCTTATTTGCCAGTCCACAGGGACCAGAAGTCAAAAGAATTACCAGTCCAAGCCTAATTTTACCAGTAAAAAACTGGTAATTACCGATAAACGGGAACACTGCATATTTTCATCCAAAATGCCCAAACTGTTTTATTCAAATTTGTTTTGATAGAGAAGAATGTCCTATGAAAAGTTAATGAAATAAAAGTCCTATCGGATTTTTTTGCTTTTTGGAGTAGTCACTGACTGATCAGTGTTTAAAGTTTGACCATTAGCCAACACTGTGTTGTAATAGTGTGGTTTGGGGGAAAGTGACTGAAGAGTGAAGGTTGTGCAGGAGAACCACAAACATGGGGTAATTATTATCTCTCTCCACTGACAAAGACTTCTTGGTGTCCGGTGTGCCGGTCACCACAGTAGCCCCTCTTGTCCAATTATTGTCTTATGGACTGGGATTAACATGTTTCCAGGTGAATTACTGCCATGCATGACATCCCTGGACGTGGCAGGAATAAAGGAGGCTAATTGTGTGCGGAACCACTGACTGTCATGGTGTTGGACTGGTCATCGGCTGTAACATATGATGAGGCCGTTAGTAAAATAGGGCTTGTTTCCTTTCAAGGATTTGAATTTGAGAATTATTTCGTAGTAGGTCCAGTGCATGGTATCCTTGACGACTAACCAACGAATTCATTATGCAGAGTTGCCTCACTTAGCCATGCTAGGATTCGATGACCATGGGTCAGATTTGTAATGATTATGACCCTTGGTTTGTCAGCACCTTCCTACATGTGCTTAGGTGTTTAACGAACGTTGCTGAAGTAGTTCACGCCTACAACCTGCATCACTTTGGACTTCCAGCTCCTCACGCTCCTAGCTAAGTCATTCTTGGTAAAACATCTTTTATCAATTTGTTATAACGGTTCTGTTAAGCTGACATGCCATGATGTAACCGGAATACTGTTGAAAGCGGCGTTAAAACCCATCTCTACCACACTTGAATGGTTTGGAACCAAACATATTCTTTCTATTATATTTTTTTCAAATTTCTTTAAATTTATCATTGGAAATTAGAATAAAAAAATAATTGATTTGTATTACTTGATAATGTTTTCTATAAATTAAAATATTGAGTTTGGTCATTTTATGATATTTTTTGTGGAAAAATTTAACTAAATTCATTGCAACATTCTTTTGCTGATTTTTCTTTTGTGTAACAAGAAACAAAGAATTGTCGCCACTAGCCTTACAGGCTGTCCTATAGTAATTGGCTGACTACCTGGAGATGGGCTCTAATCAGGATAATAGAACATCTCGTTATGTATAATGAGCATTTCTAATAGACAGATGGATGTTACAATAGTAGTTATTGATGAAACAAAGTGAGACAGTGTTTATTCCCCTCCTTGGATGGCACAGAACTCCCCCAAACATCAAGTCTATTGTTTGTTGACCTGCCCCATTCATTATACAAGGAATACAGCATAAAGTAGGTGGAGTGTCCTATGTGGGAAACCTCGAGGCTGTCAAGGTGTCCATGGGTACAATGACATGGATATTTTGCATTCGTCACCACTCGCCCCTTTCCGTAATCTGCAAGAAGACTCGTCCCCCTATCGATGAATGTTATGTGCGAAAAAACGACAAACTAATCAGAATGCGCGTATGATTTCAAGTTCTTCATCAAAGAATCCTTCAGAAATAATTTTTGATTTTATATATGTCCTGCTTCTAAAAATATACCCAAGACACAGTTAAGTGTGTTCAATCACACTGTATAATTCCACAAGTACCGATGTGCTTTAAATTGCATCTGAAATATATATAATATATGGGGAAATATGTGTGAACCAGTTTTAGGTATGCCTGTTTGCGCTAAGACGGAACCCGGTCGCAAAAAATGGCCTTGAGAGGGGCACGAGTCGCTATTCAGCTTGTCCCGGAATAACACGAGTTGGTCACGAATGGGATATTTTGTAGTATTTGGTGTATATGAGGTTGGCTTGTGTTCCAGGTTTTGCTTGGCATGAGAGACAGGCAGATATTTTATTTAGATCTTGCCTTGTAATGTAATACACCTTTGAAAATGTAGGTTAGAATTGGTCTTCAGCCACCCATGCTTGTCATAAGAGGTGACAAATGGATCGGGTGGTCAGGATCGGTGACTTGGTTGATGCATGTCCCCTTTGCATAGATTGATGCTTTTGATGTTAATCACTCAATTGAACGCACGATGCCATTTACAAAGTGGTCAAATGTCACAAATGTTATGTTTGGGATAGCACTTTTTTAGTAAAGTACAGATTCTCGTACTTTTTGGGGGTTGAGTCCTATCCGGGATTTGAACCCACACTGCTAGAGTGAGGCACCTAATCACCAGCATACAAAGTCAGCGATCTAACCCACTCAGCCCCCAAGGCTTCAACGAAGATGAAAGTCCGACAACTGGTTGTCTAGATCACATACTACGTGTACACCTCTAACAAGTGTAAATTGGCACGGCTCCCATGGCCGAAAGCTATGAACACACAATGATATTTAGAAAGTGGTCAAATGTAACAAATGTCATATTTGGGATAACACTTTCTTAGTAAAGTACAGATTCAGTGAGGCACCTTATCAGCCATTAGAGCCGTGGCTTTTGGCTATGGGATCAGTGCCAGTTTACACTTGTCAGAAGACCGCCTCCGTGGTCTTGTTGTAGAGCGTCCCGGAGAGCGGAAGGTCTGGGGTTCGATCCCCGGCCGCGTCATACCAAAAGACGTTAATAGATGGTACTTGTTGTTACCCTGTCTGGCACTCTGCATTAAGGGGGCTAAAACAAGGACTGGTCGGCTCGGAGTCAGTATACTGTGTCTGAGTTGGGTATTCATGTTAAACTGTGGCATGATATCTCAGTGAGCTAGCACTATAAATCGGCATCAGTCCGGACTAGTACAAGCAGCCACACAAACACACATACATACATGCACGTCGCTATATAAGTGCAATAATCTTGGACACAACGTTAAACCCCATTTCACCTCACCTCACACTTGTCAGAGGGGTACACAAAGTATGTGATCTTGACTGCCAGTTGTCGGACTTTCCTTTTTGTGGAACTCAACCCGAAAAGTACCACAAACACTATTTGATAACTGTTCAAAGCATAAAGAATTATTGTTTGTTACTAAGGTTACTGATATATACGTGAAGTATTAATTCTATTCAAAATTTCATTCAATATGGTAAATGCTATTTCCAGCTTATTTTACAAGAAAATTACACATGATAATCTTCATCTTTACTACAAAGAATATATACTGGGATTTAATAAAAAATAATTCAAGGCAGTCATAAGCCACTCACACTCAATCAAACACTCACTCATTATATTGTTCGAAGATGACACACATCAAGATTGGATATCTAGTTTCAAAATAAGATTGAATGCCCATGCTGGAAGTTAAGTGCTTGCTATAGAACAGCGGCTTGTAGCCTTTACACTAATATCTATTGATTGTCGGAGGGGATTTAGAGTATGGGTTGTCCTTGCCACAGATTTTGAAACAATGTTGAAAGCATAATTATGATGTTGAGTGCTTCTGGTACTTTATTTTATAACCTTTGAAATATTATTTGTCATAATGAGTACGCTACCTTCAAGACCAGACCAAAGGCAGTAGTCACCCCCAGCCACAACGCAATACAGAACAGCCAGCCCAAGCAGGATTACCTAAGGCCACAATTAATTATCTATTTAATTTTCATCCAATCTGACCATTATTATTGGAAATAAGTTCTGAATATGATCCTTTAAGGTTTATATTATGTCGATCCAGGGTAGAACAGGTCCTCAGCAACCCATGGGTGCTGTAAAAGGCGACTGTTGTTCTTGTACGATGCAACTAACAGGATTGTGTTGTCAGGCTTGCTGACTTGGGTGATGCACGTCATTGTATCCCAATTGCGTAGATTGATGCTCATGATGTCAATAACTGGATTGTCTGGTCCAGACTCGATTATTTACAGACCGCCGTCATATATCAGGAATATTGCTGAGTGCAGTGTTAAACAATGAACAAACAAGCAAATGATAGATTTACTATAGTAATATATAAGAATCAGGTGTTCTTTTTCTTCTTTTGAGTAGTATACATATTTCCACATGTCGACAGGTGTTGACAGGTGTTCTTTTTCTTCTTTTGAGTAGTATACATATTTCCACATCGTTAATCTGCTGTTTGAAATGCTTGAAATGTTTGTTTCAAGAGTATCACAAGTAAGAAATGAATAAATATGACTGATATCTTGAATATACCAGTCCGACCAATTTCATCTGACTTCTATACTGAAGGATGACTAATATTGCCTAAGATGAAAAATTGTACAATTTTACGATTTGAAATATGTTATTGATCGCAAGCATCAGAGACTTGCATGAACCCCATATGGTCCTTGTAGTTCTGTCGTGGCAAATTTTTCAGCATCGTCAATCAATCTTGGATGAAGAAGGTCAAACAGTGTGTAGAAATTGCCCATAGAACCAGTAACGTTAGCTTTTGGAATGAAAGCCAGCCTCGTGTATCATTCGTCATGTCACTATCAGTCCAGCCACATTTTGACTAACTCGGTTATATCCAAATCATATGTTATGAACTTTGCGTCTTTTTCTAGGCGGCTTTTAATGATAGTGAGGCCATCAGCATAATAACCAACCCTTGACATTTGGGGTAATTAAGTGGGAGACATGTTTTGTGAATAATAGAATTACCTGATACCATCAGACCACATGCTTGTGTGAGACGGGCCAGGGTAAAAAAGTAATTTTGCTATTGTTCACGCAACCTTGCCATTTTTAATCGCGTAAAACAGTAATCTCGGGGGATTAATGGCTCTCATATTGCTGCGTATCATCTGTTGTTGGGGAAATAGCATCATCAGTTCTCAGGGAAGTAGTAGCATCAGAACATATTCATCAATTCCTGCAGAGAGGCATTCCTATACTGGAATATTTTGGCTTTGTTTGGTTTGACAATTGATTAGTCCTACTGAGAAGACTGCCACTGTCTGACATGAAATTAACTCAAATTTTCTGAAAATAGAAAAATAAAGGTTTTGTTTGAAGGTTGATGGGCCATGTTCATTGATTACTTAAAAAGCAGCTGACATTATCACAGTTATCTCAGGAGGTTTGAGTACATAGTATTTTTCCAAGCTGCAAGCAGTATTAGAGGATGTTCCTCTGTGGGTGTCATGTGTCAAGGAGCTTTCCTTGCATATTGCAGTAAATCATGTCATCTCTTGACCATTTGTCTATCAGAAGGCATCTTTCTTTCTTATATTTCCCTTATATCCTGTGGTGGGTGCAATGTGTGAAGCCCATATCTGGTGTCCCCCGATGTGATATTGCTGGAATACATTGATCCCTCGCTACAATGCTACCTTTGGGTTCCAAATAATTAATGAGCGTTATAGATGATCAGTGTTTTTAACGAAGGTCGAATCGTAGATGGTAGATGACCAACAAAACAGTATACATGCTCTGTCTACCTAACACGATCTACGTTGCACGTTTCAGAGTTTAAAAAAAGATTAGAATAGAAGTTGCATATGATTCATAGTGTGAAAAAAGATTTATCGCGTGTTAATATAAATAAAACCACATCGTATCCCTTCAATGCATTCAGGTGAATAACGGGTATAACAAATGTCACTAGACATGATGATTTACTATTTAAAATATATATCCTGCATTGTTTTAAATGCAGAGATTAAGATTACCATGTGTATTTTCTTGTAAACTAAGCCGGAAATAGCAATCAGCTGTGCACATATTTCCTCCCAATCTACCAGTGATTCAGTTAAAAAGTACTTTTGATGCAATGTTCGGAAGAAATTGTATCTGAAATTATTATTTTATCGGGAATAATATATTCCAGTATCATGTTATATAGTTGGAGCTTCCACTATATATATGATATATATGCTTAAAATTATAAGAATCATAAGTGTTGCACTTTGGTACAGGTGGTATGAAGGATATTATTTTACATATGGAACAATTTGACCAGTCACCGTAGGGACTTCGCGCGCTTCATTTATTTCGATTGCGAAAACATTGTGTTGACATTTTTATAGACAAACTGCCTCAAATATGACTTTTAGCGAGTCATCGTATGGCATTTATAATATGTGTATCCATTCTCTTGCAACTAAAGATCGTTTCAAGGCGTCATTAGCGGTAATCTTACTTTGGTTGCTGTAAATAATGGTGAGTTGTGCGATCTACTGATCACTTTGCATACGATTTTGTAAACATTATTATAATTATTGAATGAAATTTTGAATATAATTAATAAAATATATTGCAAACATTAGTCCAGATAAACAATGAACAATTTGTTTATAACTAGATATTATAATAATAGGATTAAACTGCGTACTTCTGGTCAGATTTGTTGACTGGCATTTCCGGTGTTACATGATAAGCTGATAATGTTTTCTGAGATGGGGGGAAAACATTATGTCAATGGAAAGTTTTTGTGAGTAAATTTTGGGAGCCATGCTTTACCGCACGCCATAACCGAGTTAGCGCTATATTGAAGAGCGCAATAGTAAAGGAACACTGTATTGTTAAAGAGATGTAAAACCATACTCACTCACTCACTCACTCACTCACTCACGGTGATCGCAACTCCCATACTTTAACATAGACTAACAACAGTCGTAGCGCCAGGTTTATTTTGTACAATGCACCCGTGACCTAACCCTTTTGGGGGTGTGGGGTGTGGGGGAGTTAAGTTTACTTTGCAGAGTTGCATTCCTTAGTGCCAAGAGTTCTATAGGTCAAGGGGTTTGTTTTGTGTTTTTTCATCCCAAGTGTGTCTATCAGCACTTCACTGGGCTTGTTGATATCACTCCAGTGGTACTCATCTATGATATAAAGGTGCTAGTCGTCTAAGGCAGTGCCATTTACTATTCAGAGTCTGTTCCAAGGCGGACCAGAACCTATGACTGAGGGTTCGAATCTCAGATTCCCCTAATTCTGTTTCTAGGTTTGCTAGTATCATACATGTGCTTGTAGGATTCACCAAATGGTAAACATCTTCCACCTGCATCACTTTAGGCTTTCCTTCCACATCAAGCTGACTCGACATAATATGATTAAAATATCGTCAAGTACCCTATTTTTGAACGACACCTATTTTCGGACAGCCCTATTGAAAGTGATTTGTTGCGTTATAAAGAGGTGTGGGGATTTGTTGCATTATAAAGAGGTGTGGGGATTTGTTGCGTTATAAAGAGGTGTGGGGATTTGTTGCGTTATAAAGAGGTGTGGGGATTTGTTGCGTTATAAAGAGGTGTGGGGATTTGTTGCGTTATAAAGAGGTGTGGGGATTTGTTGCATTATAAAGAGGTGTGGGGATTTGTTGCGTTATAAAGAGGTGTGGGGATTTGTTGCATTATAAAGAGGTGTGGGGATTTGTTGCGTTATAAAGAGGTGTGGGGATTTGTTGCATTATAAAGAGGTGTGGGTCATTAAGGCTGCCGACACGAGAATGCATATGTTCAGCCTGTCAACATTGGGTTTGTTCATGTGAAGCAGTGTACACCTGTCAGAACATTCCGTCATTTTGAAAGTCGGTGCCTGTGTCATGATGAAAAGGAAGAGTGAAATAGTGTGAACACTATGATTTTACAAATATTCACAATTTGTGAATATGTTTCAAACTTTCTATATATTACTTTTTTGAGTTTTAAAAGCGACCTGCAAGAATTATGATGAAAACTGTGCCAACACACATCTGTTCGTTCGTGGAAACCCTGCTAAAGTACCAAACCAATCAGGTGTTCGAAAATAGGTGATGTCACTCGAGTGAAGCTGAAGGTTACAGACGAGGCTATGGTTGTGGGTTCGAATCAAGGTTTGCCCCAATTATGTTTCTAGGTTTGTCAGCACCATACCCCTGGGTTTCACCGAAGTGGTAAACGTCTGAGACCTGCATCACTTCGGTCTTTCCTCCCCCATTAAGCTGACACGCTGTGATATAACTGGAATACTGTTAAAAACAGTGTTAAACCCAGCTCACTCACTCACTACAGACGAGGTCATGCCTTTTATTGAGGACTTCTTTTTCTTTTTGAATGTAGCAGAATTCTGCTATTGAAGACACCAACTACCGGTATGAAGCAGACTTTGAATTTCGATTAACTCATCCCTCGAAATATCAGCAATGCCATCTTAACTGTTAAAAAATGGGGTACATCAGGGAACTATTCCAGTTGGCGTGAAACCAAACTCACTTACTCATATTACTGCGCATGTTATTTGATGTATACGACCGTCATCACATCTACACATGATTACACAGGAAAACTCTCATCATTGGTAGCGTCCATTTGGGGAACAAGATGCTGAAAAATTCATGATGCATGGATATTCTAGATGTGCTCAGCTGCGGATCTTCAGACTGAGTCAGCCGCAAATGTCACTAAAAATTCCCAGATGGAATAACTAAGTTCCCAAATCATGTTGATATAGTCACAAATAATGTGATGGCTTTGTTGAGGTGACTTGTATTTCACGGACAGCAGGACCAACAGAGAGGAAGAGGTGTAACTTTACACTATTGCATTGAATACCTCTGAAAGAAATTCAGAAATTCTATAAACTCCCAATCTTAAACAAAATAAATTGTTTTCCCAATTTGCCTGCCAAGGGCACTTATAGTCCTCGCCACTAGAAATAGAATAATGAAATATCGCAATGATTAATTGATGATGATAACTGCATGTGTGCTAATACTTGTAAAGTGAAAAAAAGCTATTCCACTGATAAGGAATATTACTTACAGGAATGACAATTGCAAAGTGTGCTATTCATGAAATGTCCATTTTCTTAGCGATATACATTATCATTGTGTCAATACCCTTGTGCTAAAATGTAGAACTTCAGGACTCCCTATGCAAACACAGATCTTGGATAGAATAGGTCTTCAGCCATCCATGCTTGCGGTAAAACTACAATGTTTGTCGAAAGAGGCGACTAATGGGCTCGGGTGGTCAGTCACGTGGACTTGGTTGATGCATCTCATCGCATCCCAATTGCGTGGATCGATGCTCATGATGTCAATCACTGGATTGTCTTGTCCAGACTCAATTATTTACAGACCACTGTCATAAAACTAGAATATTGCTGAGTGCAACGTTAAACAACAAACAAACAAACAAACACAAGACTCCTATAGTTAAAATGCCCCATTGTCTTTGATAATGTGATAATGAGTGCAACGTTAAACAACAAACAAACAAACAAACACAAGACTCCTATAGTTAAAATGCCCCATTGTCTTTGATAATGTGATAATGAGTGCAACGTTAAACAACAAACAAACAAACACAAGACTCCTATAGTTAAAATGCCCCATTGTCTTTGATAATGTGATAATGAGTGCAACGTTAAACAACAAACAAACAAACAAACACAAGACTCATATAGTTAAAATGCCCCATTGTCTTTGATAATGTGGGCCTTTTTTCAAATCAAGGTGCTAAAAGCACAAGCCCCCAAGAATTATCCCCAACTCCTTTCACTGACTTCATCCGCTGTACAGCAGGTGTTTCCTTCAGACATTGATTCCTCTATCACCTTGTATCTACTGTTAGTGTACAACATGGAGCTGCAGTAGAGTCTCATGAAACTCTTATGATATGTTTTTGTGGAACAATACTCAATTAAACAACAAACAAGCTTAAAAAACAGCAAGTTATATTACTTAGCCATGTCTTAGAAAAAGTAGTGATGTGAAATGGGGTTTAACGTCGCGTCCAAGATTATTGCACTTATATAGCGACGTGCATGTATGTGTGTGTTTGTGTGGCTGCTTTTACTAGTCCGGACTGATGCCGATTTATAGTGCTAGCTCACTGAGATACCATGCCACAGTTTAACATGAATACCCCACTCAGACATAGTATACTGACTCCGAGCCGACCAATACTTGTTTTAGCCCCTTAATGCTGAGCGCCAGACAGGGTAACAACAAGTACCATCTTTTAACGTCTTTTGGTATGACACGGCCGGTGATCGAACCCCGGACCTTCCGCTCTTCGGGCGGACGCTCTAACACTAGACCACAGAGGCGGTCCCTTAGAAAAAGTAATTGTAATCATTATTGTCTATTATAGGTTAAGAAAATATTTTTAAAGGTCAATTGTTTCTTTTGTATTTGTAACTTGGAATACAATATCAGTTAGTTAACTCTGTTTGATACAGCAATACATCAATACATAGATACATCAGTATCGATTTGTACTGTCTAGCAGCTATGACAAAAGTTTTCCATCACTAAGCTGGCGACACCGATTAGCAGTGAGGACGTTCTTGGACACAAAGAAGCACAACTTGATTATAACTGTCTGGGCCAGGACAGGAAGGGATTTTGACTTATAATAATCCTATTATTTAGGATAGATGGTAGGGAAAATGAGATTACAAAAAAAATCTGTGGGAGAGAGATCAAAGATTCTGTCCCATCACACATCTACCTATTCCAAGATCCTGGTCAGAGGTAACTTCAGGAGACATAGTTAAGAGATGTGTTTATTCTAATGAGATCCGTGGATTAAAAGAGGGCGAAAATACAACTACATTGGAACTTTTTCAACTTTAAGTCATTAGACAAAGATACTTGAACTGAGTTTGAAGATTGTAAGTGACCAGTCTCTAAAATTTACTTTTTAAAATTCATAATTTGAAACTACAGATATAGAATTTACTTACGAACATTTACGCGATGTTTTATGCATCTGCACAGTGTTATTCAATTGTGCCCAAATTAACATTAATTCAACTTTGGATGTGTTTTTTTAATATATTAAAAATGTTTATTGTTCCTATACCCTACACGTTCTTCCCATTCACATAAAATGTTTAGTTGCCTCAAAAGTAACATTTAGCATGACATTTTATGTCATGGAGTGATTGTAGGCTGTGTAAACAGCAATTCGGAAAAGACAAGCTGTAGAATCGAACAAAGCGCGGTAAAAAACATGAGCAACTTTGCCTGATAGACGTGTCGTCAATAAGACATTTTCTGTGAATGTTTTGCAACAAACCGAAAATGTTAATGATAATGTATGTTATATGGGTATGATCATCTCATTCACATGTATAATCGTAAATACAAATCTATTCACACAAAATATAGACATAAATTATTCAGGGTTAGAACTTAAAACTTGCTCGGGCTAATACAAATTCTTAGGGGCTAGTACACATTTCCCAATTTTCCCATTGTTTTAACATTACAAGGCCACTGCATCCTTACCTGAGCTTAAAGAATACATTTAAGGTAAGAATCGATACTTTTTACTTGTGACCGATACTTGTATCGAGAATTAAAAAATCGCGATGCATCGGTGTATCATCCCACCATTAGTTATAACATGCCTATTTAGCATCTACTGTAAAAACAATTCAGGCTAATACATTTAGGTACATGTATGACAACTTTCTGGAAGCTTGCATGTCATGGTCACATTTATGATGTCTTTTTAAACTCTATGTATTATGATTCCAGATAGATTCTGTTCTTTGATGCTTTTCTCTGTACATGTGCCACATAAAATCATCTTTCAAATGCCAGAAATGATGAAAACAGTGTAGTGTTACCACACTTGCTATGAGAAATGAAATGATGTGCACAAAAATACTTTACTATTTCCGCTTCGTCTCGTCCTCACTGCAAACATGTTATGTAAACGCTTTGAGTACAATGTTAAGGACGAAAGTACAGACGTTATTCTGTATGATAATGAATATACCTATTATTGAACAGCAGACATTCAGACTATATACACAAGTCTGATATATACTGGGTATATATACTGGATATATACTCAATATGACCTCAAAACACACAATGGTTGTTGTCATAATTATATTTTGAAATTTATATATCCTTCTTATTTCATGAATAATCAACGGAGGCAAAAATAATTTCTATCTGCTTGTATTTAGAACATTTAAGAATTCTCTCACTCACTCACTCACTCACTCACTCTCTCTATATAGTGGCCCAGTCTTCTATATACTACTTAAAAACAACCAATTTATTTCATATGACTATAGTTAATCTGTCGTGTCATGCTTTCCATTCATTAACTGATTACATTTACTAGATACAATAGTAATCTTTTCTTGTTTATTTAATTCTGAATAGCCATCCAATCATACATTATAACCCGAGAAGTTTAAAAAAATGTACATCCGAAATAAACAATTTACCAAAAAAAGTCTTTGACCAAATGTTTTTTTGGACTATACCGAGATTAATGCTGTCAGATTTCACCTCACAGGAACCTCTGTTGGGAGGTAACCACAGAATGTCTGGTTGGAACTGGAGACGTTTATGGTCCCCGGTTGAGAAGCGCGTAGTGAGAGTGATCATGACCAACGAACCTGTCCTTATGTGTCAGACCCCGGGGAAACACAGTACTATGTGGGCCTCAGCTTCCACCTTATATCATCTGATTCAGTTCCCTTCACCAGGCCTGAAGCCAGTATGAGAATTTACAAGCTGGTAATGATCCTGGGCTCCCAGTATGGGAATTTACAACAATCTAATGATTGCAGGGCCAGACTAGGAGCCTATAGATTATGGGTGTAATGAATAAGCACATATATATGGCTATTACATAGCTATTTTCAGGTAATATTGTCTTGGCTATGAATATTTAGCTCAACAAACACAAGGGCCCATTTGAGCTTAGAGAATGGTGGACGAGACCCAGTCAGATGGTTTTGTCTATTGTCGAAGTTATTCCCCAAAACTGTGTGCATTTAGCTGAAATGTTGTGTTGTTGATGTGATCATATTAGGGGTTCTAGGTAAATTGATTCATGAATATGATCTAAGTTGGAAATCCAATATGGCCATCAGGAAGCCATCTTCCTCAAAGGGTCATTGGGGGAATGCCTGAGGTTTGTCTGTCTATTAAGGTTTCAGGTTGACAAGGCATCTTGATTCAAAAACAAATGCAGTTGTTAGTTCTATGTAGATGGATACTTGCACGTCCTTTATTGTAATACACAAGCCTTAAAGAAAAATGTGCACAACCTTTTTGCAATCTTGATGTTTTCAAATCTTTGAAAGGCATTTAGAAAAGATACACATTAGGATAACTGATGTGAGGCATAGGGCCCTGATGAAGGAGTAAGGATATACTCCGAAACATTGTGATCCTCATAAGAAAGAAGTTAACATCCATAAATTCTCGTCTATGATGTTTTCCATTATATTTTGCCCCTGTTGGGCCTTGGGGTCAGTATAGTTTAACAAAGCTCCATGCCATCCTGATGTCGCATCCAAGATTATTGCACTTTTATTGTGTGGCATGGCGTGGCGTGGCGTGGCGTGGCGTGCTGTGCTGTGCTGTGCTGTGCTGTGCTGTGCTGTGCTGTGCTGTGCTGTGCTGTGCTGTGTGGTGTGTGGTGTGTGGTGTGGTGTGGTGTGGTGTGATTTGATTTGTGTGTCTGTGTCTGTCTATGTCTGTGTCTGTGCGTGCTTGTACTAGTCCAGACTGATGCCAATTTATACTGCTACTTAGTGCTAGCGCACTGAGATACCATGCCGCGGTTTAACATGAATACCCCACTCAGACACAGTATACATTCTCCGAGCCGACCAGTCCTTGTTTTAGCCCCTAAATGCCGAGCGCCAGACAAGTACCATCTTTTGACATCTTTTGGTATGACGCATCCGGGGATCATACCCTGGACCTACCACTGCTAACCCTAAGACTACTAAGAGCTGATTGAAATGGCATAACTAATCACTCATCTGGTTCCATCCCCCAACCTTGCAAAAAGTTGTTACCAAAAGATGGTACTTGCCAAACTTCTTGGTGCTCAGCATTGAAGGATAAGGACTGGCCAGCTTGGAGTTTGTACACTGTGTCTGAATTGGATATCCATGTTGAACTGCGGCATGGTATCTCAATGGGTTAGCACTATAAAACTGGCATTAGTCTGGACTAGCACAAGCAGCCACACACACACCGTGTATTCTGAAACATTATGTAGGAATGGCCTATAAACCTGTTTGGAAGCACAACTGGATGAACTATGAGCCTTGAAATGGCTTTATGTGACCATAAATGCATTGGCTCAAGTTTTGTATGAACCAAGAAAAAGCTACCGTATTCGACGTAATAAGCGCCCAGGGTGCTCTCAAAATAGCTCTTATTAGCACATTATTTTGATGGAAAAAAAAGAGTTGAAAGGTATATTTTGTGGTTTATGCTGACGGCCTGAACTGTTTATATATGACATATATTTTTCCAGAATTTAATTGCCCATAATTAAGGGTGTATATAACACACGCATGCATATTATACACAAATAAATAAGTCTTGTGTACTTTGATCAATCGGAAGGGGTGCTAATTTGCATTGTTCTCTTTCCAATATATTAGCAAATATCGCCATGGGCGGTTATTACGTCAAATATGGTGTGTTATTTGTACCTGACAAAGTAGCAGAAGGACTACCACTCATGAAACCCATTCTTACTGTGTTTGATGGAAGCTCAAGTGGCCCACTTGACTTAGGCACTGCTGTTCACTGTGCCGAGTTGCATCCCTTATCTTGCTATGTATCAAGCTCCTCACAGCGATAGCACGTTCGCGGAGCTCTCTATAGTATCGCTGCCACCAGTCAAAGCTCCCCACTGTGATGGGTGTCCAAAACCATGCTTGGGAGTTGAACTTGCAAACTAGGTGTGTCAGAGTCGAAGTGCGAGACTGTCGGATGAACGGGTCTAAATAGCACACTGAAATGCTGCTGAATGCTGTGATGCTGAATACTCTTACGCCAGCTTCTTACACCACTATTTTCTTTGTTTGTCAATTTGAGTTTCTATTTCATTCCTATTATCATGTAGTTGGTATAGTGAGAATGTAAATTTGGGTGATTTTCTGTTCATCTGCAATCTCTAACCAATCTCATCACACAAACAAAAGGTAAATTCATCTGGGATATATGGTCAGTTGTAAACCTTTTCAAACTTCACAATCATGGCATTCCCAAAGACAAACAAAAGTATAAACATGACGACATTTGGGGTTAGAGGGCAAATTTCAAGATTCTTGTAATGGCTTCACCCATACTGGTGGTAGTGATGTTACAGAGGGTAATGAAGGTGTCCCGCGCTGGGAAGGAGCTTGGCTGTGTATACGTCTGTAATGCATGCACAAACCCTGTGATCATGGGTTCAAATCCTGTGTCACCCTGATTATGTTTCTATCTTTGTCAGATGTTTGTGGGTTCCAGATACTCATGGCTTTAACCACCTGATATAACTGAAATACTGTTTAAAGCCATGTTAAACCAGACTCACTCACTGGCTGCTGCGAGACCGCATCCGTGGTCTAGAGGTAGAGCGTCCGTCCGGAGAGCGGAAGGTCCGGCAGGGGTTTGATCCCCGGCCGCGTCATACCAAAAGACGTTAAAAGATGGTACTTGTTGTTACCCTGTCTGGCACTCGGCATTAAGGGGCTAAAACAAGGACTGGTCGGCTCGGAGTCAGTATACTGTGTCTGAGTGGGGTATTCATGTTAAACTGTGGCATGGTATCTCAGTGAGCTAGCACTATAAATCGGCATCAGTCCGGACTAGTACAAGCAGCCACACACACACACACACACACACACACACACACACACACACACACACACACACACAGCGCTATATAAGTGCAATATTACTGGATGCGACGTTAAACTCTATTTCACCCCACTTCATTCTGCTCGCACTATCATAAAAATACTCAAAGAGGTTGAACGACACCTGATTTCTTCATTTGACTATTATCATATCATGATTACAGTCATATGAAAGAATCGGGTGTTCCTGAACTTCTTTTGAGTAGTATACATTAATTAGCAAGATTACTTCTGAGAACTGTTATGTTTCAAGTTATAAGGACTATAATAACATCCTGCTGGTGTGATGTCTTCCCCTGTATTTAAAATCTTAACGCAATATGAGTGAATGAGTGAGTGAGTGAGTGAGTGAATATGGTTTTACGCTGCTTTAAGCAATATTCCAGCAATATCACAGCAGGGAACACCAGAAATGGGTTTCACATATTGTACTCATGAAGGGAATCGAACCTGGGTCTTCGGCGTGACGAGCGAGCGCTTTAACCACTAGGCTACCCGACCACCCCTAACGCAATATGAAAGAGTCTGTGTTCTTTAACTTCTTTTGAGTGGTACATATATATATTATATATAATATTTGTCACGGCAATGTCTATGTTATTATGATTAACAAAGGTTGCAAAGATGCCTGTAGGCCTGATTGAGGATTATCTAAGATATTCCTCATAATGATGTGACACGCCAGCCACGACAACACCTCCAGTTCAGGTGGTTAGGGGTGATTATCGATGCTGCTGCTGATGAGAGAAAATCAGCTGTAACAGCTATTGATGATGCCAGGGGCCTGTCTTCTACTGTAATTTTCACTGTTAATCCCTATTGACTTGTTGAAACTGTAAATTAGGGTATTGATCAAAGGACAGGAAGGTTTAAGTAGATATGGAATCGTGAATTCAGGGAACCGACATGGCTTCCATGATAATCATGTACCCTGAAGGCATATCTCAACCAAAGCTGCAATACAGAACTAGATTTAGCAGAGGTACATGTTTGAGTTGCTATGTCTGATGCGATAATGGGCCTGAAATGAACCGAAGCGTAACATCAGGAATATATGCTACTCAAATATGTTAAGGATCACCTGATTCTTTTATTTTTACGGTAGTTAATCTGTCTTGACATATAGGTGAAAGAAGTGAAAAAACTAGCAATTCTTTCATATTTCTATTGTTAATCTTTCATGTCAAGACAGATTGACTACAGTAAAATGAAAGAATTGGTGGTCCTTAACTTCTGTTGAGTAGTATAGTATCATGTTATTTGTTGAGTGCATGTGTTGAAATACCATAGTTCACAGCTATGCAAGTTTAGAATACAGATGTCAAATTTGGGATAATTTCCAGATTGCATTGGATGACATGTTGGTGATTTCAAAAGATATATTCTAATAGCATTTCAGTTGTCCTGCATTTAGTGAAACCCTATTAGTCTGGAAACCTTGACTTTCCAAACAGTTACATTTGGGATCATTTCTGTAAACAATCAAGTCTTGTTAATCCGACTCTCGTTAATCCAACAAACGGCTTTATCCGACACTAATGATGGGAACCGATTAAATGAGTGCTATTTAGACCCGTTCATCCGACAGTCTCGCTCTCCGACTCTGAAACACCTAATTTGCAACGAATTACCAAAATCACTTATTAATCAGTCTCTTTAATCTAACACAGTGATCAGCGTACTCCGTGGTCATCTGCCAGTGAGTACACAGTCCCGTGTTTTGATGCGAGACGACTCGGCTGGTAGCTACGTGTTACAACAGCTGCAGAGATAAACTTGCTTAACAATAAACAATTAATGCTTTAAATAAACAAAACAGGATTAATCACATGCGTAGATTACCTCAATATTATTAAAATCAGTTCTTGCTACCGCTGAGGACATCCCACGACAGGTCACGTCACAACGACCTTTCGCGAACTTTGACCAACCAATGAAATGACTAACAGGAAGTCAACATTAGCCACTAAGAAGGCAGCTTTCTTGAGCCTTGGGGCACTAGTTTCAAACTGGCAACTTCGATTCCAGACTATGCTTTTTAAAATATTTTGAATTAGTCATACAGTCCGTAACCGTAGTTCTGTGTTAAACTTTAGAGTTTGCATGATTATAAAACACATTCTGCAAACAATGTAACATAAAAATATGAATAGTTAATTTTTCAATTTTTTTATTACAACTTGTTTGTATCGTTATCTATCGTTAAGTTGTCTGATTTTCGATCACGATAGCTGATACAACTTAATTTCGTTTATCCAGTTAACTCGTTAAACCGACATAATCATATGCAACCAACCACGTCAGAGTAATGGGACTTGACTGTACAGCAGTGCACATTACCCTGTATCCATGAATCTTTTGAGAAAGCTGTTCACTCTGAAGATGTTATACTCAGAATAGTACTGTCATTTTTTGTATGTTTTATTTTCTTGTGTTGAATCTTATTTTTATTTTTATCAAAATCAAATTTTCTTGGAATTTACTCAATATATCATTTGGGAAATAAATAAAGCACTTAAACTCACATTTTTAAAATAGTAGCAAGATTTCTCATGCTGCTTAAGGCTAGTGGTAGGGGAAGCTGCCTTTCCACAAAAGTCATGTTCTGTGACTTGGTTTCATACATTTTAACAAATGCACAACCCTTGATGGACTGGACCACCTTATATGGCATGAACCACCCTTGATAGAACTGAACCACATTTGATAGACTGGACCACTCTTGATGGGACTGAACCACCCTTGATGGGACTGGACCATCCTTGATGGGACTGGACCACTTCGATGGGACCTGAACCACCCTTGATAGGATTAAACCACCTTTGAAAGGATTAAACCAAATTGGATAGGATTAAACCACCTTTGATAGGATTAAACTACCCTTGAAAGGACTGAACCACATTTGATAGACTGGACCACCCTTGATGGGACTGGACCACCCTTGATGGGGCTGGACCACATCGATGGGACTGAACCACTTTGATGGGACCCAAACCAACCTTGATGGGACTGGACCACCCTTGATGGGACCCAAACCAACCTTGATGGGACTGAACTACCCTTGATGGGACTGGACCACCCTTGATGCGACTGGACCACCCTTGATGGGACTGGACCACCCTTGATGCGACTTGACCACCCTTGATGCGACTGGACCACCCTTGATTCAACTGGAACACCCTTGATTGGACCCAAACCAACCTTGATGGGACTGAACCACCCTTGATGCAACTGGAACACCCTTGATGCAACTGGACCACCCTTGATGCAACTGGACCGCCCTTGATGGGACCCAAACCAACCTTGATGCAACTGGACCACCCTTGATGCAACTGGACCACCCTTGATGGGACTGGACCACCCTTGATGGGACCCAAACCAACCTTGATGGGACTGAACCACCCTTGATGGGACTGGACCACCCTTGATGCAACTGGACCACCCTTGATGGGACCCATACCAACCTTGATGGGACTGGACAACCTTTGATGGGACTGGACCACCCTTGATGCAACTGGACCCCCCTTGATGGGACCCTAACCAACCTTGATAGGACCGAACCACCCTTGATGGGACTGGACCACCCTTGATGCAACTGGACCACCCTTGATGGGACCCAAACCAACCTTGATGGGACTGGACCACCCTTGATAGGACTGGACCACCCTTGATGCAACTGGACCCCCCTTGATGGGACCCAAACCAACCTTGATGGGACTGGACCACCCTTGATGCAACTGGACCACCCTTGATGGGACCCAAACCAACCTTGATGTCACTGAACCACCCTTGATGGGACTCGAACACCCTTGATGCAACTGAACCACCCTTGATGCAACTGAACCACCCTTGGTGGGACTGAACCACCCTTGATGGGACTGGACCACCCTTGATGCAACTGGACCCCCCTTGATGGGACCCAAACCAACCTTGATGTCACTGAACCACCCTTGATGGGACTCGAACACCCTTGATGCAAATGAACCACCCTTGATGCAACTGAACCACCCTTGATGCAACTGGACCACCCTTGATAGGACTATATTCTGAACTTGCTCAATCTGGACATTGTGTTATTAAGGTTAAACAGCTTACTCAGTGACACTGATCCGCTTGACTGCATGATTTCCTTACAGCGGGTCTGTACTCTGTGGACGTGGCCTTGGGAGATGCTATTCTCCTGATTACCGTCTACACTACCTCATTTTCATCGAATAGGCTTTCGATTTCAAAACATTATTAAGTCTGTAGATAATTGCCTAATGATACGTCATGCTTGGTGCAATAAAAATATGGTGAGATCTCTCAACATGAGTATTGACATGTGAATTTCCTCCTTTAAAATTTGTTATAAGCATAACCTTTAAAACTGATGTAAATGTATTTTATCATTGATGTTCATGTATTGTGGAATTAAACTGGGCATCAAAGATTCAGGGCCTGTACATCAACAATGTGACAGTCCTCTCCCTGTGGAGGTTCTGAGACATAATAGGTCTCCACACCCACGTTGAATTTGTGGCATTGACAAAATTCTCACTCAGTGACTGTATTTCTCTTCCAAAGGCAAATAGCATGGCTAAGTAATATTAACCATTAATACATTCATAATCCCCAACAATTCAAGGAATTGAGCAAGTGAAACGATTTCTTGTCATATAACACTTAAATGTGCAATTAATTCTTATTCTTGTTTTGTTTCTGTCATATGTAGAACAATACAAGAACATGCAGCAAAACTGACTTCTAATAGACCCAAAGTGTAGAAACTGTTGTCACTATCATCAAGTTACTACCTCTCAACTCCCTCCCTATTTATCTTGCTCGGTGCCTGTGACTGTTTAAAAGCCTGTTTATGTACAGAACAGTTTCTTGCGTTGCGGCTGAAACAGAAATTTATTACATCCATATTGTCACAGAAGCATTGATTTTGTGTATGTTGAAGTTTTCTAATGCACATGGAGGTATTGCTTTCTCATTTGAACTGGAATCAATGAGCTTCCAGGGGTACATTTCCTCCCATCTGATGCAGGAGTCACGGCATTCTGTGTGACTGTCTCCTCATTGTCTGTTCAGTCTCTTCAGTACACGATGTTCATGATGGGGAATAAACCTGAAGGTGTTCAGGCAGAGGGTGTTCATGCTGTGGAATAAACATGAGGGTGTTCATGCTGGAGAATAAACCTGAGGGTGTTCATGTTGGGTAATATACATGAGGGTGTTCATGCTGGAGAATAAGCCTGAAGGTGTTCAGGCAGAGGGTGTTCATGCTGTGGAATAAACATGAGGGTGTTCATGCTGGAGAATAAACCTGAGGGTGTTCATGTTGGGTAATATACATGAGGGTGTTCATGCTGGAGAATAAGCCTGAAGGTGTTCAGGCAGAGGGTGTTCATGCTGTGGAATAAACATGAGGGTGTTCATGCTGGAGAATAAACCTGAGGGTGTTCATGTTGGGTAATACCTGAGGGTGTTCATGCTTGGGAACAAACCTGAGGGTGTTCATGTTGAATAAACCTGAGGGTGTTCATTTTAGGAAATAAACTTGAGAGTTTTCATGTTGGGGAATAAACCTGAGGGTATTCATGTAGGGAAATACACCTGAGGGTGTTCATGCTGGGGAATATACTGTAGAGAGTTCAGAGTGGGAATATACTGTAGGGTGTTCAGGGTGGGGAATATACTGTAAGGTGTTCAGGGTGGGGAATATACGGTAGGGTGTTCAGAGTGGGAATATACTGTAGGGCGTTCAGGTTGGGGAATATACAGTAGGGTGTTCAGGGTGGGGAATATATGGTAGGGTGTTCAGGGTGGGGAATATATTGGTGTTCAGGTTGGGGAATATATGGTAGGGTATTCAGGGTGGGGAATATACTGGTGTTCAGGTTGGGGAATATATGGTAGGGTGTTCAGGGTGGGGAATATACTGGTGTTCAGGTTGGGGAATATATGGTAGGGTATTCAGGGTGGGGAATATACTGGTGTTCAGGTTGGGGAATATACGGTAGGGTCTTCAGAGTGGGAATCTACTGTAGGGTGTTAGGGTGGCGATGTACTGTAGGGTTTTCAGGGTGTATGAAAAAATGAGGTGTTGAGAAATTTGTGCCATTAGCCAGGATTGGATGAATGTGGTTGATGGTAGAAGCTGATGTGTGGTGAAGGAACAAACTGATGGGGACTGGAACTGTCAGGTCATCATGGGCCTGATAGTTGTCTGGTTGAGAAGTGTGGCAGGATAGTTCAGAAGGAAACACAATTACGCTACATTATGACTTTTTGTCAGGAGGATTAGTGTGAGGATGTCAGATAGACATGTGTTTGACAGTCGGAGGAAATGAGTACACACAAGCTGATGGTTCCAGCCACATCTCCGGTCTTGTAATATCTCACCTGGGATGGACTGAGGATTTATTTGGTGTAACCGGATAAAGGAATTCTTAATATTTCAGCTTTGTTCCTCTGATCATTATCTTCATCCATAAATTCACTCCAGATCCTGGTAGTTTAGTGGACAAATAGAGAATGTTTGAATGTTTTTTTATTGACAGTGTGTTATTACATCGTCATGCAGAAATAGACAAACCTGACATCGTAATTCAGAAATAGACAAACATTACATTGTAATTCAGAAATAGACAGGCCGACAAACCTCTTGATTACATTTTCAACCTGTACAACAACATTGAAATTAGGTTGTTGTTCAGTTGTGTCCTCAGCAACGGGGCGGTCGGGTAGCCTAGTGGTTAAAGCGTTCGCTCGTCACGCCGAAGACCCGGGTTCGATTCCCGACATGGGTACAATGTGTGAAGCCCATTTGTGGTGTCCCCTGCCGTGATATTGCTGGAATATTTCTAAAAGCGGAGTAAAACCATACTCACTCACTCACTTCTCAGCAACATTCCGGCGAAATGTGATGGCCTGCTTTAGTGTTTCTCTGAAGTAATGTTGATGGCATATTGATAAATGGGCGTAAAACCATACTCACTCCTTCAATCAATGACTCCAAGGTGGATCTTGGTAAGTGACCCACCAGGAGATCAGGGACCTTATGGGTGAAAAATCACATCTTGACTTTCTATTATATTTTAAAACATCAGCATCTTTGAACAAAAATTCAATTCACAAGCTTCAATTTATATTTATTACTGAGATACATGACATCAAACATTTGGACTCATTTTCCAACATATAACTGCTTAATGTAATAATTTCAGTTTGTAGACTTAATGTCTGATGAATTGAAAGTAGACATGTATGCTGAATGGTTTTGAAATAATGTTATTATTACATTAAGATCTAACAAGAGAAAAATAAGATATCTTTTGTACAGTCCACCCACTTATGATGTCACAGCACAATTGCATCCTAGCACCCATAAGGTCCCTTTTCTTCTGGGGGGCCACAAATACTAAAAGAGGGGAATGTCCAATTATGTCAAGTTAGCAAATGAAAATAAATGACAAGAAAAAACTACATGTGAACAGATAAAGCAACTCTCAGTAGTTTTATGTAATGATGTAGAAATAGTGGTAATAGCAGGAATATGTTGCAGGTGAAAATGAAGACTGTAACGAAGAACAAGAGTGTGAAAACAGTTTCAATGGCTATACTTGTTATATTTGATGGACAATTCAGCGTGACGTAAGACGTGCTTCCCAGACAGTGCTGCATGGCACACCCTTATATCTGGTGCCACACACATCCTCATCAAGGCGGAATCTGTTATCTAATACGTCTACATGCCGATAATTACACAGAAATGTCCTCATCTCTGCGGCTGATGAGCCCGCTTGTTCGTTAGATATGGGTGTGGCAGACGCATGCGGGAGGGGAAGACAGTATTAGTGAACGGTTAGCATATTATAAGCAGATTCATTTCTTAGATGAACCGACAACGCCCAAGATATGGATTAGATCTGTGACATTGATATGACATGACCATCGGAATTAGTGTTGTATATTATGAACGTATTACCTATTCAGTAGTTGTTGCTTTAACCTTTGAGTATATGAAAGCAATATCCGCCGTAGCATAATGATATTATCCCCAATGATGACTCTCCTCATCGTAGCTAAGATGTCCCCTTCTATGCATCTGAGAGTGGGGATGTGAGGGTGCAATTGAATGTGGCACAATGTGTTGGTTTGTTTTGTTTGTTGTAAATATATAATTGAGTCTGGACAAGACCATCCAGTGATTGATGTTATGAGCTACGATCAAGGCCATCAATGTGCGATGACAACCTAGCCTGACCACGTGATTTGTTAAGTCATCAATAGTCTGTCTGTCTGTCTGTCTGTGTCGGTCCGTCAGTCTGTCTATGTCTGTCTGTGTCAGTTCATCAGTCTGTCTGTCTGTGTCTGTCTGTCTGTCTGTGTCGGTCCATCAGTCTGTCTGTCTGTCGGTCTGTCAGTCTGTATGTCTGTCTGTCTGTGTCGGTCCATCAGTCTGTCAGTCTGTCTGTCTGTCGGCCATCAGTCTGTCTCTCTGTCTGTCTGTGTCGGTCCATCAGTCTGTCTGTCTGTGTCGGTCCATCAGTCTGTCTGTTTCTCTGTGTCGGTCCATCAGTCTGTCCATCTGTCTTTCTGTGTCAGTCCATCAGTCTGTCTGTCTGTGTCGGTCCGTCAGTCTGTCTGTCTGTGTCGGTCTGTCAGTCTGTTTGTCTGTCTGTGTCGGTCCATCAGTCTGTCTGTCTGTATTTCTGTCTGTGTCGGTCCGTCAGTCTGTCTCTCTGTGTCGGTTCATCTGTCTGTCTGTCTGTGTCGGTCTGTCAGTCTGTCTGTCTGTATTTCTGTCTGTGTCTGTCCATCAGTCTGTCTGTCTGTGTCGGTCCATCAGTCTGTCTGTCTGTCTGTATGTCAGTCTGTCTGTCTGTCTGTGTCGGTCCATCAGTCTGTCTGTCTGTCTCTTTCTGTCGGTTCATCTGTCTGTCAGTCTGTATGTCTGTCTGTCAGTAAGTCTGTCTGTCTGTGTCGGTCAGTCAGTTTGTCTGTGTCTGTCTGTCTGTCTGTCTGATGGGAAACATGAATCATTTCATCATGTATTGCTGTGCACTGAAAATGTTCAGTGAATCGTAACTTTGCCATTCTCCGATGATCGATTATAATTGGTGATGAATTGTTTATCCTGAACCGATGCAATGATTGCATGTAAGTGTCCATGATCAATATTAATGTTCATGAAAAAAATATTATTCAATGAAAAAGTTATTAAAAACTGCTCAATCATTCCTTTAATCTGCAAATAATTATGCATTAACGCATTTATCAAATAATGGATGGTGTTATTGATACGATACACCAATCTGATAAACTTGGTATCATGATCCGATAAATATGCAAATGAGGTCACATAGTAGGAACTACTTTCAAGCTCCTTACATCGTGGCAGTGCTTGCCTGCTCAATATATTATTGACAAACATTCCCGATAAGTTAAGATGACTGGGCGTTTTTGTTGACAAATATGGCTGAAAATCATTTAATTGGCACTGTATGATAAATGGAGTGGTTCACTCAAACATGTGATTCATGCACAAATTTTAAAGGTACTCCACCGAGCGAAATTCCATCTGTAACATTGATTACTTTAAGAATGCCATCATTTAATAAAGAGAATATTACCCACATGTGTTTCCGTAACATATATATGATATTTAGTACATGATATGTATAGTATGTAAACACTCATCTAATGATCTATATTTATAGAATAAGATTTTTAAAATTGTATTATTTTTTAATATAAAACTGATTACAATTGAGGATTGATCAGTTGGAATAAACCCAGTTGTAGCAATACTGTTACACCCCTTGATCCCTCAAATAACCCATGGAGGAACGGGTGGCCCAGTCATCTCGGGCGCCGCGATTCTCTGTGCAGAGTTGCGTCCCTTGGGCACGCCAGAAACCTATGATTGTGGGTTTGAATCCTGGTTCACCCAGATTATGTTTCTAGGTTTGTCAGCACCATACCCGTGCTCGTGGGTTTCACCGAAGTGGTAAACGTCTGAGACCTGCATCACTTCGGGCTTTCCTCCTACATTAAGCTGACACGCCGTGATATAACTGGAATACTGTTAAAAGCGGCGTTAAACCCAACTCACTCACTTACTCACTCAAATACCCCCTCCTTCATATTCAGTATGGTTGCTGTCTCCTGGCAACTTTACTGTGATGGAAATGTTCTGATCCTCTCTTCCACAATACAGCCGCGGGATACGATCCCCGGCCGCGTCATACCAAAAGACGTTAAAAGATGGTACTTGTTGTTACCCTGCCTGGCGCTCGGCATTCAGGGGCAAAATCAAGGACTGGTCACCTCGGAGTACGCTGTGTCTGAGTGGGGTATTCGTGTTAAACTGCGGGATGGTATCTCCGTGGGCTAGCACTTAAAATCGGCATCAGTCTGGACTAGTACAAGCAGCCCTCAACACACACACACGTGCATGCACGTTGCTATAGAAGTGCAATAATCTTGGATGCGACATTAAACCCCATTTCACCTCACCTCACCTCCACTATATGCATCGTACATGTCGATATTTAGCAGCATTCCTCCTTCGCTGTCATATAGCTGGAATATTGCTGAGTGTGGCCTTAAACAACAAACAAACAAACCCTGGACAGTCTGAGTACAACAAGACCTCATCTGTTTTCTAGTGGATATAGCGTCTGCCCGGAGAGCCAAGGCCAGTGCTTTGATTCCCCATTGTGTCATACCAAAAGATGGTACTTGTTGTTGCCCTGCCTGGCACTGAGGATTAAAGGGATAAAACATGGCCTCAGTTCAGAGTTAGTTGACTGTGTGTGACTTCCTCATGGTATATCAGTGGGGTAGCACTATAAAACCAGCATAAACCTGGATTAGTACAAGCAGCCAAACACACACTGCATGAATGTCGTTATGTAGGTGAAATATATTTGAATGCAACATTCGGCCCCATTTCACCTCACCACTGTGTGGAACACAACTCTGTTTTATTGTTTTTTGTAAACACTTTTTATATCCTTAGAAATAAAATTGTGAATATTTTCCATTTAAAACATAAAACTTAAAATGAATCAATTCTCAAAACCTTTACAGTACTTAAACTACAGTCCTATTTCTCAGACCCGTTCCTCTTAAACTTGCATGTCTCATTCCCTCCTCTCACCAGCCGAGCTTGTTCAGTGCCCACCTTGTGTATTGATGGGAAGAACACTATGTTACCTCTTTAGCAGATTAGTTGGGTTGCCATGTCGACAGCTGTCTGTTTACCTATCAGTAACCATGACAACTGATGGGCTGATTAATGTTTGTTGGTTGCCAGAGCAGCAGGTCTACACTTGTGGAATTAAAGCATGGGAAGGCTGTTTTCTCATTATGGAAATCCTGTCTATACGATTACTGAACATTGTTGTAGGACACTTAGAAGTATACTTCCAAACATTAAATGACTTTTCTGGTAATTACACAGAAATTCTGCCGTTAACATACAGTAATGAGAAGATGGGAATCCCTGGTGAATTAATTCATGGTTAATCAATGAATCATACCGTCCTTTTTAAAATTTACTCTAATTGGAAAAGGAGGAAGGTTTTTTATGATATTGCTCTTTCTGTCAGTGTAAATGGGTAATGCTGACTTTTGTGATGGCTCTTGAAGAGTTCTTATTGTTTCTTATGTTGGAAATGACTGTATTAGTGAGCTGCATCATCATCATCAGCAGCAGCAGCAGCATCAGCATCATCATCATCTGCAGCAGCAGCAGCAGCAGCATCTTCATCATCACCATAAAGGGCACAGCCTAAAGTGCCTTGATTTATTGTGCAGAGTTCCTTCCCTTAGGCGTACCAGAATCCTATTATCATGGATTCGATTCCCAGTTGTGCTTCTTCTGTTTATGTTTCTAATTTGCCAGCACATGCCAATTCTTATGAAGTCCTCCAACATGTGGTTTGTGACTTATACCATGACAACCCTGTGGGATATTCTGGTTCGTCCAGCAATCTATGCTTGACATAAGAGGTGACTGAATGGATTGTGTGACATGGCTCTGACATGGATGACTGTGTATCATCGTTTCCTGATTGTCTGAGACTATGCTCATGATGTCAACTGGTTGGGACTGGTCCACACTGTTACAGACCATGGAAATATTGCTGATTGCACAACAATTCTATTTTACAAACGTCACCGATATCTTCACAAGAAACAACCGTATTATCACCTACATATGCACTATAACTATATATCATCAGTATAATTTGTTTTCCTAATAATCAGGTGGGCGGGTGGGTAGCCTAGTGGTTAAAGCGTTTGCTCATCATGCCAAAGACCCGGGTTCTATTCCCGAAATGGGTACAATGTGTGAAGCCCATTTCTGGTGTCCCCCGCCGTGATATTGCTGGAATATTGCTAATAGCAGCGTAAAACCAAACTCACTCACTCACTTACTCACTAATAATCAGGTCGATAATTAGCCAACAAGTATAATGTTATTTACTTCTTGTTATTTGTTGTTAAGCGCCACACTCGGTAATATTCCAGCTATATGATCACGATCATCCAGTGATTGATATCATGAGCAACAATCCATGCAGTTGAGATACCAAGACATGCATCACCAAGTTAGTGAGCCTGACCATGAGTGCATAAAAGTAAGAGCCAAGGGCTCTTTTGAAGACCAAGCCTTGTTCCAGTAGACCTGAGGTTTTGTTAAATATGGCTGGAATGCATGTTGAAAGCAGGCCATAAATGGGGTGCTGATCTCCTTAGGAAGGGCGCAATAAGTCTGTTGACCTCTTCATTATTCTTCCCGACTACAGCCGAATATTATCAGCCCATATTCATTAACTCAAATTATTTTTTCACCAACCAAATCAAGCACATTCCCTTTGCACTTAATTCTTCATTATCACAGCCATAGATTCCGTGTTTAGGACTCCTGGCGAGTGCAGCACTGCATTATGGGTAATTATGGCCATGTGTGTTTTGATGTTCGATAGTAAAGATTAACCACGGGTATGATCAAATCTTCATAAAAACCAGAAAACTTCAGAGAGCTCCTCGCAGGGTCATGGAAGGAGAACAGGCTGTGGGGAGATTGGGCTGTGGTAATGGTTGATTGTCTTCCTCCACTGAATGGGGTGTGCTAAGTCACAATTATCATGTGAGTGCATGCCCGCTTGATTGTGGCTGACATACTTGGTTAGATGCAAATGATTTCATTATCGACCTCTGTCCTCTTGCTTTTTTTGTTGGAAGGGAGGAACAAAGCGAAAAAATGTAATTCAGAGAATCAAGCAAGGAATTTTGTACAGGCTCAGAATTTGTCAATTTGAGCTTTGTTCTGCTGTTTGGCCTCATCGCAGTTCTCATGTGAATGGTGGCAGGGTTTATTACAGTGTACAATGAGACCCCCCTTAGCTATGCTTCAGTTTTCAGAAAGCTCCTCCTTCCTGATGATACTCTATGGAAACAAGGCTTTAAGGCCAGAGCCCTCTTCTTGATCTTAGCGACTGTAAGCCTATGTTTAAGTATGGGACCTACTATCATCTTAGTGCTATGTTCGCTTGGCGGAACAGGTCCCAGATCTATATATTTTCTTTTTTTATTCCAAAGCTAACCCTAAGTTTTGAAATTTAGAAATAATAATAAAAGGCTGTTATTTTTCTAAAAATATAACATAACCACTTTTTGTTTGTGGTTATGTCAAGAATTTTTGTAAGAGGTTATATTTTGTGAGTTAACCTCAAATCACAGGTATTTATTTGGCCTACTTCCTCTTGGCATGTTGAGAAAAGTCTATGAGGTGCTGCTTGTACTAGTCCGGACACAATTTTATTGTGTTTGCTATCTCAGACACCATGCTGCAGTTTAACATGGATACACGACTCAGAATACAGTATACTGACTCCGAGCCGACCAGGCCTTGTTTTATCCCTTTAATGCCAAGGTTTAGTGGGTTAGGCGAGTGGTTAGGGCATTTGCTTGTCATGCTGAAGACCTGGGTTTCATTCACCACGTGGATACAATGTGTGAAGCCCATTTCCGGTGTACCCCACTGTAATATTGCTGTAATATTGCTAAAAGCGGCATAAAACCACACTCACTTAAATGTTGAGCACCAGACAGGGTAAGAAGAAGTACCATCTTCTAGTGTCTTTTGATATGATGCGGCTGTAGGATCAAACCACTGACCTTCCACTCTCCTGACAGATGCTCTATCCACCATTTTGTCATTCTGTGATGTTCAGCTATGAGCCGTAGGGCTGTGTCATTATAACCACCTTGTTGTCTTAGTAATTACACAATCATTGTTGAGTTATACAGAAGAAAATCCATGGCATCATAACTTACCCGTAAAGAATACGTCTTCAGCAACCCATGCTTGACGTAAAAGGCGACTATGCTTGTCGTAAGAGGCAACTAACAGGATCAGGTGGTCAGGCTAACTGACTTAGTTGATGCATGTCTTCGCTTCCCAATTGCATGGATTGATGCTCAAGATGCCAATCACTGGATTGTCTGGTCCAAACTCGATTATTTACAGACCGCCGCCATATAGCTGCACTATTGCTGAGTGCGGCGTTAAACAACAAACAAAAAACATCATAATCACATCATGTTGGCTAAATGTTTTTTTTTTACCTTTTCTTTAAACTGCTGACACTGGCTTTCAGAGTCATTCATCAAGTTAATTATTTCAAACATTTGCAGGTTTCATTTGCATCAAGCTAATGTTTCAATATTTGCAATTATTTACAGTCCATGCTCTTACTTGTAAAATATTTGTGATAACATATTACCAGATCGGTGTCATGAATATTTCGATGCACTAGTTTGCCCAGTCATCTAAGGCACCACAATTCCCTGTGCACTGTTGAGTCCTTTATACATGTCATAAACTTGTGATTGTGGATTTGAATCCCGGAGCGCCATCTTTATGTCTGTAGGTCTGTCAGCACCATACCCGTGCTTGTGAGTTTCACCGAAGTGGTGGCCTTCCTCCTACATTAAGCTGACATGCTATGATGTAACAGAAATATTGTTCAACACTCACTGACTCACTGACTCACTGACTCACTGACTCACTCACTGACTCACTGACTCACTCACTGACTCACTCACTCACTGACTCACTGACTCACTCACTGACTCACTGACTCACTGACTCGCTCACTCACTGACTCACTGACTCACTCACTCACTGACTCACTCACTCACTCACTCACTCACTCACTCACTCACTCACTCACTCACTGACTCACTCACTGACTCACTCACTCACTGACTCACTCACTGACTCACTCAGGGGCATGTTTGAAAGGAAGTGACTTTTAGTAAAAAGTTTTAAACTTGAGAATGGTGATGATAATGTTTTCATTTAATCCCTTTTTATTATGAAACCATCAAGTACAAACCAACAAGCTCAATTCACACGCAAACTTAAACAAAAGTTGTCAAAAACAATCAAAACCACACACCACAAAACATGGTAACATAGCCCCTGATAGAGGAATCCAAATCAATGACCATCATTTTCACTTTGATCTGCCTCATTAGCATTGGTATTGATCCTGAAGCAAATATTTGCCAAATCGTCCTCCAGAACAAAAGGTGTTGATTAACAACAATTAGCATCTACTTGCCACTGTTCTGTTTCTGTTCAAACAAGGCAGTGTTTTCCCCTATGGAAATCATATTGGCAGTTTGTACTGCTGTTCAGATTATTAGCACTCGATCTGCAGTTCCATCTCGGTACCATGTTGCTACTATTTGATCTGAAGCCAATCATGACCTATTATTGGTTTACAAATTTTTGCCCTCAAGGGTCAATAGACTCAATTCTTGTGCAGTCGGAAATGTTGTAACACTCAAATAATACTTCCCCTAAAACACACCAGTTTGAATATCAATCGCCAAAAGGGAATCTTAGGTTGTCGCTCGTTTTGGATTTTTATATTTCCAGATTTTTGGTAAAAATCTATGTCAGTCAACTATAAATATACAAAGAAGTGTCAAAATATTTTTTGTATTTAACTCATAATCAACTTCATAATGTTCGTTAGTGCAGAAGAAAAACGTTATATGTGTTTTAGATTTCATAATGATCACTATACAGCTATTGCCTTCTGTGGCAGAAAGGTCTCCATAGGGTCTTGCTGTTTCTGAGGTTTGGGAAACTTATTTAGCAGTTCTATCTATTTTGCTCATTTGGTCGATACGGGTATTTATTATGTTTAATTTCAGTAATTTATCCTTTAGTATAGAGTGGATTAGAACAATGTAACAAATTTTTATAAGCACATTGAAAGTTTATCTTCCTACTCTTAATAGTTCCTAGAAATACAGTTACAGTCTATTGTTAAAGATGGAACATATTTGGTGTGGGTTTTCATAGATGGGGACAGTATACTTCAAAGGAATTTCTTACTGACTCTTGGGAAGGAAACTTGGTAATATACCCTGGAATGATGTTTTCATATGGTTTAAGTTATTAATTTGCATGTAATTAGAGTTGAGTCCAAACAGGACTGTCGCCTCACAGTAATAGTGGTTTGCTAGTTCTCATTATCTGTCCCTGGTTTTGAGCGAGTGAAAGACAATTATATCACAGCGGCATGTTAATGATCAAGTAGTAAACATAGACATTTGGGGTCAAATTTGGCAGTGTTCCACCTCTCCGATTTTGTCGGATTTTTTACGTTATTAAGAGATAGATTCTGAGTGTGAATCAGTTGAAATCATTTCTGTTGCAATTTGTGGTGGGTGCCTTGCCATTTTGACTGGACTGAATAAATCATCAGTGATTAAATGATACTGTAAATGGGCACTGATTATGAATTTAAACTATCATCAAGTTTTAATTAAAACCCTAAATTGATAGCAATAGACTTCTATTTAGTTCCCGTGACCTGTGTTGCTGCAGTGGAATTTTCCTGAAGAGACCATTTCACACAGAAAGCCTAAAACTGTTGTGATCAATACTTGCTTTCCTCATCTACAGATAGAAACAAAGAATTCTTTTGGGGAACGACATCAATTTTACATGACTTCACTTTTGTTAATTGAACCAGTTATTTTGAGAGCCCGTTATGCAATCAGCTCCCTTTTGGAACAAATGCGAGATATTTGATGGGGCTGCTCTTCATTTGGATGCAGTAAAGTTTCTCTCTAATTAGACTTCAAGTTTTGCATTTTTCTTAACTTGATTAAATGTCTTGAACCAAGCACCAGAAAACTGCTTGGGTGATGATCTCATGGTGTGACAGTTCAAGGGGAGGTAACTCATCATTATTTCAAATTGGTACATGGATGATTAAAAGATACAAAACCTTAAGATTAATATTTGAACTCTTTATTGATACTTTGATCTCAGATTCGAAAATAAGATGTTTTTTTTATGGATTACTTTTATTTATGCTCTTCATTGTCGATTATCATGAAACATCGTTTTATTTTCTTGGCATCGGTTCCTGTTATCGTGATCAAAGATGAATCCCCATTGACTTGCGATGCTATCATGTTTTTATGTTTAACTTTTCAGTTGAAAATTAAATTAGGGTTAGGAGATTGTGATTCTTTGATTTGTATCCCGTACTTTGTGTTGACAGAAAACACATTTTCAAATGCTGTAACAAAGTCCCTGAAATCTCCTTTGTCCAGTCTGAAGTGATACAAATGATACAGAGGAAGCACTTCCCCATGCATTTGCCGTCATCTGTTATTTCATTGTCAGTGATGGATTGTAACGAAGGACTTGGTTATTGGCAGGTAAAGGAAGAAACAGTCGGAAAAGTGCACTTCTCCTCTTCATGATATCGATTCAGCCATGTTTTCCCAAACACGGTTCCACCTGCAATCGGAAAATCTCAGCAAGTTCCATAAAACTAATGTTCAAAAAGAATAGGAATCTTGACAAATATCAATAACGAGCACATGATTTTGCTAGCAGCCATCACTAGTGAAAAAGACGCATCAAAGGTTGATTCTTGGTAAACACGGGGCACAGGTGCAAGTGAGCATGGCATTCCCATACACCTGGTGGCTCCCTCTAGTGACAATAGTCCTCATCAATGGTGGGTCGTGTTTCCCCTCCATCTCATGGAAAGGCCCCGCTGGAAACCAATTACCTATAATGGAAGGAAGACAAGGCGGTGGTGTCCATCAGCCAATCTGCCAAGAAACAAGCACTCATTTCTAATTGATTTCCACATTGTTTTGGAGGCCACACTTTGAAATCAATGTCTGGGAGATTTCTTAAGATCAGGAATTGGTGCAGTGACAATTTCTTTTGATTTGAGAGTATAGGAAATCACTTTTCCGCATTGGCTATTGTTCTTGTCCTTTTATGGTAATATTTATTTGTTGAGCGAAGGGATAATCATTCTCTTTGCTTCTCATCAACTCAGTGTTTCCTCCCCACAATCTATACCATTCCCCACACACACCCTACCCCCCAGTCCACCCCACCCCACCCGTGCTAGCTTTACCCATCCTCTATCAACAGTGCCCCACCACTCATTAGGACTTCTCTCCCTTCTCCCCCCCCCCCCCCCCCCCCCCCCCCTCCCACCCCCAACTTTTGATGGCTTGTAATGACAACCTAAGTAATGTGTTCTAATCAACTTCCTGTGTTTTATTTCTTCAATAATTAGAAGCCCACATTGGAGGTTGGTAATTAATGGACTGTTTTGTTTTGGTGGTTAAAGGGGCTAAGCATGGCTATTTGCAAATATGTTTGCATAATGGCGCTTACCCCGGTAGCTTTCTATCATTTAAGATGTCATTGATTGGAGCTTCATTTTATTTCTTTCAACTTCAGTATGAAGGATTTGTTTGTGATGATAAATAAAGAGGGCATTTTCTTCTGTCATCAAGCTGTTTTTGACATTAAATTTAGATACGTCAGGGCATAAGGAGTTTTTGTAGTGTTTAGGGAAAGATAAATGGGAAAAGATTTCTTTCATGTAATATGAGGACTTATTTTCTATTTTACCTTACTGGCGAACTGTTTCATCACCAAGTTATGCCTTTAATGTGTTTGTTTGTTTATTGTTTAATGCCGCAAACAGCAATATTCCAGCTATATAATGGTGGCCTGTAAGTAATTGAGTCTGGACCAGACCATGCAGTGATTGATATCATGAGCAACAATCCACACATTAGGGCTACAATTACACCAAGTTACTGAGCCTGACTTACCAATCCATTATGTCACCTTTTGCATCCAGTATAGGTTGCTAGGGACCATTTCTAACCCAGAACTCCCACAGGTACTGAATTTCATCGCATCTTACTTCTAGCAATGAGTCGCTGTGCAGAGTTGCGTCCCTTGGGCACGCCAGAAACCTATGATTGTGGGTTCGAATCACGGTTCGCCCGATTATGTTTCTAGGTTTGTCAGCACCATACCCGTGCTCTTGGGTTTCACCGAAGTGGTAACTGTCTAAGACCTGCATCACTTTGGGCTTTCCTACATTAAGCTGACACGCCATGATATAACTGGAATACTATTAAAAACGTCATTAAACCGAACTCACTCACTCACTCACTCACTCTAGCAATGAGCTGATTCAGATTCAGCCTGATTATTATCCTTTGTCTGTCAGAGCTATACATCTATGACTTATATTACATTGGGCTTCCTTCACCTGTTGAGCTAAAACATGTAAATAAAACATTTTAATTTATGATTGATCAAAAATTGTCCCAAAAGCTCATTTCCTAAACCGCCTCTGTGTAGAGGTAGAGCATCCACCCGGAGAGCGAAAGGTACAGGGTTCCATCCCCAGCCGTGTCATACCAAAAGACGTTACAAGATGGTACATTTTGTTACCCTGTCTGGCACTCGATATTAAGGGGCTAAAACAAGGACTGTTCGGCTCAGAGTCTGTATACTGTGTCTGAATGGTGTATTCATGTTAAACTGTGGGGTAGTATCTCAGTGAGCTAGCACTATAAATCGGCATCAATCCGGACTAGTACAACGCCAACGCACATACATGTGCATGCACACATGCATGCACATCGCTATATAAGTGCAATAACCTTGGACGCGATGTTAAACCCCATTTCACCTCATTTCCCAACCGACTCCTAACAAATGCCCTCAGTAACGAACATGAAAAGAAAGAACTGGAACTAGTATACTCTAAATGTCTTCAAAATCGTTACTGGTATTATCAAGAGGTGCACTCTATATTTGACTAGCAGGTGACCAACTTTATGTCAGACTCCAATACCTACTCTGACCTACATGTATCACATTGCTCCAGCAGTGCTGACATTTGATGCACAAGTCTAGACTATCATCAGACCACATCGGGTCCTCACAGCTCGAACTGATATTACCTCCATTTCAAATTCATGAACTTGAGTGAACTCATCAATATGTCCAATAGGCTCCAGGTTCAGCTCCACATTCAGAAGCCACGGATCGCCCAACAATCACTGCTACTGCGTCCATTGTTTACCTGGTGGATGATCTTTCCTTCTGTGTAGCATTGGTCAGTTCTGGTTGTGATCGACCCCTGATTGAGCCCCTAGTTGGTTGGATTGGCTGGTGGGTTTGAACCCAAGATTCATCTGGTTTATAGTTCTGTCCGCACCATTCTGTTTACGCCATACTCGAAGGTTTTCCTGAAGTGGCATTTGTCAATTTGGGTTTTTGAACTAAAGAGTTTGAATTTATTTCTTTAAAGCTGCACTCAGGTTCCCACTATGTGACGGTCCATACTATGAACGAGTCCATACTATCCAGTGGTTGATATTATGAGCATTGATCCATGCCTTTGGGGTATGTAGATGCGCCATCGAACAAGTCACGGAACCTGTTTCCTCTGATCTTTTAGATTGCCTGTTACAACATGTGTAGGTGGGTGGAGACCCAGTTCTCACCCTGAATCTCCAATGCACTTCTATGTTTTTTGTTTTTTCTGAACCTGATGCCTCCAATCTATTAGGTTGCCTCTTACAACATGCACAGGTTCTTGGGGACCCAGTTCTAACCCAACCCGTGAAGATCCGGGGTAGAATAGTTACAGATGCCGTCTCATAGTTGGAATATTGCTGAGTGCAGCGTTAAACAACAAAGAAACAAACAGAATCTAACCCAGAATCCCCAATGAACGTCTATGCTTTTTGTTTTTTCTTCTTCCTTAAACTCATACAACTGTTTACAGCAGCTTCAAATCCACTCACTCATGAACAAACAATTGTTTTTTATCTGGAAAACCTTGATGCCAGAAGGAACTTTTTTGCAACTGATCTCTTGCTTCCTTTTATCGGTAGTTGACTGTAGTTTCTTGATTCTTTGATCTTTATAATAATTCTACGCCCTTTAATTAAGCAAAATACTCTTTTGTCTGAGAAAGAATGCGGAGTTGTTGTGTTTGTTGTGAGGTAGTCAGGTCCTGAGGTGCGTGTGTGTGTGTGTGTGTGTGTGTGTGTGTGTGTGTGTGTGTGTGGTGCACTCTGTTGTACTCCATGGTGCTCACTGGAAGCGAGAGGAGCATTGGTGGGACAGGATTGCCTTGTGGAAGTAGTGGGACACTTCAGTTCTTACACCTCAATAAGGTTACCGCTGTGATTCCATGTTAGAATCAGTTTGTCTGGTCCAGGGCCCCATTCCTCAAAGCGATCGATCTTAGCACTACGATGATCGTAAGACTATGTTAAAGTATAGGACTTACGATCACGTTAGTGCTAAGATTGCTTTGAGGAACGGGGCCCTGGCTTGGCTGCTGTCATGTAGCTCAAATATTGTGTGGCATTATACAAACAAACACACAATCAGTAGGGTGATTGATTTGGTGTAGTCTAGCAGTTAAATCACTTTTTCGAAATGACGAAATCTTACATGGGTACAATAAAAGAAGCCCTATTGATAGTGTCCCCAACCCATGGTCTGATTCAGGGAAGTGAGTTGTTTTATTTCCTTCTTTATGAATTTTATTTCACTTTTATCAGGGTGTTTCAACAATCTCATTAAAATCAGATCTTAGTTCCCGCTACCGCTAATCAAAGATCTAAGGACATCGCATTACGGGTCATGTCAGAACAACCTTCATTTGACCAATCGGAGCGTCCCTTACCATATCAGGAAAGTGACAGTCAGAATGTGAATTCTGACTGTGCAATCTCGAAAGATTTAGCACAGGGTATTCCGAACGATAGTTACAGGCTTTATGACTGTATATACATGTATACAATCTAGGCCCTCTATCTGCCCTTCCAGAATGTTTGTTCCATTTTCAAATTTTTAATTTAGAATTTGTCAAAATATTTTTCAAAGCATAGTCACCAGTTTGAACTGGTGCCGTAAAGCACGAGAAAGCTGCCTTCTGATTGACTAATGTCTTCTTCTAGTCAGTCATTCTATTGGTCAGTCAAAATTCGCGGTAGCAAGAACTAAGATCTGATTTGAATGAGATTGGGTGTTTCAGTTTAATGCTGAAGCGGCACAGGTTGTGTACAGGTCTACCTCGCTAAGAGAAACCAACAAACAGGGGTACAGTTATGATAAATATGATATATGACAATGATAAATATTGTGATGAATCTGTGATTTGAGCCACAATGAACAGATCCTGCACCATCTAAGCTAGGAGTGATTGATACAGCAAGGACTGGGTACGATATCTATCATGATACAAAGGTCACGATACTATAGGTATTTACTTCAAATGACGTGGAAACGTTTTGACTATAGACCTGTGAAGATCGGGGGTAGAATAGGTCTTCAGCCATCCATGCTTGCCGTAAAACGACTATGTTTGTCGAAAGAGGCGACTAATGGGCTCGGATGGTCAGGCTCGCTGACTTTGTTGATGCATGTCATTGATCCCAATTGCGTGGATCAATGCTCATGATATTAATCACTGGATTGTCTGATCCAGACTCGATTATTTACAGACCGCCGTCATATAGGTGGAATATTGCAAAGTGCGCCGATGAACAACAAACCAACCAACCAAAGACTATAAATAGGTCCAAAAGGAAAATCTGGCTGTAGACACATGTTTGTAGCAGCTGTTTTCTGTAATGAACTTGCAACGCTAATTACAACACATTTTGCGATATTTGACTGACAAAAACGCCAGGGGTCATTAAATGAGTAGTAAGTGAGTTATAATGTCGTCTTGTATTGTTTGTTTGTTTATTTGTTGTTTAATGCTGCACTCTGCAATTTTCCAGCCATACGACGGCAGTCTGTAAATAATCGAGTCTGGACCAGACAATCCAGTGATTGATATCATGAGCATCGAGCCACACAATTGGGATACGATGACATACATCAACCAAGTCAGCGAATCTGACCACCCGATCTTGTTAGTCGCCTCTTACGACAAGCATAGTCGCCTTTTACGGCAAGCATGGGATTCTGAAGACCTATTCTTTCCCAGATCTTCACAGGTATCATCTTGTATTGACACTTGACACGAAAAAAAATAAATGAAAAATACGAAAAATAAATGTATCGCGTATCGTATCGTATCGTATCGTATCGTATCGTATCGTATCGTATCGTATCGTATCGTATCGTATCGTATCGTATCGTATCGTATCGTATCGTATCATTGCATGTAACTTCACGATGCACCGGTGCATCAATATATGGTTTCACCACTAATCTGAGTACACCTGCTGAGCTAATTTCGTGTCACATGTGACCATGGAACCTGCTGCAAGTATTACCATGTGAATATGTGTCATTGCCAGCACATGTGCCTCTCTGTTGTTCCACCAAGCACCTTCATGGTAAACATTCTTATCAGGAATGCAAGGCCATAGTTAACTTTTTTTGAAAGGGGGGGCGGCAAATATTTGTACAAGTATCACTTGTCCCCAACTTGATTCAAATAAAACTGTTTTCTATAAAAAAAATCTAATGGAATGACCAAGCATGATTTACAGCCCCACAGAAAGGCAGCATGGTAGCCTAGTGGTTAAACCATTTGATGGTGACATCAAAGATCCAGGATGTATTCCCCATGTTAGTAAAATGTGAGCACATTTCTGGTGTTTCTGCTGTGATGTTGCCTGTTTGTTGCTAGAAAAGGAATTATATCCACTCACAAGTAAGAGCAGGGAAAAACAAATTTTGTTCAAAATTAGGATATATTTTCTTGGATTCAGGGGTATTTTAATATTTCCTTCAATCCAAAAATATATGACTATATATCATAGCCTCATCTTTTTATTGGTCTTTCCAGTGAAGTGCCAATCAAAGCTGCAAGGCATAAATAATGTTTGTTATTACTATTTTTTAAGGCAAATTTGGGAATGTTTACCAATATTTGCTTCTGACTTGGGATTGAATATCGGCCCCTGAGCAGATCTGGGTAAATCCCTGAAGAACTGAAACACGTTCCTATGACATGGGAACAAGTAATCAACAAATGTTGTATGAATTTGTCACTTCTAGTTTGTGTGAACGTTTTCTTTCCATAAAATATGATTTGCTCATGGAGACACCTCAGGCCTTGATATATGAAGAAGCTGCCATCATATAACATGACTATCACTTACGCCCGATCGCTCACTCAACAACTTTCATGAGTCAAGCCAAAAAAATGCGGTGGAAGAACTTTACACATTACAATTAAGTCCTAATTAAGTGTTGTGATTGTTGTAAGGCCATGTGTCATGACTTCCTCCTTACACGGACATGGAGGAGGTGATACTACAGTACTTATATGTTTCCTTGTGTTTCAGAGCTGCGGAGGAGTTGAAGCCTTCATTCTCGGGGTCTACAATCTGGTAGGTGCACATTGCCTACATTTGTACTTCCATATTTGAAGGGGAACTATGCTCTAAGGCTCATGACTATTTTGAGTACAGGTCAAGGCAAAATGTTGAAATAGATGTGTTGTGTCTGTTTGATTGTCTTTCTAGAAGTTGGTGAGTAAATAAGAAATTTTGGAATAATAACTTCAGGTTTATTGCATAAGTGACGATTTGATGTAGATTCTTACGCCTTTATCAATCTGGAATGAGTACAACCGAATGACAACATTTCTCTGATCACTTGGTTGTACCCTCTTGAGAATTGTGTGAGAATGTTGAAACTGGAAGTTGTTATTCATAAAGTCGTACATTTTCTTAATGTGTTGATTTTGAGAAATGAACTGTTTGATTCCTCCATCTTGAAAAATTGGATTTTGCAGACAACACAAGTTTATTTAAATTTCTTGAAAAAGACGGCCAATTTGCCTCTGCCTAGTCCCTCTTCGAAATGTATATATTTAAAACTTCTTGTTCCACAGAGCCATTAAACTCCTACACTTTAGGGGAAACGTGTGGCCCACTTAGCTGAGGCACCACAAATTGCTGTGTAGAGTTGCGTCCCTTAGGCATGCAGGAACCTATGATAATGTATCAGAGTTTTCAGCGCCCAGCCTGTGCTCGTTGGTTTCACTAAAGTGGTAAAAAGTTAAGACCTGCATTACTTCGCTGTTTGTTCCCACATCAATCAACACACTATGACATAACCCAGATACTGTACAAAGAGGGGGCGGTCGGGTAGCCTAGTGGTTAAAGCGTTCGCTCGTCATGCCGAAGACCCAGGGTTCGATTCCCCACATGGGTACAATGTGTGAAGCCCATTTCTGGTGTCCCCCGCCGTGATATTGCTGGAATATTGCTAAAAGCGGTGTAAAACCATACTCACTCACTCACTGTACAAATGGCTTTAACCAAACTCACTCACACATACCACAAAACGAATGAACTATTCATTGTAATAGCGTCCTAATTGAGTGGCACAACAAGGATGAGGAACAGGTCCTGCCTCAGCAGTGACCACAGACCACTGTATGTGTGTGGTTTATGTTTTCAGTGTGGTAAGTCAATACAAGCCCATATGTAAAAGAGAAAATCTATTTCAAGTTTGCCAGGAGACTGGTCCATACTGAAATGCCCAGTCAACAACGGCTGACGTCGGTAGAAGAATGTCATCTGGGTCATTAAACTTCTTTCTACTTTGCTAATGACTTGAATAATGTCTTACCCATACGACTTATCAGATTATGTTGCTGCCGACCATTGCAGGGTAGTCTGCTGCTACTAACATAGTGAAACTGTTGAATGTGTAAGCGCAAATGTTTCCACGCATTCCGAGAGAGCAGCCCAATAGCTACACTGTGCCATAAATTAGACGGAGCTGATTCATGAGGGACAGGTAATCGGTAATTCCGAATTTCAGTCAGGTTGTTCCAGATTTAAGAACCTCTGATGACGTCACACTACAGTAACAGAAGGTTCTTCTAAATGTTGATAAACTTACAAGGCAGGCAATATCAACAATGCTAGGGACCGGATGAATACATTTCAATTGCAATACCTGGGTTTTACAATTAACGTTTTCTAAACTTGCCTTTGATTTAAACACAGTTGTGTTTGATATTTGGTTAATAGTCACAATATCTTTTTAACATGAAAATTTCAAGACGTGAATCAAACCTGCACCCTCACATATCATGTTTGTTTACCCACTGAGCTACTGAGGCAGGTGATGAGAAGTTGTTAAGTTTATCATGTCATGACTCCAGCTAGTCCATGCTGCCAGTTTTTTCTCTCTCGCGCTTTGAGCGAATTCCTTTTATACCGTGATACACTGTATTGTTTCACTATAAGGTGTGTCAATTTTTCTATATTATTTCTGGTATTACTTGCATTTAATCAGTTCATCAGTTGGATAAAACACGACCCTGAGGTTTTGGTTGAAAATGTAAAACCCTGACCTTGTGAAAAACCCTCGGAGGCGTGCCCTAAGCCATTGTTACTTCAAGAAATATATGAAGGGTGGAAGGGTAGCCTAGTGGTTATAGTGTTTGCTCGTCATGCCAAGGCCCAGGTTCGATTCCCCACATTGATACAATGTCTGGAGCCCATTTATGGTGTCCCCTGCCGGATATCGCTGGAATATTGTTAAAAGCAGTGTAAAACCATATGCACCCTCAGGAAATGTAAGAAATGTCAACCTTACAAGAAAACTTTACTTTACACTTAAAGTTGTGAATAATGGATTAATGGATGATGTCAGATTGTATTGCTTTCAATAATGGATCAGAATGACAATTGGCTTTTACAGACCAGCTCACTTTGAGAATCACAGACTGTGCAAATATTTGAGAGTTTTGACACGTGATCTTTCAACCCTTACTGTCATTATTGCATGGTAGAGCTGAATTCTTGAATTTGTCTGGATTAATCACTGTCCGTTTTAAAGAAATATGCATGTTCAGTAATGTCCTTTTAAACATGTACTACTCAAGAAAGTTGCAGCACAATCCAATTCTTTCATGTTAGTACAGATAATCCGTCATGGCATTAACTATAGTAATATGAAAGAATCGGTTCTTTAACTTCTTTTCAGTAGTATATATGCAGTTTACGAAATAAGTCATGAAAGTCAAGGGGCCTTAGTGTCATAACCCTAATGTTAAAAGGTAACGATTTAGGAGTTCCATGATTCAAGTAACATTAAAGCAAATCTGACGGACCCCGGGACTCGCCTATTTTATCATTCACTGTGTATGGGTTTCCATGTAACTGTCTGGATTAACTGAGTGTGGATTAATAAGGTTTATCTGTAAACAGACCTTGTGTCTACAGGACTGCACAGTATTACTGGTACATTGGTATTCTGCCTTTGGGTTTCAAGCAATACATATTGCAATATTTTGTTGTTGTTCCGATATGTTTGGTAAAACAAAATTATAACAAGTTTCGTTATTATTTCTACCATTTAATCTAAAATCTACGCATAAATTCATTCATGAATGATGTTTACCTCCGAAATTGATCGACAAAACAACGGAAACACGAAAGTGATTTTCCCTCTTGTTGTTATCTCCCCTGTTTGACTTCAAAATGGTGGTGCCTGACCAAGATTAGTAATATTTACTTGATTATTTTGGAAAAAAAAAAGGATTTGCATGAACAATCAGTGTTAATGACTTTAGCTGCCAATATGCTGCAATATATATTGCAAACCAAACACCTGTATCGCATTGAATTGCTATACCAGTGTTTTATTCAACACACAGCCCGAGTATTTGACTGAAACAACATCAGTTTCTTCTTCTCCTCATCAAGATCAAGACCATAATTTCATCGCGGGACATTGGGTTAGTGAGTTAGATTTTTTACTACTTTTAGCAATATTCCAGCAATATCACGGCAGGGGACACCAGAAATGGGCTTCACACATTGTACTCATGTGGGGAATTGAACCCGGGCCTTCGGCGTGACGAGCAGATGCTAGAACCACCGGGTTGGTTACCCCACTGCCCCGGAGCAAGCCTGACAGCCCCAGACAGTTTGTCTAATGTTAAGGCTTTCCAAGGGCTAATTGAGGTTCGGGTTTCTCGGGGTGTGTTCTATACCTGGATTCTATTACCTAGTTACATTGTGTGCTGGAGGCCCATTCCCCTTCCCCTGCAGGGCCAGTTCGGGATTATCGCTAAAAGCTACGTATAATTACTCCCTTACTCAGGAAATTGAATGCTGAATTTTACAAGTTGATCAATGATTTAAGTATTATAAACAAGATATCAAGATAGTTGATTAGATATATATTTTTCAGTATTGCAAATACAAATGTTGTCGGTCATTTTCGGTAGCAGTCTCAGTTTACGGATGCGGCTTTAAGAAGAAACATGAGGTCAGTTTGGAATGAAATGGCCTCATCATTATAACAGAGAAGGGATCAAGGGCTTCCATTAACCAAAGCACTCACTCAGCATTAGGGAAGGAAACATTAAGTGTACTGAAGGTTTTCCTTCAAATTTGAATTGAACATTATATATTAGATTATTATTTGTGTTTCAGAGTTCATGACTGTTTTCCCCATGAAGATCTGGGTTAGAATTGGTCTTCAGCAACATGTTCTTGTTGTAAGAGGCGACTCATGGGTGTGGGTGGTCAGTGACATGGTTGATGCATGTCATTATATCCCTACTGCATGGATCGATGCTCATGACATCAATCACTGAATTGTCTGGTCCAGACATGATTATTTACAAACCGCTGTCATATAGCTGGAATACTGCTGAATGCAGCGTTTAGCAACAAACAAACAAAGTTAAATGAAGCTATCTTTGTTTCACAAGCCTTGAACATATCATGCAAACATGAAAGAAAAAATATTTCTGATATCTATCCCCAAGGAATTGGTCAACATCCAGAATGTCTGAATATTGCTGAGTGTGGTGTTAAACAAGAAACTTAAGTTATTTTTACGCAAAGTTTCTGTATAATTTATTTGTAACATATTGTGCCTTTTGATACTATCGTTTCTTATGCATACTGTTGACAGTGCCATCAGCGTTTTTAAATTCCTCACTCATTTGGTTGAAACTTGTCATCGATCCCAATTGCAATGATCGATGCTCATGATGTCAATCACTGGATTGTCTGGTCCAGACTCGATCATTTACAGACCGCCGTCATATAGGTGGAATATTGCTGAGTACAGCATTAAACAACAAACAAGCAACCATATTATCAGCCTCGTTTTTATATAACATTAGACAACAAAGAAACAAACAATTTTGAATTCCTATTGATATGGCATTGTCATAGGAAACAATAGCAATACATCAATGGTTTGATATATTGTTATACTCCCAACTAGATGTTTCCTAATTATGATGCTGGGAATCACCAATGGCCATGACCATTGTAAGCTTCTACAATAACATTGGCATACACATTTGTTTCAGAAAACTGATCTGGAGGTATTTTACTCATTTGTAATGTATCTCTTCCGCATTAAAGAACGCATTTCTTAAAATAGAAAAAAATTAAGAAGACAAGAAGCAAGAGGAATTTTTCCAGATTCGCATTCTTCCAACATCTTTAGCTCTGTTTTCTGAACAGCTTCCTTCAAGCATTTAACCCCTTCTAGCTCATGCCTTGTGTTCACCTTGAGGCCACCACTGTGGTAGGATTGGAAGGGTTACCCCCATTAAACCAGTCTTTGTAAACATGGTTGTGAGAATTGGATGTGTCTGGTTGATCTGTTGTGAAGGCACAGAGCTCCCTGTTTATGCCAGAACCCTCTCTTCACTTACAACGAGCAGATCAAATCTTTAACCCTTTCCAGTCCACAGCAGGATCAAAAGCCAGCCTACCTTTCAGAGAGGGTATCTGTTGCTGAAAATATACATACAATAAACTACGTTTTATACATAGCTGACACACTGTGATATGGATAAAATACTGTTCTAAGGGTGCTAAACCAAACTCACTCATTCACCGATACTAATTAGGTATTAGTATTCGAGTTATGACAAACATGTCCTGAATTTCATGTTTATTTTGACCACAACTGAAATGAAGCAGCACATATTGGGACTATTCCTCAATATTTTCTAGGATATTTTTCTTTGCCTTATGTGAACTGGTTCCACAATGAGGACCTTTAATCAGCTTTAACTGTGGTGTTGTTACCCTGCCTACTTTCAGATGATAGGTTTGTTCAGTTATATGCTTGCTGTGCCGAAAAATCAGGTTTGATTCCCCACATGGGTGCTCTGTCCTAAGCCATTGGGCGATTGGTTTGCCTAGTGGTTAAAGTGTTCGCTCGTCATGCGGAAGACCCAGGTTTGATTCCCCACATGGGTGCTCTGTCTGAAGCCATTGGGCGGTTGGTTTGCCTAGTGGGTAAAGTGTTTGCTCGTCATGTGGAAGACCCAGGTTTGATTCCTCACATGGGTGCTCTGTCCTAAGCCATTGGACGGTGGGGTTGCCTAGTGGTTAAAGCATTCACATGTCATGCGGAAGATCTGGGATTGATTCCCTACATGTGTACAATGTGTGAAGCCCATTACTGGCGTTCCCCGCATGACATTGCTGGAATATTGCTAAAAGCGGCGTAAATCCATAATCACTCACTCCCTCTCAAGCCATTTTGTATTTCCTTGATTGTCTGGTTTGTTTACATGATGTCATGACATGGCAGGAGTACTGCTCTACAGTGCCAAGCAACACTGTGCACATTGTGTGAGTGGCGGGTGCATGTCGGGCAAGACATGTTTACCTCTTCCCGAACACCTGGTGTCATCTCTTAGTTGTAGTGATCAATTCATATAATTTTCATTACAAATTTGCCTCAAAGCCTGTGGAATCTGTTTTGTCTAAAATAATCAAGACTGGTTATTCTCGGACGTCGAATTTAATAATATGTCTCCTCTGGAAAACTTCACTCAGTCTCTGCTGGAGAACCTGTAAAGGAAGTCTTAAGTATGAATACAAACTGAATTACTATGGAAACAACTTCAAACACAATGCCAATTAAACATACCCAATGGAATCTGTTTCAGTAGATAAGTGAGCCTGATTATTCTTTGGCGTTGACGTCTTGTTTTTATCTAATAGTCATAATTTATCATGTCTATTGCCATGTGTTATATGTAGTTAGATCCAATCTTTGACGTTGTGGTAATCCTGGACACAAAACTGAAATACCTCATAGCTGAGCCTATGATCATCATATGAAATTGTAAGCATTTAAAATATTTATGACAAATAATCCTAATAAGTCCTAGACCGCCTCCGTGGTCTAATGGTAGAGTGTTCGCCCGGAGAGCGGAAGGTCCTTGGTTATGATCCCCAGCCGCGTCATACCAAAAGACGTTAAAAGATGGTACTTGTTGTTACCCTGTCTGGCGCTCGGCATTAAGGGGCTTAAACAAGGACTGGTCGGCTCAGAGTCAGTATACCGTGTCTGAGTGGGGTATTCATGTTAAACTGCGGCAGTGTGCTAGCACTATAAATCGGCATCAGTCCACACACACACACACATACACGTGCATGCATGTCACTATATAAGTGCAATAATCTTGGACGCGACGTTAAACCCCATTTCACCCCACCTCACCTTATACGTCCTGGGTAGAACATGGAATGAGTTGTCTGTTCTTTGCTACAAGCAGAGTGCTCAGGAGGATATATTTCAGACCCGTGAAGATCCGGGGTAGAATAGGTCTTCAGCAACCCATGCTTGCCGTAAAAGGCGACTATGCTTGTCGTAAGAGATGACTAACGGGATTGGATGGTCATGTTCGCTGACTTGGATGATGCATGTCATCAATCCCAATTGCGTGGATCGATGTTCATGATATCAATCACTGGATTGTCTGTCCAGACTCGATTATTTACAGACCACTGTCATATAGGTGGAATATTGCTGAGTGCGGCGTTAAACAACCAACCAAACAACATTATCTTCAGCTATATTTAGAGTTTGAGGAATTCAGTCTGTAGAAAGAAAGTGACAAGTTGCATTTTAAAATGAAGTCATGAATACCACATCAGTGTTTGAAATTAACTGGGGTCCTGTGGCCCTTGAAGTCTTCTCCCTCTGGGAAGGCCACTTAAAGTTTTAACTTTAAACATTATAAGGACCCCTTGACTTCCATGCTTAATTTCTAATGCTGCTGTTTTCAGTTAGAAGCAGAACAGGCAAATATTTTTGGAATATATCTTACACATTTTCATTTCAGTATCTGCTTCCTGATGTTATGCATTACATCGTCGACCTGTCAAGATCCGGGGTAGAATAGGTTTTCAGCAATGCTTGCCGTAAATGCTACTATGCTTGTCTTACGAGGCGACTAACAGGGTTGTGTGATCGGGCTAGTTGACTTGGTTGATGCATGTCATGGTATCCCCACTGCATCGATCAGTGCTCCAGATGTCAATCACTGGATTGTCTGGTCCAGACTGATTATTTACAGACTACTGTCATATAGCTGGAATATTGCTGATTGCGGTGTTCAACAACAAAATAAACAAACAAACATATCGTCAGCCTTTTTTTTATAATATTAGTACCTTTACTTATGTGTATTCATATTCATAGTGATATTTCTGTCACCACAGTACACATGTACTCAAATTCAAGATGTCAGTACCAGAGAATATCTGCCAAACCGATTCCATAGGGCATAAAGGCAATGTGGTAATAAACGTATGGGAATGGATCACTGACAATTAGTGATGACACCAGGTGTTCGAGAAAAGGATTAGCATGTCCTGCTTTACCAGTAGCACCCACAACACCTGATTCGTAATGACTAGATACGCTGTGGTATTGGGGTGTTTTGTATTTAGGAAAATACCAGACATTAATAAACATCCACCTATCTTCTGTTTCTTCTTGAAGATATTTTGACATTTTTGCCGGTTATCGTTCTTTTTCGAATTATGTCTCACATGATCAGTTAGATAATTTTGGCATATTATCATTACACTGTGCTTGGCCTATGAACAGAATACTCCAATAAAACCCAAATGACCAGTAATGATAATTCATCTGATTCTAGAATGGAAATCAGTGGATTCGTTTTCATTACAGACCTGTGAAGATCCAGGGTAGAATAGGTCTTCAGCAACCCATGCTTGCCATGAAAGGCGACTATGCTTGTCAAACTTTCATTACACATCCATTGTTATTTGTTGTGACCCATTTACGATGCAAAGTATAACTGACAGAATCCATACTGTAGGGGTCATATAGTGCTTTTGACTTTTAAGGTCAGTATACCTATTTCTATAATGTATTTCTACTGGATACTACGACAGCTTTGAACTTGCTGCTCCAAGTTCAATTGCAAAGAGGGGCAGTCGGGTAGCCTAGTGGTTAAAGCTTTGCTCGTCACACCATTGACCCTGGTTCAATCCCCCACATGGGTACAATGTGTGAAGCCCATTTCTGGTGTCCCCTGATGTGATATTGCTGGGATAGTGCTAAAAGCGGCATAAAACCACACTCACTCACTCACTCACTCAGGGCCTGGTCAAAAGAGGCCCTGTAACCCTGTGATTGTTTCCACTGTAAGTCCCAGGTCAAAAGAGGTTCTCATTACACCCGCTTGTCACAAACAGAACCAGGTAATGTGGAGGAATGGGTCTAGAGCATATGATCTGGAAGTGTGTGTGTCATGGTATCATCCTTGGCATTATATGTCATATGCTCATCTCATCAATCCCTTGTTTTTCTTTGCTCAGAAAAAATGGCTGTGTATAGTCCAATCAAAATCGCGCAATGAAATCGAAATCCGGTTCGTAAACTGTCACGCAGATTTCGGTCAATTGCAGTACAGTGATCGCTCGCTATAACGCTACCAATGGGGTCCAAATAATTGGTGGGCGTTATAGACGATGAGCCGTTTAACCGAGGCCGAGGCGCGCGCTCGGAAAATCTCAAATCATCAATATGTGTTTATCTCACGTCACATCAAAATAGTATATATTTTTATGGACCTAGATCTACCTGTAATATCATTCATTTATTAAATCTGTCACATTTCACAATGTCTGAAATACGTATTCCATTTCAATTTATCATTTTTAATCGATAAATTAAAAAATTATTCACTATTTCCCGCGATGTTATTGAAAATAAAATTCTCGGACACACATTTCGACAACGGGTCCACATCAAAGAGCAAAATAAAGACGTTTTAAACAAATCTTTAAATATATTATACAAAGTGATAAATAAAATCAACAAAGATATATCTAAAATTAATGAAACTTACATCTAAGTTATTATTTCCATCGTTTCGTGCGATCGCGTGTAATGTAAGTCAAATGACATCTCGGCTTTCGTCGCCTTGAATTCTCGCCTCGGAAAACAATGTTTAATGCAAAAATATATGCATGAAAAATCTTTGTCACAGCTCGTAACCTAGCACGATACATTCGCGAAGTTCCATATTTTTAATATATATCGTGATTTCCTGCTTAAAACGTTCAGATTAACACGATTTAACAAAAAATCTTTCGCCAACTTCTGAAATTTATCAAACACGAGCTTGGTATCACAGCTATAATTTGATTGGCTGCCTGAGGTCACGTGCTCAAAATTGACCAATCACGAAACTTGTAGTAGATTTCGGCAAGAAAGCGTCATTAGAAACAAATTTTAATCCAATGAAATCGCTTGTTATAACTACGGAAAAAACCAGGCGATGTTACGAAAGCGCGATTACGCAATGAATGACCGCCGTGTTGTGACAGCAACTACATGTGTGTGACAGTGTCGCCTCAAATTGGATTGCCCACTAATTAAGAATATAAACTTCGCTTGTGGTTCTCTTTTATTGCATGCATGCGCTTCTAAGATCAAAGGTCGATAGTGTGAAAAGTTAACTAGTTGAACAATCGTATTTCCGGGACTTGCCGCGGATGTTTTCAAACAGATTATTAGAACTCCATTCAGCGATAAACGGTTGATTATGCAATGAGAAGCGTTATGTGCAAATGAACAACGAACAACAATACAATTATGTCTGTGTAAAACTATCAGTAATAAAAGTGTACATAAATTTTGGGAGCCATGCGTTACCGCGCGTAGTAACCGAAGTAGCGCTTTATCGAAGAGCGCAATAGCGAGCGATCACTGTATTTGCAAAGAATGTGCACTGCCAACTCATTGTCAGCAGATATTTTCCAAACCTTTTCATCTTTTTAATAAAGGTGCCCGCGTGATTTGATGCACTTCGCGATGTAAGACCCGTTTTATCACAACATAGATCTTGATTATCGATCAGATTGTCTTGACTGGGCACCACCATTTTGTTTGAAACAAATGCAAGTGATGGAATCTGATTGGTCCACAGGAGAGGCTTAAAAGGGACATAACTTAAAAGGGACATAACTTAAAAGGGACATAACTTAAAAGGGACATAACGATCGAGCCCTGGAATTCCAGCCAAGTTCGGCAAGGGTGAAAACTGGACTTTTAAAGTCAGTTTACTCTCTTGCCTCGGGAAGATGTCCAAACCATCGGTCTTTGATGAAATGCAATCTGCTGAATCAGCAAGGCCAGGCCAGGCCACCTGAACTCCTTTGCCAAGTTTCCGCAACAACTTCTGTCTCAAGGAGCATCGGATAAAGGGTTAATGCAAAAGTTTTCTACCAAACTTTCCACTGCTCTTATATAGTACACAACCCCTGAATAGAAGAAGCATATTTGTACAATTAGAACATGTCGACAGGCTCTCCCAATCTTGTGCATTTGAAGCTGTTTGTGTGGACTGTCTGGTACTGTCTGGTACTGTCTTCTGTTCCAGCTTATAGGTAAGCCATTAGAAACTATTGATGCAGAGTATTCCCATGTTAATGACCGGTTCATCAAGTGCCGTCTAAATGTGTCTGATAATTTCTCAATCAGTTGTAATTGAAGACCAAATGAATTTGATCAGCAGATAAATAAGTGTTAAATTGGTGGATGTACTTCCATGCATATGGTATTGATGCTTGACCCCTATAATAGAGGGGACACTGGTACCCTAATTGTGTAAGGAGCTGCAAATCAATATGCAGAGTTGTGTCCCTTAGTCAAGCCAGGATCTAATTATATTTGTTCGAATCCCTGATTTTTATCTTTGGTTTGTAAGCAGCATACCTGTGCTTGTGGATTTTACCAAAATATTAAACTTTGACAGTGCGTTCCATTGGGATTTCTTCTTGAGGTAAACTGACACACACTGATTGAAATACTGTCAATACTGACACTTGCCACTTGTTTCGGAGCCAAAGTAAAGAAAAAAGACAATTTCCTCAACGAAGAAGCTCAGGTGATAAGTCCATACATGTAAGTTAAATATCTTTTGAAAATGATGTTGGAAGTTTGTGGATTCTAAATAGATTTTAATACTGGATCTAAATGTTGTCAAAATAACCAATGAAGTACCTGTTATGGGCACCTAGCAAATGAGGAGTACAGCTAGATGCGAAACTAAGGCAAACTAAAATATGCAAGTGTTTCCTTTTTCAGGCCATCCATAAATTGTGTATTTGTTTTCAGCGGGTATTTTTTGCTTTGCGAAAACAGTGTGTCAGTTAAAGCGACTTTCACATGAAGGTAGTGACAGGTTTGTCTTATAGTAAAGGGTGACAAATTTACAATTGTGACATAAAATATGGTACTGTGATGGTGACAAAAGGTATGATGTGACTAAAATACATGAGAAAACTGATTAGGGTCAGGGTTCCTGAGCTGAGCATAACACAGTCAGTGATGGCCCATAGGTCTGTATACAGTGAGAGAGTGAATAGGGCAAGTGTGCCCTGCACAATAAGTGAGTGAGTGAGTGAGTATAGTTTTACACCCCTTTGAGCAATATCCCAGCAATATCACGGCGGGCGACACCAGAAATGGGCTTCACACATTGTACCCAGAGTGCATCCACTGGGACACTGGGACACTGGGACACAGAAAGTGTGTTTTGGAAGGAATGCTGCAATTTCACCATTCAATAGCACTTAAAATTACACCATGAAGATTCCGGGGTAGAATAGGTCTTCAGCAACCCATGCTTGCCATAAAAGGTAACTATGCTTGTCGTAAAAGGATCGGGTGCTCAGGCTCGCTGACTTGGTCATGCATGTCATCATATCCCAGTTGAGTTGATCGGTGCTCATAATGTCAATCACTGGATTGTCTGGTCCAGAGTCGATTCTTTACAGACCGCCGTCATATAGCTGGAATATTGCTAAGTGCGGCGTTAAACAACCAACCAACCAACCAACCAACCAACCAACCAACCAACCAACACTCACTCACTCACTCACTCACTCACTCACTCACTCACTCACTCACTCACTCACCCACCCCATTATAAACTATGGAAACAAGGAATCCACTCTTCAATGGCACAAGTACCAACAAAGTATACCAGCAATCAGTAATTTTCTCTTCAACTTCAAGTTTACTTTGATGTACTATTCAGAACACATTCATTAGTACATAGTGAGCCATGATTACATTGTATTGATGCTGATGGAGATGAAGACTGCGTGACATTACATAATGTTTTGAAGTAATTTAGAAAAACAATTGATTTGAGACAGTTACGAGTAATGTTTCAGTATCGTGATTGTTTTTATGGGCCCATGCAGCCATCATATATAGTTATGCCTTTCAAAATCACTGTCACCTAATGATTGATAATAGCAACAGTGATTTAAGACATTTTTTTTGCTTAAACAAGTCAATGAAAAATTTCTTGGTATCTTAATGCTTTGTTTATCAATAATTAATCTCGAATCCAGCGCTGAAAAAGTCTATCAATCAGGAAAAAATTCCTTAATGAGTTATGCAAGTTAATGTTGTTTCATCTAAAATGTTACATATTAATCAATTTCTTAATTACCTCAACGACTGCCAGGCAGTTTAATATATCTCATCTTCGGGAGCATCATTATAAGGTATCGACACAGGACTGCATTACCTTGGCGTACACTTTGCCGTGGGGTCTTTCCAGCACCACACCCAAGATGGGAGGAGTTGTCTTGGCATAGCTTTGTCATGGTGATACTGATAATTTATCGATGTTCAGGAAACAGACATTGTCACCAAGGATTTCCCAAGGGTATTGATTACACGAAAACAATGCTGTTTCAAAGAGTCGGAATCAGCTACTAAACTTTATAATGAAGATACTTAGGTACTAGCAGGGTCATGCTTCTGGTATTTGATACTGAGATAGTTCCATTAAGATTTCCTGATGGACAGCTTAACGATTGTGGTTGGGCATTCATGAATAAAATTAGCACTACCCAACTACCTCCAGCAAGTTAGCCTAATGTATTCTTTAGCTTGTAGAAATTAAAATATTTTTGGTAATGTTTGTCCAATTAGGGTGGGTATCAATATGTCATGTTATGTATCTGCTTACAACTAGAAAAATGTGTAGGAGATAGGGCAGGGAGGGTACCTCGGGCAACTCTGGTACTCGGGTTGGGTGGTCCTGAGTAGGACCCATGGTACTCACACTATATATTGTTTAATGACAATCACATTAAAACTCCATGGTTACACTTCAAGTTGCTAATGTTCGCATTTCTGATTAACTATGCACACATTCCTTCCCTTTGTTTGAGAAAGAGAAAGCTTCTGTCAACTTCAGTGTATGTATGATCAGATTGTTTTATATGTGTCTCTAAATAGTTTTTGCCAGGGTTCTGGTAAAACAGTTCCCAATCGGACATTTTGTGCCGAAGACATACAGCGGGTACCCAGGTAGGGTTGGGTAACAGGGGGTCGGGTACCAGAAATGGGTTGGGTAATAGGGGTCGGGTACAAGGATAGGGTTGGGTAATAGGGGGTTGGGTACAAGGGGGTCGGGTACAAGGATAGGGTTGGGTAATAGGGGGTCGGGTACAAGGATAGGGTTGGGTAATAGGGGGTCGGGTACAAGGATAGGGTTGGGTAATAGGGTGTCGGGTACAAGGATAGGGTTGGGTAATAGGGGGTCGGGTACAAAGATAGGGTTGGGTAACAGGGGGTCGGGTACAAGGATAGGGTTGGGTAATAGGGGGTCGGGTACAAGGATAGGGTTGGGTAACAGGGGGTCGGGTACAAGGATAGGGTTGGGTAATAGGGGGTCGGGTACAAGGATAGGGTTGGGTAATAGGGGGTCGGGTACAAGGATAAGGTTGGGTAATAGGGGGTCGGGTACAAGGATAGGGTTGGGTAATAGGGGGTCGGGTACAAGGATAAGGTTGGGTAATAGGGGGTCGGGTACAAGGATAAGGTTGGGTAATAGGGGGTCGGGTACAAGGATAGGGTTGGGTAATAGGGGGTCGGGTACAAGGATAGGGTTGGGTAATAGGGGGTCGGGTACAAGGATAAGGTTGGGTAATAGGGGGTCGGGTACAAGGATAGGGTTGGGTAATAGGGGTCGGGTACAAGGATAGGGTTGGGTAATAGGGGGTCGGGTACAAGGATAAGGTTGGCTAATAGGGGGTCGGGTACAAGGATAGGGTTGGGTAACAGGGGGTCGGGTACAAGGATAGGGTTGGGTAATAGGGGGTCGGGTACAAGGATAGGGTTGGGTAATAGGGGGTCGGGTACAAGGATAAGGTTGGGTAATAGGGGGTCGGGTACAAGGATAAGGTTGGGTAATAGGGGGTCGGGTACAAGGATAGGGTTGGGTAATAGGGGGTCGGGTACAAGGATAAGGTTGGGTAATAGGGGGTCGGGTACAAGGATAAGGTTGGCTAATAGGGGGTCGGGTACCAGAAATGGGTTGGGTAACAGGGGGTCGGGTACAAGGATAGGGTTGGGTAATAGGGGTCGGGTCCAAGGATAGGGTTGGGTAACAGGGGGTCGGGTACAAGGATAGGGTTGGGTAACAGGGGGTCGGGTACAAGGATAGGGTTGGGTAACAGGGGGTCGGGTACCAGAAATGGGTTGGGTAACAGGGGGTCGGGTACAAGGATAGGGTTGGGTAATAGGGGGTCGGGTACAAGGATAGGGTTGGGTAATAGGGGGTCGGGTACAAGGATAGGGTTGGGTAACAGGGGGTCGGGTACCAGAAATGGGTTGGGTAATAGGGGTCGGGTACAAGGATAGGGTTGGGTAATAGGGGTCGGGTACAAGGATAGGGTTGGGTAACAGGGGGTCGGGTACAAGGATAGGGTTGGGTAACAGGGGGTCGGGTACAAGGATAAGGTTGGGTAATAGGGGGTCGGGTACAAGGATAGGGTTGGGTAACAGGGGGTCGGGTACAAGGATAGGGTTGGGTAACAGGGGGTCGGGTACAAGGATAGGGTTGGGTAACAGGGGGTCGGGTACCAGAAATGGGTTGGGTAACAGGGGGTCGGGTACAAGGATAGGGTTGGGTAACAGGGGGTCGGGTACAAGGATAGGGTTGGGTAATAGGGGTCGGGTACAAGGATAGGGTTGGGTAACAGGGGGTCGGGTACAAGGATAGGGTTGGGTAACAGGGGGTCGGGTACAAGGATAGGGTTGGGTAATAGGGGGTCGGGTACAAGGATAGGGTTGGGTAATAGGGGGTCGGGTACAAGGATAAGGTTGGGTAATAGGGGGTCGGGTACAAGGATAAGGTTGGGTAATAGGGGGTCGGGTACAAGGATAGGGTTGGGTAATAGGGGGTCGGGTACAAGGATAAGGTTGGGTAATAGGGGGTCGGGTACAAGGATAAGGTTGGCTAATAGGGGGTCGGGTACCAGAAATGGGTTGGGTAACAGGGGGTCGGGTACAAGGATAGGGTTGGGTAATAGGGGTCGGGTCCAAGGATAGGGTTGGGTAACAGGGGGTCGGGTACAAGGATAGGGTTGGGTAACAGGGGGTCGGGTACAAGGATAGGGTTGGGTAACAGGGGGTCGGGTACCAGAAATGGGTTGGGTAACAGGGGGTCGGGTACAAGGATAGGGTTGGGTAATAGGGGGTCGGGTACAAGGATAGGGTTGGGTAATAGGGGGTCGAGTACAAGGATAGGGTTGGGTAACAGGGGGTCGGGTACCAGAAATGGGTTGGGTAATAGGGGTCGGGTACAAGGATAGGGTTGGGTAATAGGGGTCGGGTACAAGGATAGGGTTGGGTAACAGGGGGTCGGGTACAAGGATAGGGTTGGGTAACAGGGGGTCGGGTACAAGGATAAGGTTGGGTAATAGGGGGTCGGGTACAAGGATAGGGTTGGGTAACAGGGGGTCGGGTACAAGGATAGGGTTGGGTAACAGGGGGTCGGGTACAAGGATAGGGTTGGGTAACAGGGGGTCGGGTACCAGAAATGGGTTGGGTAACAGGGGGTCGGGTACAAGGATAGGGTTGGGTAACAGGGGGTCGGGTACAAGGATAGGGTTGGGTAATAGGGGTCGGGTACAAGGATAGGGTTGGGTAACAGGGGGTCGGGTACAAGGATAGGGTTGGGTAACAGGGGGTCGGGTACAAGGATAGGGTTGGGTAATAGGGGTCGGGTACAAGGATAGGGTTGGGTAACAGGGGGTCGGGTACAAGGATAGGGTTGGGTAACAGGGGGTCGGGTACAAGGATAGGGTTGGGTAACAGGGGGTCGGGTACAAGGATAGGGTTGGGTAACAGGGGGTCGGGTACCAGAAATGGGTTGGGTAACAGGGGGTCGGGTACAAGGATAGGGTTGGGTAATAGGGGGTCGGGTACAAGGATAGGGTTGGGTAACAGGGGGTCGGGTACCAGAAATGGGTTGGGTAATAGGGGTCGGGTACAAGGATAGGGTTGGGTAACAGGGGGTCGGGTACAAGGATAGGGTTGGGTAATAGGGGGTCGGGTACAAGGATAGGGTTGGGTAATAGGGGGTCGGGTACAAGGATAGGGTTGGGTAACAGGGGGTCGGGTACCAGAAATGGGTTGGGTAATAGGGGTCGGGTACAAGGATAGGGTTGGGTAATAGGGGTCGGGTACAAGGATAGGGTTGGGTAACAGGGGGTCGGGTACAAGGATAGGGTTGGGTAACGGGGTCGGGTACAAGGATAAGGTTGGGTAATAGGGGGTCGGGTACAAGGATAGGGTTGGGTAACAGGGGGTCGGGTACAAGGATAGGGTTGGGTAACAGGGGGTCGGGTACAAGGATAGGGTTGGGTAACAGGGGGTCGGGTACCAGAAATGGGTTGGGTAACAGGGGGTCGGGTACAAGGATAGGGTTGGGTAACAGGGGGTCGGGTACAAGGATAGGGTTGGGTAATAGGGGTCGGGTACAAGGATAGGGTTGGGTAACAGGGGGTCGGGTACAAGGATAGGGTTGGGTAACAGGGGGTCGGGTACAAGGATAGGGTTGGGTAATAGGGGTCGGGTACAAGGATAGGGTTGGGTAACAGGGGGTCGGGTACAAGGATAGGGTTGGGTAACAGGGGGTCGGGTACAAGGATAGGGTTGGGTAACAGGGGGTCGGGTACCAGAAATGGGTTGGGTAACAGGGGGTCGGGTACAAGGATAGGGTTGGGTAATAGGGGGTCGGGTACAAGGATAGGGTTGGGTAACAGGGGGTCGGGTACCAGAAATGGGTTGGGTAATAGGGGTCGGGTACAAGGATAGGGTTGGGTAACAGGGGGTCGGGTACAAGGATAGGGTTGGGTAACAGGGGGTCGGGTACAAGGATAAGGTTGGGTAATAGGGGGTCGGGTACAAGGATAGGGTTGGGTAACAGGGGGTCGGGTACCAGAAATGGGTTGGGTAATAGGGGTCGGGTACAAGGATAGGGTTGGGTAACAGGGGGTCGGGTACCTGGGTAGGGTCAGGTAGTTGATTTGGACTCTGTCCCAGCCCTAGTAGGAGCTTCTTTTTCCTTTGACTACAGCACTGTTGTGATCAGTTCTTGAAAACTCCTCTTAACATATTTGAAATATTGATCATGTCGACAAACTGTTCAAGGGGACTCGGACTTGTTCAACGCCCCACTTTCAGCAATTGAATAAACTGTGGATCCTCCTTTTTGTTATTTATACATCCGTTCCTCAGCTGCCAAAAAATGAACTCATTTGCAGTTATATTTAGAATTTATGAATATAGCACAATTTGAAAATATTCTTTTCATTTTTACTTGTATTTTATTCTTTCCATATCATGCTTGAACAGTCTCGAGTTTTCCATTTTGGACAAAGATTGTCAGAGGCAGTCTGTTAATTTAAAGCAATTTTCTTTTGCAACCAGATTGAATAATTCCAGATAAAAGATTATTTGAAGTTCTCTCTTTCCCGAAAATCAATATAGTTCTCGTATAAAAACTGTCTAGTAGTGATTCCCAGTTTCAGTTGGCTGCCTTGAGTCTGTCAATTTTCGAAAAACTTAGACGCTGCATCTGAATTTACTGATTAAAAGAGTTCTGTCGGAAACAGGTAAAAAATGTATTGAAGGTATTCAGGCAGAAGGTTTCCAGGCCTGATTGTCTCAGAATCTTATATTTTGCAGTTGTCTGCTAAGTTTTTGGACGATTTTCCAATTATTGGGGAGGTTGAAACTTAGTATGTGTTTGTGGAATATGTTGGAATTGTTTCTTTTCTTCCAGTTAATAGAAGAAAATTATAACATCCCAGTGTTGTCAGATATGAGTTTTTTCATAATTGCGATTTTGACATTTCACCAGTTATGAAGTTGGAGTCTCCCTTTTTGTGTAAATGTACAGTTTGTAAATTATTGTTTCCAAATAGCTGCCGGCAAATTTCTTCAGTGGAATTGCTTTTTGGTAAATGTCAAGTATGTGTCTGACATGAACCTGAAGGGAGAACGGTGAGTCTGGCTAATGTTTTCCCCTGGTTTTGAAGAATGTAGATTTATTTGCCCCTTTTTTAATCCTGAGCTCATTTTTTATTATGTCAAGGTTGAAATTGATGCTGGTGTGAATTATTTTAGCTGATTTGTGAAGACAGTAGATTAAGCTGATAAAGCATTTTATAACATTCTGCATTGTTAAGTTTATAAGATGTGGAGTATATGCTTGTTGTTTAGTTATATGCAGGAAATCCAAGTTTCACACAAATATCTACACAACTTCTGGTATTTCAGACAGAATCTGTGTTGTCTGTAGAAGTCAAGCAAGATGTTAAACTTTTGTAGTTTCATAAAAACTTAACCAGAGCATGGTTCTGACACACCTTCGGGGCATTTTTGTCTTATTCTTATTTGAGGGCTTGAAGTCTTGTCTCAGATTCTGACAGCTTGGTTTTTCTTGGCTTGTTGCACCATGATTGTAGACTAAGCAGTACTAGTCCAGTTTCAGGAACAGAGGGCCAGGATTGATACTCGGGGACAGTGTTTCTCATGCCCCATGGAAACAAGGAGCATTGTACTTGGCACCAAATGTAGGAAATCTTGCACAAGATGAGAGAGTAGGTTAGGCTTGGCACTGCAATCAGCAGTGTTGCAGCTATATACCATGCTGGCCTGTGTTGTCATCAACAATCTATGTAGTTTGGACTCAATGACACAGAATCGACCTGGTCACAAAATCTTCAGAAGTCTTCTATTGGAACAAGCATCACCACACGATCTTCAGAATAAGTCTGCTCTCAGAACAAGCATGACCACACAATGTACATAAATCTTCTCTCAGAACAAGCATGACCACACAATGTACATAAATCTGCTCTTTGAACAAGCATGACCACCTGATCTTCAGAAGTCTGCATGACCACACGATCTTCAGAAGTCTGCTCTCAGAACAATCATGACCACACGATGTACATAAATCTTCTCTTTGAACAATCATGACCACACGATGTACATAAATCTGATATTTAAACAAGTATGACCACACGATGTACATAAATCTGATCTTTGAACAAGCATGACCACACAATCTTCTGAAATCTGCTCTCAGAGCAAGGATTTCCACACGACCTTCAGAAGTCTGCTGTTAGAACAATCATGACCACACGATCTTCAGGAGTCTGTGTAAAACTGTACTACAACTCAGTATACTTTGGATACCCAACACCAGTGTTAGGTGTGGACTGTATGTTTTGAAAATTAATAAGGAATTATAACATTGATGCATTGGTGAATCGCCACACCTGTGTGTGTTATATTGTGAGGTACATGTTGTGCCATATATATACTCTAAGCTATCTCATGACACTCTCAGCTAGTATTTATCTAAAAGATATAACTGAAACTAACATTTTGTATCTGCATTTTCCCTGGATTCTAATATATATAACATGCTGTTCTATAATTATATGAAAATTTGTATAAATGTGACACCATATTAACTTATAAAAGCACTTGCTGTGGATCTAATCATAACATGCAAACTTAGTATAAATGTTTCACCATGATAGATGTACTGTAGGCTGTTGCGTGACGTCCCAGATGTGCTGGAGGTAGTACGCTCTCTTGAAACGTAATGCGACATCATATTGTTCAGTGTTAAGTAAGGGTGGATTAATTCTCAGCTGGATTGCTACGATGTGGGCCTAATAACAGGTGCCACCTGAATCTGGCCCTCGCTGATAATATTGACCAGGTTTTCACAAAGATGAGATATTATTAATTAGGAGCAATGTGAGAAGTGGGGATAACATCACACTGGAAAACGGGTTATAACATGTTGGCGTCTCAGCTCGTCCAGGCTGGGTCAGAGAGTAATTGAATTTGATCCCAGTATCAAAGCAGTGAAATGCCACGAAAGTCTTGTCTCTGCCATGGACTATCAATTTGGGCCATCTTAATCAAATTTGATGCCTAGTTTCAGGGTAGTTGGGAAAGTCATGCTCTGGCATTATTGATCCCAACCATTACTGACTCTGTGTGTCCTTTTGTAATTTATCCTGTCTAAACCCGTGTGCCAGCACTAACTATCCAGCTCATTGTTTGGGGCCATTGTTCGTTAAACCGTAGTTCCAGGACATACAACAGAAGTTCAGTGTTGCCGGAAAGTGTCAAAAAAAATTTTGATTCATGGATACTTCATGAACCCATCTTTTCCTAATAAAGTCATCAAATATTTCCATGGTAATACTATAAGCTGGAGAGTTTGTGTTTACAGCCCTGTCTTATAACATCATCAAATGATATTTTTGTCGTAATACCACCATCAACATTGTTAGTGTAGGAAATCTACTGTAGGCAACAAGGGAACCTATTTATCACCACCGAACAGACCAGCCTTCTGTCATCAACACCAGACAGTGGTCGTTGTCTTGTGACAATAATGGGCTTCATTACCCGCAACACTGCCCCGTGTTTGTGTTCCCTCTAACTGCCCCCGTGATGCCCCTTTACATAGATAGGACATGTAACAACAGCATCGCACTAGAGGTTGACGAGTCAACGAGGTAGTGTTCATATTACATATTGCTAATCGATATGACTCCTGGTAGCAATACCCAGATCTATCCAGTCTTGATAATGATGCTATTACATGCCCACTGTATGTAGGTTCCCTGGTATAATGATGCTATTACATGCTCACTGTATGTAACTCCCCTGGTATAATGATGCTACTACATGCCCACTGTATGTAGGTTCCCTGGTATAATGATGCTATTACATGCCCACTGTATGTAGGTTCCCTGGTATAATGATGCTATTACATGCCCACTGTATGTAAGTTGCCTGGTATAATGATGCTATTACATGCCCACTGCATGTAACTCCCCTGGTATAATGATGTTATTACATGCTCACTGTATGTAACTTGCCTGGTATAATGATGTTATTACATGCTCACTGTATGTAACTCCCCTGGTATAATGTTGCTATTACATGCCCACTGCATGTAACTCCCCTGGTATAATGATGTTATTACATGCTCACTGTATGTAGGTTCCCTGGAATAATGATGCTATTACATGCTCACTGTATGTAACTCGCCTGGTATAATGATGCTATTACATGCTCACTGTATGTAACTCGCCTGGTATAATGATGCTATTACATGCTCACTGCATGTAACTTGCCTTGTATAATGTTGCTGTTACATGCCCACTGTATGTAAGTTGCATGGTATAATGTTGCTGTTACATGCCCACTGTATGTAAGTTGCCTGGTATAATGATGCTATTACATGCCCACTGTATGTAAGTTGCCTGGTATAATGATGTTATTACATGCTCACTGTATGTAGGTTCCCTGGTATAATGATGCTATTACATGCTCACTGCATGTAACTTGCCTGGTATAATATAGCTGTTACATGCCCACTGTATGTAAGTTGCCAGGTATAATGTTGCTGTTACATGCCCACTGTATGTAAGTTGCCTGGTATAATGATGCTATTACATGCTCACTGTATGTAACTCGCCTGGTATAATGATGCTATTACATGCTCACTGTATGTAAGTTGCCTGGTATAATGTTGCTGTTACATGCCCACTGTATGTAAGTTGCCAGGTATAATGATGCTATTACATGCCCACTGTATGTAAGTTGCCTGGTATAATGATGCTATTACATGCTCACTGTATGTAACTTGCCTGGTATAATGATGCTATTACATGCTCACTGTATGTAACTTGCTGGTATAATGATGCTATTACATGCTAAGTGTATGTAAGTTGCCTGGTATAATGATGCTGTTACATGCCCACTGTATGTAACTCGCCCACTGTATGTAAGTTGCCTGGTATAATGATGCTATTACATGCCCACTGTATGTAAGTTGCCTGGTATAATGATGCTATTACAAGCCCACTGTATGTAAGTTGCCTGGTATAATGATGCTATTACATGCCCACTGTATGTAAGTTGCCTGGTATAATGATGCTATTACATGCCCACTGTATGTAAGTTGCCTGGTATAATGATGCTATTACATGGCCATTGTATGTAAGTTGCCTGGTATAATGATGCCAATAAATGCCCACTGTATGTAAGTTGCCTGGTATAATGTTGCTATTACATGCCCACTGTATGTAAGTTGCCAGGTATAATGTTGCTATTACATGCCCACTGTATGTAAGTTGCCTGGTATAATGATGCTATTACATGGCCATTGTATGTAAGTTGCCTGGTATAATGATGCTATTACATGCCCACTGTATGTAAGTTGCCTGGTATAATGATGCTATTACATGCCCACTGTATGTAAGTTGCCTGGTATAATGATGCTATTACATGCTCACTGTATGTAAGTTGCCTGGTATAATGATGCTATTACATGCCCACTGTAAGTAAGTTGCCTTGTATAATGTTGCTATTACATGCCCACTGTATGTAAGTTGCCTGGTATAATGATGCTATTACATGGCCATTGTATGTAAGTTGCCTGGTATAATGTTGCTATTACATGCTCACTGTATGTAAGTTGCCTGGTATAATGATTCTATTACATGGCCATTGTATGTAAGTTGCCTGGTATAATGTTGCTATTACATGCCCACTGTATGTAAGTTGCCTGGTATAATGATGCTATTACATGGCCATTGTATGTAAGTTGCCTGGTATAATGATGCTATTACATGCCCACTGTATGTAAGTTGCCTGGTATAATGATGCTATTACATGCCCACTGTATGTAAGTTGCCTGGTATAATGATGCTATTACATGCCCACTGTATGTAAGTTGCCTGGTATAATGATGCTATTACATGCTCACTGTATGTAACTTGCTGGTATAATGATGCTATTACATGCTCACTGTATGTAAGTTGCCTGGTATAATGATGCTATTACATGGCCACTGTATGTAAGTTGCCTGGTATAATGATGCTATTACATGCCCACTGTATGTAAGTTGCCTGGTATAATGATGCTATTACATGCTCACTGTATGTAAGTTGCCCACTGTATGTAAGTTGCCTGGTATAATGATGCTATTACATGCTCACTGTATGTAAGTTGCCAGGTATAATGATGCTATTACATGCCCACTGTATGTAAGCTGCCTGGTATAATGATGCTATTACATGCCCACTGTATGTAAGTTGCCTGGTATAATGATGCTATTACATGCTCACTGTATGTAAGTTGCCTGGTATAATGTTGCTATTACATGCCCACTGTATGAAAGTTGCCTGGTATAATGATGCTATTACATGCCCACTGTATGTAAGTTGCCTGGGATAATGACACTATTACATGCGTACTGTAAAAATACTGTTGAGACGTGTGAATTAATAACACATGTTTTACACAGGCTAGATTTACATAAGAGGAATCATGTCATACCTATTTGGGGTTGGCTCACCCAGCCTGTTAGCAGGAATGTTTTCATTGATTTTGGGGCATGTGTAGTTTTCATTTATTTTATTACTGTCCATCAGGAATTATGCTTGTGAGTGTCACTTATGGTGTCCACATTTTCACTTTTCACGTTTTATTTATTCACTTTTCGAAGATAGTTCAGTCGTAAAGTTTTTTTGTTTCATCGTAAACAACCCAGGGAAACTTTTATAGCCATTTTTCATTGAAAGTTTGGTCTTAACTGCTGTCAGTGTCTGCAGTACTGTTGGCGATGTTCTCCCATTCTTGCATGGACTCATCCTTATCTATGGCTTTCCACTAGTCTCTTCATTATCTGACCATCAGTTTTTCCTTTTTTCTTAAAAAAATATTCAATAAACTTGGCCCAGCATCTGCCTTCGTTTCTAATACGCTATGTCAAGCTGATAGCCACAGGTGACAGGGATACGAGACCATAAAATGAAAGCTTAAAGCCTATTGTGCTTAGTAACTAAACCAGCCAATCACGTATTACATTGTAACGGTCAATTCATTCAAAACAGAGTGAGTGAGTGAGTGAGTGAGTGAGTGAGTCTCAGTCATGCAGCCTCAGTATTACAGACAACTCATCTCAATTCCAAAGAATTTTCACACAAGGCACCAAAATCACTTTTCTAAGCAATTGATATCAAGCTGAAACTATTTTGACATTTGTTCAAAAGAACTTGTTGATTTTGTCACATGCCATATATATTGAGAATACAAACAAGCTTTCAGACTGAATTATGGAAGACCGTCTTCATATGATCTTCGATTGTGGCCGTTTTCTGTCTGCCCTTACGAGTCTGCCGTATGTTACATAACTCTCGATTACACAGATGGCTAGTGACAGGGTGGGGAGCAGAACTAAATATAGACAGACGGATGGTTCAAGTCCATTAAATATTGAACTGATTAGACAGATCCTGCACCTCTGTGGTGAGAGACTGTGAAACACCGAACCTCCAGTATCGATTTCTCTGTATCGTTGGCTTACACCAGCAAGACTCCATGCATTTAGTCATTGGGAATTGGAATAGGCCACATTGAAAATTCCTTGAAGCTTTGGTACCATAAATTTGGTTAACGTTGGATGCTTGTCTGTGAGATGTCAATGTTTGTGCTTAATCTTTGTTCAGTTAGCACAATGTGGTACTTAACAACTGCTTGTAGGCACTATATCAATAGTTAGAATAAACAATAGGACATCAGGATGCTGTGACAGGGGTGGTGGTGGCGAGGATGACGGTATGGTGATCATGATTGTGATAATTGTCTAATGTTAATAAATATATTAAAAATAATAATAATAATAATAACAACAACAACAACAACAACAACAACAATAAGAAGAAGAAGAAGAAGAAGAAGAGGAAGAATATGATGATGATGATGATGATGATGATGATGATGATGATGATGATGATTGTTGTGGCGGGGTCTCTGTTGGCATCTATACCCTGCATGTGATGCTGGTGGTTGTATGGTGATTGTGATAGTGCTTTTGAGGTAATGATCATCTTAGAAAATGAGCAATCATGAAATCCATGAACATTACAATAAATGAGTTATTTTTTTGTTAGCTCAATACTTCATTGATAGTTGTTACATGTGAGTGACACAATGCACCTGACTGGTCCATTACTACAGCCTGACTTTTCCAGACAAAGAAATAATTACATGAACATCCCCTGGTCTGAAGCATGCCACTTCAATCAAACAAACACTGGCAATTAATCCTGCAGGAACCACCTATATTACTTGCTCAATTCCTTGCCATCATACATGTCCTGAATTCAGCAAGACATTGCGTTTTTGGGCGATATTGTCTGAGCAGGGGGCTCTCAATGTCTGAATGCATGTAACATGCCTCGATGTACCTGTTTACCATTTGGAAGTTTAGCAATTAGGCTTTCATATATGTTTGTCAACTTTCAGATTAAAACACAATATTATTTCTTTAAAAACATACCCGTGACCTACAATGTCTGTATGTATGTCATTCTGTTTATCCAACCACTCTTGGTTGAACTGGTAATTCTCATAATCTTTACATACCCACCATTGGCCTGTCTATCCTTCCATCTACCACTGATAGAAAAAAACAGTTTAGGTCCACTAGTCCTTATGATGGTTTTATATAGCAAAACCCATGGCAAATTTCTACTAGTCCTTGTGATATCTTAACTGTTGGGCAGTTTGGCAAGGACTATAAGACTAGTGCCAATTTCCGTCGCTGCTGACTGTCCATCAATCATTGGCTGGCCTGTCCATCCTTCCATCCAGCATTGGTTGGCCTGTAAATCCATCCGTCAACCATTGGTTGGCCTCTAAATCCATCCGTCCACCATTGGTTGGCCTGAAAATCCCTTAATGGCCTGTGCAGAATCCATCAATATACCAGTTGTGAGGCTGTCTGTTCATCCATCCTTACATCCATCCATCCATCCATTAGTTGGCCTGTTTATCCATCGATAGGTCCGTGTGCCTGTCTTAACATCTGTCCATCCATCCCTCCATCCCTCCATCCATCCATCCACCACCTCCATGACGTAGTGGACAGAGCATCTGCCCAGAGAGCAGAAGATTGGTGGTCTGGTCCGCATCATACAAGAAGACGTTAAAAGATAGTACTTGTTTTTACCCTGCCTGCCTCTTTGCATTAAGGGAATGAAACAAGGAGTCTGTATACTGTGTATACTTAAATCTATGTTTAAGTATGAGAGTTACGATCACCTACGTGCTGAGATTGCTTTGTTGGAAGGGGGCCCTGATGAATATTGATCAAACTTAATATTTGATTTCTATCATAGCCATTTCGTCAAGTTAAATGGCACATTTTTCCAATTTGGGATTGAGGAAAAAAAAAACTTATCGAGAAAAGTGAACGGTCCAGGTGATTTCTGGGCTTCAAATCTCATTTGATCTAAATTTCAACCAATCAAATTTCAGCACACAATGTTCATTGCATCTGTAAACCAAACTCTCACATTTTCCTCATATACACGATAAAGCGTGTTTTACCAAAGTAGTAGACATGACCTTACAACCACACCATCTACATGTTGGTGACGTGCCATGTGAAAACTGATATACTGTTCGAAGCGGTGTTAAACCCCACTCACTCACTCACTAACTTTAACCCTTGAAGGTTGAGTTGCTGGTACACCACCTAACATCCGTCTATAACGAATTCCCCATCTTCTGCCCACTGTCTCAGCAGGCATTTAGAGTTAATTATTAACCAATAGTGCTCAATCAGGAGATTACATAAGGCAGTTCACTCAGTCCACCATTCCTCCTGGACTCCAGACTGTCTGCTTGTCTTTGGAAGCCAGGGTATAACCAGACAGAGCCTGGACATGATAAATTCCTCCACTTCAGTCTGTGGTGTGGTCTGTCTGTTAGTTGGCCTGTGTGTTTATTTTTCTATCTGTTGTAATGCTGGTCTGTCTATTTGATGGCATTTCTGTGGTCTATTGTAATCTTATCTGTTCCGTTGTCTGTCTGTGTTGGTCTGCCTGTGGCTGTTCTGTTTACTGGCATGACTGTTGCTGTTCTGTTTACTGGTCTGACTGTGGCTGTTCTGTTTACTGGTCTGACTGTGGCTGTTCTGTTTACTGGTCTGACTGTGGTTGTTCTGTTTACTGCTCTGACTGTGGCTGTTCTGTTTACTGGTCTGACTGTGACTGATCTGTTTACTGGTCTTACTTTGGCTGTTCTGTTTACTGGTCTGACTGTGACTGTTCTGTTTACTGGTCTGACTTTGGCTGTTCTGTTTACTGGTCTGACTGTGGTTGTTCTGTTTACTGGTCTGACTTTGGCTCTTCTGTTTACTGGTCTGACTGTGACTTTTCTGTTTACTGGTCTGACTGTGGCTGTTCTGTTTACTGGTCTGACTGTGGCTTTTCTGTTTACTGGTCTGAGTGTGGTTGTTCTGTTTACTGGCTAAGGCTGTTCTGTTAACTGGTCTGACTGTGGCAGTTCTGTTTACTGGTCTGACTGTGGTTGTTCTGTTTACTGGCTAAGGCTGTTCTGTTAACTGGTCTGACTGTGGCAGTTCTTACTGGTCTGACTGTGGCTGTTCTGTTTAATGGTCTGACTTTGGCTGTTCTGTTTACTGGTCTGACTGTTGCTGTTCTGTTTACTGGTCTGACTGTGGCTGTTCTCTTTGTATCTTGGTCTGGCACACACAGCCACCGCCACACCCACCACACCCACCACACCCCACAAGACAGCCTACACCCCTAAATCAATATAAGCAAATGCACTTACTAAATCAGTCATCAGCATTTTGTAGTTGGTAGCATGACACAGGAAGACAACAAATCCTGCAGGAGATGTTGAACTAAGTAGATATCATCAATAAGGCTTGATGTCTTCCTGCCAAGGGGCAGTCGGGTAGCCTAGTGGTTAAAGCGTTCGCTCGTCACGCCGAAGCTAAAAACGGCGTAAAACCATACTCACTCACTCACTCACTCCTCCTGCCAACCACCAGCCTGCTCCTCTACCAATAGGGTCCTTAAGGTTTGGGCCACAAGGATGCAAAGCACAGTGCTTCCTCAAGTCAATTTTGAATTTATCAAATGTTGAATTGAAACTTTTGCCAGCTATGCTATTTAAACCTAATTTCTGAAAGAATGGAATATTGTCTTGCAAATTTTGGTAACTACTTGTTTACAGCATTTTCTGAAGTCGTGACATTGTCTGGCAGTTTTTAGAACCATTGCTTTTTATGTCCATTTCTGAATTCTTTAATAGAATATTGTTCACCATTTTTGCTGTTACATTTGCCTGACTGATGTTTGTTATCAGTGTAACAAAGACTCCAGCCTGACTTTGATACATGTGAAGTCCACTTACAAAACTGACTTTTTTCATCTTTGTCATAATCACAACCTCCACATGCCAAAATGCCAAAATGTTTTTTTGATGAAATGTCCCTGATGAATGTCCCAAAGTATCGTTGATGTTGAATACCAGCATATTCGATGCTGGCTTCTAATCAGGGTGTTATATAATACCGCTGTAACACAAGACAATAAGTCGTTTCACTTCTGTCAGGTGAGGATGGTTGCTAATGAAATGTCATGCTGAGACTTGGCATCATTGCTGCTGCCAGCATCCTCCATTATGCTTGTCCTGAGTCCATCCCCCCCATCCTCCTCCGTCCCCAGCCCTGGCATCTTCCTCCCAGCTTTCTACCTCTCGTATTGACTGTTGGTTAATAGCTCTAATGATTGCATGGCAACACTGGACCTAATTACTGATGGAACTGCCAAAAGACATGCTTCCTTTGATGTTTTGCTCTCCATGTCTGCTGATAGCGAAGGTTGGCAATTCATCAAAGACTACCTTGTTCGGTCTCCAAGACTTTGTGTGACTTGGCAATTCTCTTTAAAACAATAATTGAAACAAAGTTACTTTTCTCCTTTTCTGTGGTGATGAATTGTTGGGCATGAAGCTGTATGGCTCCCTGTGTTTTTGCAGTAAATCGTCAGAGCTGGAGCAAGATATTGATGAAGCGGATAACCACCATCACTTGCAGACTTTTAATGCATTTGATGCCATGGTTAACAATACTTGCAGTATCATGTCTGTTAGGTTGTTCTCAAGAACAATACTCACTGGATCTGTTTAGCCCTTGCTCAGTTCCTATCAGGATACTGACCTAGTGTTTTATTAAAGTAGTTTTCTTGGAATGACTAGCATTTGTATTCCAATTGTGTAGATGCTCATGTCAGTCACTGGATTGTCTGGTCCAGACACTATTGTTTATTGACTGCCATCATATAGCTGGAATATTGCTGAGTGCAGCGTTAAACAACAAACAAATAAACAAAAACTCTGAAGAGGGTAAAATATCAATGTTTACTCATGTGTATAATGTATCTATACATTGATCTTACATACTATTGACTATAAGAATTGGTAAAATACTCCAAAATATTGCTCTATTTGTTCATCATGATGTCTTAAAAAGAAAGTTTTCTCCTACCTTTTGGTTGAATAACCAGTCTTGATTATTTGCTGAAACAGATTCCATTGGGTGTAAAGGGCAAAATAGCAGTGAAAATTACATGGATGGATCACTGAAAATCAGTGTTGACACCAGGTGTTAGTGAATAGGTTCACTATCTTAAGCAGTGGGGTTTCTTGTTTAGAATAGGTCCCCAGCAACCTATGCTTGTCAAGAGAGGTGCCTGAGAAGATGGATAGGTTTGGTGACATCCTTTACCCCCCCTACCCCCCCACACCCCCACCCCACACCCCCACACCCCCACACCCCACAAAAAAATAAATAAAAAAGTAATAAAATTTTACATTCATTATATCAGTCAAGCCTCAATTATGTACAGGTCATCATAGAGCTGGAATATTGCTGACTGCGACGTAAAACAACAAACAAATCATGTCCTTTCAGGTCTAATATGAACGTATTTAGGTGATTTGTCAAAAAAGTATCTATTGATGGTTTCATTTTTTAAACTACTTGGATCAGATTTGAATAAAAATGTCTACAGAAACTGTCAACAGATTTTCTTGACTACAGTGTCATACGGCACATAACATGTACAATCAGGAAACTATATCATTTGTCTTGAACTAAAAAACAAGTCCTTCAAACTAATTTAGCCCGAATATGATACAGTAAATTTATGCCGTCGTAGTTTTTATAGATTTCAGATGATTATTTAAATTATGAAAACCTTGAAATCTTTAATGTTCTCCTCTATGAGGGATGGTATAACTGGTCATTAGTTTGTCTGTATTTGTAAGAAGATATGGCATGTCCGAGCAGCAAAAATTGTATTTCCTGTGATAAAACATCTTTATGTGTTAACTAAGTATCAAGTTCTAAATTTCTTTGCGATAGTTACTGTCTTAGCTTTCTTATTCCCATAAAATAATGCTAAGTTTAATTAATGTTCATTTTGATATCATCTTCCACACTGTTTGAAAAAAATGACTTGTGTCATATTTTTTTTCCCCATGGTAGTTCTTCATAGAAATAATGACCTAGAATGCTAAATCAACATGTTCTATCTTTTTCTGATAAAGTTCTTCTCATAAATGACTTGCAGGAAATTAAACTGACATGTTAGTTTTCAGCTGGGCTTACGCATTTCTTGAAGTTGTCATGAGTTTTTTTTGGAAACTGATTGCAATGCTAGGGACTCTTTAGATACCCTGATAAGATGGGGGAAGTTATTGACAGGCATTACACAGTTAAAGTGACTTGGTGATGTAATTGGCATATCAGATTACAGGAGATTAATTTGTAGAACTCCGTGAGATCACTTAATTCCAGGCTGTTAATTTGTTGTTTTCGTCTTATAATGGAAAGTTTAACGTGAGTGAGTGAGTGAGTGAGTGAGGTTATTTCAGTAAATAGGCCACCGGCCCATTATACAATATGGATACATAAGATTACAACAACAGCAGGCGCCAGATAATATAAGTGATATACATAGTGAAACAATTGAATTATTGCATACATTTACAAAATTGTAAAATTCTTAAAATCAAGAAAAATATATTTAGCTCATTTATTAATAACATGTTCATTTTTGCAAGACGTAAGAGTGCAATATTTATCAAATGAAGGTTATGAATGGTAATACTTAGGTATAAGACTATTTCTCAGATCTGAGTAAAATTGACATTCAATGCAGAAATGATACTCAGTTTCAATTACACGGACTACACAAAATGGACATAAGCGTTCATCTCTAGAAAGACCAATTTTTCGACCTCCTTCAAGCAATAGGTTATGGCTAGAACAACGGAAAGAACTAAGAGCAAATTGATATACTCTAACAGGTATTGATGCTAAATATGTTTCTAATACAATGCATGGTTTAATTTGTGAATACATTTCAAGTTTGGAAAACGTTTTAAATTTACTTAACCAAGATTGCTGATCTTTATCTATACATCTTTGCTTAAAACAAACAATAAACTTATTTACATTTGGAACATCTTGATTACACCAGACAATGAGTGAGTGAGTGAGTGTGAGTGAGTGTGAGTGAGTGAGTGTGTGAGTGAGTGAGTGAGTGAGTGCTTCAGTCAGTCAGTCAGTCAGTCAGTCAGGGATGGAATGAGTGAATATGGTTTTACGCCGTTTTTTGCAATATTCCAGCTTCACACATTGTCAAGGATGGTAAGGGGGAGGGATGGTGGTAAGTGAGATAAACAACAATGTCAAATATGCATGTGCATTATAGAGTGTGGATATGGCAAACTTGTGGCTGATAATCTTCCAGCTCATGGGGGCGGTCGGGTAGCCCAGTTGTTAAAGCGTTCGCTTGTCACGCCGAAGACCCGGGTTCGATTCCCGACATGGGTATAATGTGTGAAGCCCATTTCTGGTGTCCCCCCGCCGTGATATTGCTGGAATATTGCTAAAAGCGGTGTAAAACCATACTCACTCACTCACTCTTCCAACTCATACGTTGTGACTGATAGATCCTTGTGACAACCATGGGGTGCTTCATGTTGGAGAGAGGTTACTGAGTGTTGTAGCCTAGTGGTAATAGTGTTCGCTTATCACACCAAAGACCCGGGGTCAGTTCCCCACATGGTACTGTGTGTGAAACATTTCTGCCATCGCTTGTTGTGGTATTGCTGGAATATTGCAACAGCGTTAAACCATACTCGATCAACCATGTTTGAGAATCTATGATCTGTGATAAATTCATTGTCCCCAGACTTTCAGGATCTGCTGCCAAGGTTATATTGACACATCTGCCGCCATTATCATCCCTGGTCTGACGGTCCCGTGGTCTAGTGGAAGGGCGTTTGCCTGGAGAGTGAGTGGGGAATCTTGTTTAGAATAGGTCCCCATACCAAAAGATGTTAAAGATGGTACTTGTTGTTACCCTGCCTGGTGCTCGGCATTAAGGGACTAAAACAAGGACTGGTCGGCTCAGAGTCAGTATACTGTGTGAGTGGGGTATTCATGTTAAACTGCGGCATGGTATCTCAGTGAGCTAGCACTATGAAATCGGCATTCGTCCGGACTAGTACAAGCAGCCACCACACACACACGCAACAAGTTTTTCACAAAGTAGTACCCAGCTACAATATGATCACTTCATACTGTCTGTCCCACATTGAGCTTACATACCATCCATGAAGAAACAGTATTCAAAACTGCTACAGGCTAATCAGCTCACTCATTTCTCCGAGGAATTGGTATATAAGGCCTCTACATAATTTTTTAGTTGGGTTACGAGTCCGATGTACAAAACACTTCTCAAATTAGAAAAAAAGAAAATGACTTTTGACCAAAAAACATTTGGCCAACTGTGATTTACAATTTGGTAAAAAGAAAAACCCCATGATTTTGTCACTATTGTACATTAGTAATGATTAATATATATGTATAAATATCTTTATTCTAACAAAAAATCCGATCCATTATCTTTCAGTATTGTTTCGCAGTCATACTTCTGTGATAGTGTGCCCAATCAGTTTGTTTTTTATTCTTTAGTGTAAAAGGCTTCAGGATCGCGTGGTCAGTCTTGATGCTTGTCATTGTATCCCAATTCCTAGGATTGATGCTCATGATGTCAATCACTGAACTGTCTGGTCCAGATTATTTACAGACTGCCATCACAGAGCTGGAATATTGCTCAGTGCGGCATCAAACAACAAACAAACAAACAAACACAAAGTGGTAAATATCTTAGCCATGCATCATTTCAGACTTTCCTCCTTCATCAACCTAACATTCCAGGATAAAACACTGTTCAAAGCAGCAAATATTAGCTCATGTTTTCTGCTTGTTCTCGGTTACTGTTTTAGTGACTAAAACAAACATCTTATGTTAGGGTATCTTCAGCACTATCTTGGCTGTTTACTGCAGACAGGACAAGATTTCTTTTCTTTGCAAAGAATATTGAGTTCTGAGTGTCTTTCCCATAGAGAAAAGCGTATTTTGTCTGACTTCCTTCAAATTGAGATTGGTGTGTGTCATAGTCACATTGTGCATTGTGTATGGTTCAGACGAGATTTTGAAGAAATCGTCTTGGCTTTAAGCAGAGTTGGATCAATTCAAGTGGTATTTTGTCACTGGACAAGAACTAGCCACCACATTTGCTTGAATATGGGGTTCCCAACAGGACAGCGTGTCGGTCAAATTAGCCCTATTCACATTAAGAAGACAAAAATCTGCAATGTAAATCGAATTATTTCCTTCATTGTATACTACTCAATGATGTTAAGGAACTTCATGGCGTGACAAATTAGCTAGTAATATGAAAGAATTGAGTGTTCTTTTACTTCTTTTGAGTAGTATATTTAAGTTTATGTTGGAAACATGATTTTCAATAAAGAGAATTACGAGGCTTTATTTGATGAGGGTGTCAGTGAGGTTATACAATCACTGAAGCAATGTCAGCAAAGTTAACAAAGTTTCTGCATTATTTTAGCAATATTATTGCTTTTTTCAGCATTGTTTCAGGAATATTTAAGCGATATAACAGGTGAATACCAGATTGAACTTTACTCATTTGTTTAAACAATATTTGTTTCCCAAATATGCAAGGAAAGGGATTAGTAAACAGACTTTACATATGTAATTGTAGTCAGCAGCAGTAAGTCAAAGTTAACATATTGTTCTTAGCTTAAATGGGGGCTTGGGTGGCCCAGTCATCTAAGGCACCATGTGTGGGTTCATATCCCGATTTGCCTCGATTATGTCTCTAGGTTTGTCAGCACCATACCCGTGCTCATGGGTTTCACTGAAGTGGTAAACGTCTGAGACCTGCATCACTTCGGGCCTTCCTCCCACATTAAGCTGACACGCCGCGATATAACTGGAATACTGTAAAAAGCGGCGTTAAACCCAACTCACTCACTCACTCACACATGCACACACTCACACACTCTTAGCTTAAACATAATCAGTAAACATGCTACCATTTTTGTGGATTGCTTGGTCCCAACTAGGGCTATAACGAATATACTGTGAGGCGAATATGATACGTATCACGAATACAGGGTAATGAATATGAATATTTATTCACGAACACAATAACACGTCATCAGTTGATGTATTATTTATTATATTCAGTGAAACAATAACAAAATATAATATTTGACATGGTTGGACCATGTTGACAGTGTTAATTATTATTACATTATACATTCATATACTGCACTTATCCAGGTACTGGTATCTGCTCAAATGCAACAATGACCTGTGACCACATTACTGTCAAATTAAATCAATAAGAGTGTTGTCTTTTTTTCAGAAATCTATGCATATAATAAGTTTTTATGGATATTTTTAGGTACATGGTATGGTAATGCACATGTCGCATATTCATGGTTGCAGATTTTACTTTTTTTGGTAAATACTCGATTCTAGTGACTATAAGTGTAACAAATTCAATTCATGAAGGTATGCGGTTCGATTCACTGAATACGCAAGTGAATCATAGCAACCCTAGTCCCGACTCACTATCACAGGATTGTCTGGTCCTAGACATGAGGTTGGGCAACAAACAAATAAGGAAGAGAATTTATGGATGTCAACTTATTATAATTCATAATTTATAATTGATAATTTAATAAAAAAGTTGACATCCATAAATTCTCTTCCTTATGTGTATCACTTCTAAATGCCTTTCAAAGACTTAAAAAACAAGTAGTCCTTTAAGGTGCCGGAAATAACAGTTCAGAGTTGCATAAATTAGGCATGTCAACGTTTGATCATGGTTTGAATGCCAAGTTTGCCCTGATGGTGTTTCTAGGTACCCATGCTTGTGGGTTTTACTGAAGTGGTAAATGTGTAAGACCTGCATCAGTGTGGGCTTTCCTCCCACATCAAGCTGATATAACTACGATGCTGTTCAAAGTGATGGTATCTCACACACTTGCTCACTGATAGTAAGAATATAATAACATGCAGATATGATCAAGATTTACTCTACCCTTTCTAAAATCACACATTTATGATTTTAATTAAAGCATCCGAAAATACCAGTATGGTGAATGACCTTGTGTAAGAAGTATCAGAGCCTTTGAGAGATCTCATATTTCATGAAGAAGTAATCTTATTAAGAGCTCAGAGTTAAGTATCTTATCAAAATATGCATCAGCTAATGTTAACCTACAGATTGGTGATCACTGACAGCATAGGGATCCACGTTGGCTGAATAAGATCTGTGGCTTCAAAAACTTCAGTGTAATGTACAGTTGAAATATGCTGATTCATGGATTCTGGTCCTAGCAAAGTTAACAAAGTACACGTTGTTGTAAGCATAAAAGATTGTTGGTAACCCGCTCTCTGATTTTTCACTAAAAGCATCTGTTGCTATTAATTGGAAGTGTTAGCTTTTAGGAACTGCTTTAGGGTCTGCTTTAGGCTCTTGTCAATGAATGATGATTGACCACTGGTGATTCTGGTAAGAATACAGGTCCCCTGTTATGCTAGTTGTAAGAGGCGACGAAATGGATCGGGTGGTCAGGCTCAGTGATTTGGTTGATTGCATGTCATTGTGTCCCAGTTATGTGGATTGACGATCGTGGTATCAATCTCAGGATTGTCTGAATGAAGACCATTTTTGGTGTTCCTCCCTGTGATATTGCTCAAATATTGCTAAAGTGGTAACCATAATCTTTCACATATTATTCACCGGATGCAAAATCTTGTGTTTTATATACAGAAGTATTAAAACAGATACCAAAAAAGGCAGAGTGCATCCACTGGGGCACAGAAAGTGCGTTTAGGAAGGAATGCTGCAATTTCACAACTCACTCACTCACTCACTCACTCACTCACTCACTCACTCACTCACTCACTCACTCACTCACTCACTCACTCACTCACTCACTCACTCACTCACTCACTCATGTGATGCATGGATTTTTTGCAAAATGTATTAACACTTAGACTTGTACATACATTGTGAAGCCGGAATTTGTTTATTTGTTTGTTAATTAATGCTTCACTCAGCAATATTCCAGGCATATGTGGCTTGTAATTGCCCAAATCTGGACCAGACATACTTGAGCAACATGCTGTCTCCATCACATTATGTGGGTGTGAAAGATTAGCCTTATGGTTAACGGTCTAGTTTTAAAAATTGCATTATCTACCTTTTCAGAATGCTGGATTTTCTTGTATTGACACAAATATCTTTTTAAATAGCATCATCAGTCTTATGTTACCTGATAGAATGGATGAGTTAAGAGAAAATGTAAGACAGTTTTGTGTCCATACATATTTCTTTTGCATTTTCCAGTATTGAACCGAGTTGTGCACTGACATTCCTACACAGTCTCGGCACCAAGAGAACCCTACTCCTTCTACCTTAACATCTAGATGCAGAAAAGTGTTCCTTTACACTCTTCCTCTTTTAGAATAATAAAAATTTTTACTCATTAAACTCTATGTCCCCCGAGTGATACTGCTGCAACAAATTTATGTTACCATCATGTTTTAATCTGCTATTTTGAAAGAATTTAAACAAATTCAAAATTGATGGAAAACAGCTGTTCGATTAAGCTGAACTTGTACTATGTCATGTTATTTTCATTGACTCGGAAAATTCCTGCTGCTTTTTGCTTCAAAGCGGGGATAAGGGATTTTATCTCTCGCTGAGAAATCCACATGCAACCTGTTTTCTTCTTGGCGGGGTATAAGGGATTTATTCTCCTCATTAATATATTTCCCTCCCAGTTGGATACATAGTATCTTATCAAGATCACGTGGACCAATAAGATGTCGGTGTTCTGACAAAGAGGTATGATAATGGCAATAATCAAGCTGGAAACTTGCTTCTTGCACACCTTTCAATATTGGTGTTCCAGTAGCAGGCTGTTGTGATGCCTCTCTGTCAGCAGCACGAACCTCCCCTCCACTACCCGAACTCAATCATCACAGATTGGCAAGGGATTCCTTCAGAGACATGCTATTGACATTTGGCTTATATGTTTTTGGACTGATAAATCTTGCCATAAATCATAACGTTTCAAACCAAAAAGTCATGATGTGCGTTGAATTAATTATGAACATATTTCTCCTTTTTTTGCTGATGGTGCTTTTACGATTGGTTATAACTATGACTGGTTTGTTCAATATTTGGCAACATTTTATTGATTTTAGAAAATCTGCTTCATGTTTTAGCCAAATTTTAGCTTAAAGTCACTAATCTGCCTCCTGGAGGTGAGGACACATATGCCAATTGGAGCACAAAGTCTTTAACTTAAGCTAACTGCATTTGCAGGAAATTGATTTTGTCTGGCTTTATTTTTTTCTCTCCTTAACTGAGGGAACTTGGACCATTTTGCCTTCAAATACTCCTTCTGTGCGGGCACTGACTTTGGATTGAGCAATCAGCAGCAAGTTGCTATTGGTTTTGAATTAGACTTGCAGAACAAAAACTGGGATTGTGGAAAGGAACATAAATGATGTGTCCTCCCTTGAAGAGGTTAGATGTGTCATTTATCTCAAAACTGGGAGAGTGTGAAGTCCAACATTTGTGAATATATTTTTGGACTTGTCATCATCTTGAGTTTAAGATGCAGAAAAGAAATGGTGGAGTCTTTCTGGCATGTTAAACCCTCGAAAGAGTCCTTTTGTCCCTGGACTTGATACTTTGTTCTATATCATGGCACAAGGGTTTCAAAAATAGCAATTTGTTGTTTAGAATTTACAATAATATTTAAGCAAATGTGTACATCAAGATGGCTTTTTTTATATCATAGTAACCAATAGGGCTGGGAAGGGTAACTCGGGTACTCAGGTTGGGTGGGTCCTGATTAGAACCCGGGTACCCACAGGACTACCCGGACCTGTGGTTAGTCACATGACATATCATTTTATGACAAAACTCACTATAGCTCAGTGGTTTCACTACAAGTGGCTAATGTTAGCCTTTCTTTCTGACGTTGCACACATTACTTTTGACTTGTACATGTTTGACTAAAGATAAAGCTTTAGCCAACTTCAGTGTACTCATGATCTGATCGTTTGATACATGTATCCAAATAGTTTTGGCCAGGGCTGTGGTAAAACAATTCCTAAGCAGACATTTTGTTCCCAGTTCTTGAGACCTGCAGTGGGTACCCAGGTAGGGTCAGGTAATAGAGGCGTCGGGTACCCAGGGAGTAAATTTGGACTTGTCCCAGCCCTTGTATCCAACCATACATCATTTATCACTTGTAGCAGCATTGTCAAAAATCATAGTGAGCCTGACCACCCGATCCTGTTAGTCGCCTCTTACGACAAGTTGCCTCTTACGACAAGTTGCCTTTTCAAAGATCAGTTTGACTCCACATGTTCTCAAGGAACGTTTTTTTTTTTATATTTGTTGTAGACTGTTAGTGCATGAGAGTAGGGCAGCTTACCACTTAATTGATTCACTCATTACCCAGAAGACTCCGACCTTTAAACACCGTTTGAATTAGGCATGAAAGTCAAGGGGACCTTGTCACAAACCTAATCTCAAAACTTAAAGGTTTAAGGGGGTCGCTGGATTCAAATGACAAAGGAGAATCTTCACGGACCCCAGGACCTTCCTTAATTTGAACACGGACATATTTTGCTTGTGTTGAGAGCAGTACTCTGTCATTATTTGTTGTATGGATAGCAATACATAAAAGCGACAAAACCCTTCCATAATAATAATAAATCTCTGCTAAAAACGGAACGATTGTACAACTCTATCATTGGCATGTGTTTATGAATCAATATGTGATGATACCAGGTGTTCGCGAAAAGGGGAGCCTATCCTGCCCCACCGGTGGCAGCAGTCACAAACACATGCAAATCCAAGTCAGTTGTTCATTTGAAAAAAAACAGGGAACATATGGTACAAGTCAAAATAGGGAATTGCATTTGTCATTTTTGTCACTGATGCGTCAAATGTCATGTTTTCCTGGTATGGACAACAATATTCTGCCATATTTTCCTGGTATGGACAACAATATTCTGTCATGTTTTCATGGTATGGACTACAATGTTCTGCCATGTTTTCCTGGTATGGACAACAATATTTTCACGTTTTCTTGGTATGGACAACAATATTCTGCCATGTTTTCCTGGTATGGACAACAATATTCTGTCATGTTTTCATGGTATGGACAACAATATTCTGCCATGTTTTCCTGGTATGGACAACAATATTTTCACGTTTTCTTGGTATGGACAACAATATTCTGTCATATTTCCTGGTATGGACAACAATATTCTGTCATATTTCCTGGTATGGACAGCAATATTCTGTCACGTTTTCTTGGTATGGACAACAATATTATGTCATGTTTTCCTGGTATGGACAACAATATTCTGCCATATTTCTTAGTATGGACAACAATATTCTGCCATGTTTTCCTGGTATGGACAACAATATTCTGTCATGTTTTCCTGGTATGGACAACAATATTCTGCCATGTTTTCCTGGTATGGACAACAATATTCTGTAATGTTTTCCGGTTATGGACAACAATATTCTGCCATATGTCCTGGTATGGACAACAATATTGTCATGTTTTCCTGGTATGGACAACAATATTCTGCCATGTTTTCCTGATATGGACAATTATATTCTGCCATGTTTTCCTGGTATGGACAACAATATTCTGCCATATGTCCTGGTATGGACAACAATATTCTCCCATATGTCCTGGTATGGACAACAATATTCTGCCATATGTCCTGGTATGGACAACAATATTCTGCCATATGTCCTGGTATGGACAATAATATCCTGGAAAGCAGTACTCTGTATATGTGTTTTATATCAGTGTGTTGTCGACGCCACAGATAAAACCCCCAACTATGTTGGCAATCTCTTGATATCCTCCTCAGGCCAGTGGTGTTCTTAACCCCCAGTATTGTCTGCTTATGTTCAACATGGTTAGATGTGCGGTTTCAGACAGTGTTTTTTGTTAATTGAATCTCTTTGACACATTCATTGATTGTAGATCAGTTTTATTAGAAAAGTAAGATTTTGTCCAACAGGAATGGTTTTCTGACTCTTCTGGCATCGATTGCTTCTGATGACCGACAGCCAGACACGATGCTCTGGGTTCTTCGTTTTATGCATATATCGGCATGTGATGGAAATTTTGTGATGGGCTGTTGAGAAAATCACATTTCAACTTAAACTCCATTAATATGCCAAGGGTTTGTTATTTCCGTAGAGCAGTTGAGAAACTGCAGGTTCTGATTGGATGTGTATGGCAATGTGTCCAAAGGCAAACTTCAGTAGGCTGGAAGTTACCAATCAATGCATCTTCTATTACAACAGATAATACCAGCTATGTTAGAACAGACATTCATATAATGATTTTATGTACAAGTATTTCATGGCTGGCACCATTTATATATATTGCTTTGATCATTGAAATTCATGTTTTATGTGCCAGAATCAATGGTAAACTGAACTGAAAGTGTAAATAGGGTTTTCCCTTATTACTTCTAGTCGTGAAGATCCGGGTGAAAATAGCCCTTCAGCAACCCATGCTTGCCGTAAAAGGTGACTATGCTTGTCGTAAGAGGCGACTAACTGGTTCGGGTGGTCAGATTTGCTGACTTGGATGATGCGTGTCATCGATCCCAATTGCGTGTATCGATGCTCATGATATCACTGGATCACTGGATTGTCTGGTCCAGACTCGATTATTTACAGACCGCCGTCTTATAGCTGGAATATTGCCGAGTGCGCCGTTAAAGAACAAACAAACAAACAAACTTCTAGTCTTCATTCTTTAACCATTCATGAATAGTATTTTGTGCTGAATTTTTTCCTTTTTATACATTTTCTCCTCAAGGAGACCATGAAGACATGATTTCTATGATGACTCATTTCTGTATTGGTTTTATTCTATAACAGATAGTTACCGAAATTTCAATTTTGAGGAAAGGACATGAAAAAAGATATAAATAGCCAGGTCTGCAGTACAGTGAACATTTTTCCTCTGGCTTTATTGTTTCATTGACCACAAATACTTTTTCTAAAAAATCCAATTTATTTCAAATTAGTTGTAAGCGTGATACTTTTTTGCCTTCACGTGTGGCATTTTTAAATTCCGACACTACGACTTTCTTTCTGTGTTCTGCTGTGGAGGAAGTTGAGGCAATGATGGCCTGAATTGATGGGTCTGATGGTGAATTTAGAATCTCTTGCCTTACAAAGATGTCACGATCTTTCTCAGGTGCTTCTTGTGTCAATTTTACATTTTTTCTTCTTACAATCATGATGGGAAAGATATGTGGTTCAAACAATTATTGGATCTATTTCCCAACAGCAACTTAGGTAAACTATGATGATGGTTGTTAACCCTTTTATGTTGAATTTCCTAGAACTTTATCAGACACCATTTACCATATATTCTAATCAACAGCTATAAATGTCTCTTAAAATGGTAATAGGCATTTTCAGTATAAAATATAAACTACTCAAAAGAAGTTAAAGAACACTCTATTCTTTCAACATGTATACTAACAATAGTTACTGTGTCGTGACATGATTAACTGTAGTAATGGGAGATAATTGGGTGTTTTTTAACTTCTTTTGAGTAGTATATGTCAATTTCTCAAGAAGGATCTTAATGTTGTAATAGATATTATCATTGTTAAGATATGTCTTCTTCTTAAAGGTGAAATTGGGTTTAACGTCGCATCCAAGATTTTTGCACTTATATAGCGACGTGCATGCACGTGTATGTGTGTGTGTGGCTGCTTGTACTAGTCCGGACTGATGCCGATTTATAGTGCTAGCTCACTGAGATACCATGCCGCAGTTTTAACATGAATACCCCACTCAGACACAGCATACTTACTCCGAGCCGACCAGTCCTTGTTTTAACCCCTTAATGCCGAGCGCCAGACAGGGTAACAACAAGTACAATCTTTTAACGTCTTTTTGTATGACGCGGCCGGGGATCGAACCCCAGACCTTCCGCTCTCCGGGCGGACGCTCTACCACAAGACCACGAAAGCTTCTGTCAACTTCAGGGTATGCATGATCAGGTCGTTTTATGAGTGTAACGTGAGTAACCGGGTAGGGTCAGGTAATAGCGGGTCAGGGACTCGGGTAGTAATTTTGTTTTCATGCCAGCCCTACTACACATATTGCTTTATGCTGTCAGTTATCACTTGTATTCACCTCTATCATGTAACCATGGTCACTGGCAGGTCAATGGAATACTGACAACTCTTCTTTGGTTTATGCTTCTCATCTTTTCGCGAACCCCTGGAATCGTCACTATTTGAAAGTGATTCATAAACACATGTTCATGGTAAGGCGGATTGTACAATGCCTCCTCTTTTAGCAGAAGTGTCTTTTGATTTTGTTTGTTGTTTAACACGGCACTCAGCAATATTACAGCTTTATGGCAAAAATGTCTTTTGAAAATGGAGAGGGTTTTGTTGATATCTGTTTGTATAAATGTTGAATTGAAATTGTACAGATAATGCTATTACATCTTTTATACTTGTTAAACATTTTTACATCGATAAGTCAGTGGATCGTTCATTTTGAGATTGCCTTGAAGTTATTTTCATTAAATATTGTTTTTTGTGAAAAAAAATATAAATTGAAACCTTGCCGAATTGATAAAAAGGTTCCATTTATCTTTTCTTTCTTCAACTTTTCCCATTATTGGGTTTGGTGGATCCCTAGACAAATGGCCATACACTACACCAAGGACAGAGTACACGTTCATGGCACGGCCAGGGACTTGTGCCATGTCTTCTATGGTATCCTTCTGTGTGGTTTTGTAATCAAAACGGGATTGGAACGAATTCTTCGGAACTATTTCATGAGCAGAGTAATTTTCTCTCCTTTCTGTGACTCACTCTGGTCACTTAATAAGGATTTGCTTGGAATGTAAGTCTTCCCTGGGGAATTGGTCCAACCTCGAGAATGTCTGGACCCAGCTTTATTACTGTAGTATTTTCGTTGGGTGACTGTCGTTAAATGTTTTGTGTTTCTTACGTTAGCATAACTCCTCTTGAAGCATGATTAATATATTACGGATAAACATGAAGTTAGAATAAACACATATTCATAAACAAAAGCTACAAAACCCTTTTCAAAGCCAGAAGACATCTCTGCTAAAAGAATAGTCGATTGTATCATTCTGACTGCATCATTTGCATGTGTTTATGAATCACTATCAAATAGTGATGATACCAGGTGTTCGAAACAAAAGGTGAACGTATCCTGCCCCACTGGAATATCACAAATACATGGAAAGGCATGGTCACACACATGCATGGTAATAGAACGACATGATCCACTGCACTAAGATGATGGACCTTGAAGCAAGTAGAGTTGTTTAGTTAGATCTAAAGGCTAGCTTAATGGACAATAATTGGGTAAGGAAAAGGTAGGGAGGTTGTAGACAAACTGCAAAATACAAAATCTATGCTGTGGTGCAAATGGTGCCAGTAACTAAATACCCAGATTGTAAACATGACCCGAGGTTCCAATTAAAAAGGGATTTATTCTAAATCATCACATGTAGTTGTAACCACTGTGTTTCAAAGTGTCAGCGATACGTCCACTCCTTATTGCCCTGCTTATTACTTGACCGCCTCCTTGGGGGGTAGAATAGGTCTCCAGCAACCCATGCTTACCGTAAAAGGCGACTATGCTTGTCGTAAGAGGCGACTAACGGGATCAGGTGGTCAGGCTCGCTGACTTGGTTGATGCATGTCATCGTATCCCAATTGCGTTGATCGATGCTCAAGATGTCAATCACTGGATTGCCTGGTCCAGACTCGATTATTTACAGACCCCCGTCATATAGCTGGAATGTTGTGCAGTGCGGCGTTAAACAACAAACAAACAAAAAACAAACAAACTGCCTCTTTGGTGTACTGGATAGAGTCTGCCCGGAGCGCGGATGGTCGGTGGAATTGGATTGCTTGGATAGCTGTCCTTGCCTACATCCCACACGTTACATGTCGCTACATACATACTGGACAGCCTTTGTGTAACAAGACGGCATCTGTCTAGAGTGCGGAAGGTCAGTGGTTTGATCCCTGGCCGCGTCATACCAAAGACGTGGTTCTCCTTGTTACCCTGTCTGACACTTAGCATTATGGTTTATGAACAAGTCTGGTCAGTTATGCTGTGTCTGAGTGGTGCATCCATGTTGAACTGCGGCATGGTATCTCAGTGGGCTGGCACTATAAAACCAGCATTAGTCCGGACTAGTACATGCAGCAACACACGCACACAAACATACATGCACATCCCTACGCGACCTTAAAACCCATTCTACCTCACCCACCTCTGTTTGAAAATCTTAAAGAAGGATACTAGTACTATAGGTTGAATTTCAGTTCTAACAAGTTTTATTGAAGATATTCAGGTCCTCCATTTTCCTCAGCAATTTGATATGTTGTGATGTGTATCAGTCTAGATGTTAATGACAACCCAAATACAGAAAAACAATGTTTCAGTTGATACAAGTTTCTAATAACAGCATCACAGTTATAATCTTGAAAGATGACTTGTATAATTTAGTTGATAACAGGATCATTAAACAGGACAAAACATTTTTAGTTTTTACTTTACTACATTGAATGCAATGTTAAAATTACCATTTTCTCCCATTTGCCTGCCACAGGAACTTGTATGGAATCCTTGATACGTCCCTTTTGTGTGTATATCTTTGTTCTTTAATCTTTGAAAAATTGAATATAGAATAGTATAGCTTATTCATTACATGGTTTGCATGTATTTGAAAAGTGCTCGACTCCAGTGAAAATTTCTATTTTTGGATTTGGCAAGTAAAATGTTTAAAGGTCGTCATCAATAGTCCTTGTGTAGTGCTTGTATCATGCTTGAATTTCAAGAAGACACCTCATCCAAGTGTTGATCGACTGAATAATGTAAGAATGATCACTGCAGACTAAGCACAGTAGTCTGCCATGCACCAGGGCCTCCTCCATGTAAGGAGGGGCGGTTGGTTTGCCTGGTGGTTAAAGCGTTCGCTCGTCACGCCGAAGACCCGGGTTTGATTCCCCACATGGGTACAATGGTGTGAAGCCCATTTCTGGTGTCCCCCGCCGTGATATTGCTGGAATATTGCTAAAAGCGGCGTAAAACCCAACTCACTCACTCCATGTAAGGAGGTGTCTAAGCATTGGTATTTCTGAGATTGTTTCGGTCGTACAAGTGAGTGAGTGAGTGAGTATGGTTTTACGCAGCTTTTAGCAATATTCCAGCAATATCACGGCGGGGGACACCAGAAATGGGCTTCACACATTGTATCCATGTCGGGAATCGAACCCGGGTCTTCGGCGTGACGAGCGAAAGGCTTTAACCACTACGCTACCCGACCGCCCCGGTCGTACAAGTAATGTCCTTGATAATTTGAATGTTTTATGTGAAAGGCCATTTAAACATTCTTCCAAACATCTGCATGTAATATGACAATGAACCATGTCATCCGACAATTGTGACCTGTATGCTGAAGTGATGAACGCTGTCATCTGACAGTTGTAAGCTGTATATTGAATTAATGAAAGCTGTCATCCTACAATTGTAACCTGTATGCTGAAGTGATGAAAGCTGTCACACGACAATTGTGACCGGTATGCTGAAGTGATGAACGCTGTCATCCTACAATTGTTACCTGTATGTTGAAGTGATGAACGCTGTCATCTGACAATTGTAACCTGTATGCTGAAGTGATGAAAGCTGTCATCTGACAATTGTAACCTGTATGCTGAAAGGATGAACGCTGTCATCCCACAATTGTAACCTGTATGTTGAAGTGATGAATGCTGTCATCCCACAATTGTGACCTGTATGCTGAAGTGATGAACGCTGTCATCTGACAATTGTAACCTGTATGCTGAAGTGATGAACGCTGTCATCCCACAATTGTAACCTGTATGTTGAAGTGATGAACGCTGTCATCCCACAATTGTAACCTGTATATTGAAGTGATGAAAGCTGTCATCTGACAATTGTAACCTTTATGCTGAAAGGATGAACGCTGTCATCCCACAATTGTAACCTGTATGTTGAAGTGATGAACGCTGTCATCCCACAATTGTAACCTGTATGTTGAAGTGATGAACGCTGTCATCTGACAATTGTAACCTGTATATTGAAGTGATGAACGCTGTCATCCCACAATTGTAACCTGTATATTGAAGTGATGAACGCTGTCATCCCACTATTGTAACCTGTATGCTGAAGTGATGAACGCTGTCATCCCACAATTGTAACCTGTATATTGAAGTGATGAACGCTGTCATCCCACAATTGTAACCTGTATGTTGAAGTGATGAACGCTGTCATCCCACAATTGTAACCTGTATATTGAAGTGATGAATGCTGTCATCCCACAATTGTAACCTGTATGTTGAAGTGATGAACGCTGTCATCCCACAATTGTAACCTGTATGTTGAAGTGATGAATGCTGTCATCCCACAATTGTAACCTGTATATTGAAGTGATGAATGCTGTCATCCCACAATTGTAACCTGTATGTTGAAGTGATGAACGCTGTCATCCCACAATTGTAACCTGTATATTGAAGTGATGAATGCTGTCATCCCACAATTGTAACCTGTATGTTGAAGTGATGAACGCTGTCATCCCACAATTGTAACCTGTATGTTGAAGTGATGAACGCTGTCATCTGACAATTGTAACCTGTATGCTGAAGTGATCCCACAATTGTGACGCTGTCGTGTGATATTATGACCATTACACAGTGATAAGTCACTTCATATCAACTGAGTGTTATTCTGTAAATGTCCACATCCACTTTTGTTTTTTTGTAACCTAAGTCAGAAATATGATTTACAGACTCTGTGTAGTACAAACAGTAACATTTACCTCGAGTTAGAAATGGAAAAATATTAAATGATGATGGTGATACCAATAGGTTCATTTCAATTTTCGTTTACCCCGGTGAATGGTAGAAAATGTTATGCTGAAGGAATAGTATGGCCCACATGAGGGACAAAAAATTCGCCCTCACCTGTTCAAACAATCTCCACATGTTTTTCTTAATTGCCGACATTGCCAGCACACTCTAACAGGACATGAAACAATATATCATCGAATTGATAAAGATCCCAAATTTGTAAACAGATTCCAACATTTTATAAAATCTTAAGTAAACCATTTCAAACGTAAAAACATGAATTATGAAGAATCATTACCACAACATGAAAGATGATGAATGTCTATATGGAACTCTTAGTAGCTTAGTTGCTTAATCAAATATCCTTTTTTCAATATTTGTGTTAACATTAGTTGGTGATTATTATGTGGCCATCAATTCACTATATAAATATTTAAGTTCTTGTTGCTAGGCAATTCAGTGGCACCGGCATGGCTACATGGATAGCTATTATGCATGTAATCATCTGGTTCAAATGTTCAGAAAATTAGGAAGACGGCTGCGAAATTTGACACCGATTAATGTTTGCCGTACAAACTGTAGTGAATAAAATGTAAATAAATAAAATTGATTTGTAAATACAGATTACAATAACCTTTCGCATAGAGTAATTTTATCAGTGGGTGTTGAAATACAGGAAGCTCGTGACCTGGGTGTAATGTTCTGTCATAGCTAGAGGGGTCGGATGACTTGGTTCGTGTGTGATTAATACAAATCATGTTCTGTATACAACATTTGTCTTACGCTTGGCTCATCATTTCTCACAGTGGATAATGCATTTGTGCTAATGAGTTAATGGCATAACAAATTGAAGCAGCCTTCTTTTTGGTTCAGCCTGGAGAGGATTGAACAGGTCACAAGTGCTGGAAGATGAACCAACATTTTGATCACCTTCATTGTTGGGATGCGTACATGAATGGGTGAAATATGGGGAATTGGAGAGTTTTGTTTTCTGGATTTATGTTGGTTCCCATGGAGACATGAACAGGGATACCTGAATCTTCGTTAATGGTAACCCTTGGATGCAATGGGATCCAGGACGGAAATATGAAAGAAAGCTCTATTATTCTTTTCTTTTCTTTTCATTTTTGAAGTGAATGTTATTGTGTGATTTTGTTGTTGTCAAGAGTAGAATGACAGAGGATGTGGATTAAGAATGGGATTTCTTGTTGACATTTATATGAAAATGACATTTGTTGGTTCCTTGCCATAATTAATATTGATCCTGGGGGAATCAGATGCATTGGCTGATTTTTAACTCACCTTACCTCACATCTTTGTCTTGCTGTGGCTACCACTTGTGCTATAGTTGTCATGAAAAGCCAGGTGCGCTTGTATCATGGTGTAATTTCATGAATATGCTATGCTGTAGAGTTGAGTAATGTTTTGCTTATCCTTCATTACTATTGCATGACACCTCTGATCAAATGTCATGCGAGAAAAACTCAGGCATGCTTCACTCAGCCTTGTGGTTCTGTTTTTTAAGACTTTATATTATCAAAGCTCACATCTTCTTTTGTTTTTTTGTTACATAAGTCAGAAATATGATTAACAGAATCTCGGTAGTTTGAACAGTGTAATTTACCTCAAATTAGAGTGAGTGTGTAGGGTTTTACGCTGCTTTTAGCAATATTCCAGCAATATCACGGCAGGGACCTTGAATTAGATAATAATAATAATAATAATAATAATAATAATAATAATAATGACAATTTTCTGATTAAAAGATAGCAATACCTCAGTTCATGCCTTCATTGAAGTCATTTTCTTTTAACCCTGTGAATAGTAGAAAATATAAATCTGAAGGAATAGTACGGGCCAGATGAGAGAAGATGAAAAGTGAATGTTATTGTAAGATATTTTGTCAGGGTTAGAATGACTGGATATGGATTAAGAATGTTGTGGTTTGTTGTCATTTATGTGAAAATGTCCTTTGTTGATTTCTTTCCATAATTTTTATTGATCATGGGGAAATTAGATACTTTGCTGAAGTATGGCAGCTGTGATGTACAGTGTATCACACGATCCAGGGTTGTCAGGTCAGAAGTTATTACACTGGAATTATGAAAGATGAAAGGAAATTTGAAAGTTTATCCCACCTGGTCTGATATAGGAATTATCACCTGTCAGTATACATAATGTCCACCTGTCCACTAAGGGGTGGGTGGATAATTGTTGAGGGGGGAGTGTGAAGGTGACAGTGGTGTTTTTTTAATGGGGGAAGGAGTTGGGTTTGGGAATGAGGGGTTAGATGTGTTTGTTGTGGAGTGAAGAGGGATTAGGACTTCTTTAATGATTAGAATCAGATAACAATTAATGGGTTTTACTACTTTAAAGGGAGATTTCTCTTATGATTATGGAATTGGTTTTAACACTTTTATTTGGTTGAGGTCTGAGGACTTTTTGTTATGGGGATGATAAATGCTGATTTTGAAGTATACAGGAGTTGAAGAGGATTGTTTGTGGTGCAATGACTACATACCTTAGAGAAAAGTATGAAGCAGAAATCAGAATTGTTTTATGTAGCTGGTGAAGTGTACGTATTCTGTGTTGCAATTCAACAGATCTCAGTTGTTGATTCCCAATTACAAAAGACTAGAAGGGTTGTTGTCATGGTTCATTGTCCTCCATTGTTGAAGCAGTGGAACTCAAATGACAAAGGGAAGTAGGCTAATGATAGGTGCCTGCTAACAAGCAATGGACCATGTTTGATAATGTCAAGAGCCAATAAAACCACATCAGGCGACTTCAAAATCCAGCAGTGGTTGTTGGAGTGGGGTGGGGCTGCCATTAGGGGTAGGGGTGTGTATTTGGGGTTGAGGTTGGTTGAGGTAGGTGTGTGTTGGGTGGGGATGGGCCTGTGTTATAGGGATCATGTGAACAGCCTTCTTCTTCTTCAGTCCTAAAGTAGTTAAACTACACGACTCCGTGTCATTAAGGATCACTGATTCTTTCATATTACTGTAATTAATATGTCATGCTTAACAGATTAACTATAGTAATCTGAAAGAATCGGATTTTCCTTAAAGTCTTTTGAGTAGTATGTAATAAACAGGAAGCTGATTTGATATTTTGATACCCATTTCTTCCCATACTGTTCTATAGAACCGTATATGAATATAAATATTCACAAGATTATTCTAACAAAAACAGTAGCTGTATTTCTGTAACTAATTAACATATACTCATCATTTGCTAAGGATCGCACCTTTGAAGAAAGATGTCCTTTGCAATTGTTGGGTATATAATTATATACAATGAATGAAATCTTCAAAAGCTCACTGATTGCCTCCCATAACGAGGAGCCGGACGGAATAGGTATTTCGTTCCCATGTGTGTCTTTACAACCAATTGATTGAGGGTAATTATGCATAACCTGGTCCTTGTTTCACAAAGCAATCTTAGCGCTGAGACTATTGTAAGCCTGTGTTAAAGTATGGGAGTCATGATCATCTTGGTGCTAAGTTGGAATAGGGTGTTTGTGACACACACACATCCTTGCTTGACAACGGTATAAGGATCTATCCGGAAACATCGCCTTTACAGTATCAAAGAAGTTGTTATCCATACATTGTGTCTACTTTGTCATCCGTCAACTTCTAAGTAATGCCTATCGAACAATTCACACATAACATACTGTTTTACATAACATAACAAAACATTGATCTGTTCAGCGCGTAAATTAAGAATGAAAGTCAAGTCATAACTCAAATGTTAAAAGCTAACAATTTGGGGGACCCCTAGATTCAAATATTTTGCAGCAAAACTTGTAGACCTATGTACCCCTTTAGTACAAATGGAGCTGCAGTTTGATATGGACTACAACTTACAGCTATAAGTTTCCTATACAGCAGAGACAAAGGACTGAATCCCTCAGTATTGGTAATCTTCGGGGGGGGGGGGGGGAATCCATGCCTACACTCTGACATTTACAATCAAAAGTAAGACAAAACTACTGCACATTGTTAAAAACGATAAGTTATCTTCTGTTTCAATTTTAGATAAATATTTCAAATATCATTTCATCATGAACATTTTTATTTATTTATTTGTTCAGCTTTTAAGTTTCTTGTTGTAATGGTTTGCTTGGCCAATAAATCAAGATACAGGACAGAAAAAAATGGGACATGTTGAATAATGTTCAATTGTAAAGAAATATACAATTTAAAACTTAGAAAATGCAGGCTGATTTTTAAGATAATCTTTGCAATATGTTGGGCAAGATTTAAAAAAACAACAAGTCACAATGTAGTTTTTGTAATGAACGGTGTATTAAACATGATGGTTTGATGAGGGGTGTGCAAGATGATGCAGACAGTCAAAGAGATAACTGTACCCAGATATTTTATCAATACTTTATCATCAACTCAAGGCACGATTCATTCCTGATACCCCTGAAGTTTTAGACTTGGCAGGCTGTGTCTGAAATTATTTCGTACATAAGAACTGTATGAGGACTCGAGCGTTATACTGAGAGTAATAGTAGGTTGATAATTGCAGTAATTGATAGTGGACAGTTTAGCAGCAGGCTATGCCTGATCAATAGACTGCGTCTTAGTTACAGGGGCTTTGCGTGAGACTGACAAAGTAAAATAAATATAGTAATCTGGGCACATTTTTTTGTATGACATTCTTATTACCTTCTCATGGTGTGTCCTTGTCTAGCCCTCTCGTATCAAGGACACCATTTATTTGAACATGTTGGTTCAATCAAGTCGCGGTATCATGGTTCTTGGTATGTCTGTATACATTCTGTTGCTCTTTTGTTGTGTTTTCATGAACGGAAAAACACATTTTGGGTGTTATTGATAATTAATTGATGGTTTATACTAGATACGTTATCTGATTTAATTTTCTATCAATATTCTGGACACTTTATGAGATGATGTTAGTCTTGGAAGAAAAAGAAGATTAGAATATCTCTATATGATCAGGTCCAGTATTAAATCCGAATTTAGAAACGAAATTACATTTGTATGATTATACTGCATTTCCTACAAATTTAAGAATAATTTGGAATAAACAGAAACTCAATTTATTCTATCAACAGAATAAGATATGTTCAGGATTTACCTGGGTCTTACCATTTTCAGGTCCCGGGGACTCAGTAATAAATTCAGGGGTCCTGGGGATGAACATTGGTGTCTCAAGCTGGAGACATGTCAGACTATTCACTTGATTTCCAAGAAATGTAATGATGTTATATTTCTATATGCCCCAAAGTCTGTTTTAGGCAGGGACTTCAAGAAAAAATGAACCATCAACACCCTAAACTTTGTGTGTGTCACCCGATAATTTTGATAATTTTGATAATTTTTATGATTCAAACAGCCATACTTGCATCCCTCAAGACTAACAATGTTCATAATTTAGGCCATTTTTTATGCATATAGAGTGCTCTATATTGTGTCTGGTAAAATCCTGATCTTTCATTAACTAGCCGAAGGTATTATTTATGATTTTACTGCTCTTAAAAATATTTCACTGTAAAAATATAAAAAAAGAACACTTCAAATAATTCTGAAGCCAAATAATGTGTATTTCATTAACTATAGCTGAAGTGAAAATGAGTGTATTGCATGTGATGTTTATCTGGGAGTTCTTGTGATTACCGGAATAATTCCTCTTCATAACATTGTCAGTACTTGTAGTATAGTATGTTAAGCCTGTAAGGATTAATAAAATCAGAGTATCTTATTTCACAGAGAAGTCCTTGGGAGGAGATTTGTTTCATCTGATACACAGACACACAATCAATAGAAAGAAAGAAATCGCTACACGCTAAGTACAGAGAAATAGATTTAGGGAGTAAATTAATACTAATGATAGTCACAAGAGCCAAATACAATGATGTTGATTTGAGCTGAGGATTACTATAATAACTATGATAAGCAGATCTGTTGATTGCAAGGCAGCAGCAGCAGCAGCATCAGCAGCAGGAGGGTGGGCGTACAACAAGGTGTGGTCGTTATCCTACCTGTCGCATCCAGAGCCACCTGGTGGCCAATTACAGCCCATCCAGGTATGTCCTCACCCCTCCTACGGCCGCTCGCATCATCAACCGGCATATTGTTGATACGCCGTTGCCATGGATATTGGTTAAGGGGATGAGTGAGAGGACTTATATGAAATATGCCTAATAGTATTGGATGACATCTGTTTTAGCAGGAAAGACCTCATTAACTGCGTGGAACAATGGATCGGAGAGTCAGGCAGCAGTATAAATACATTTGTCTGTCTGACAGCAACAGTAGGGTGAATGTGGGCATCCAGTGAGGATGGACGGAGAGGAGGAGGGACAGATGGATGGATGGAAGGAGAGGAGACGATGTGGCCTGCTTCTGGCACATTAGTTATCCACCAGTGACGGCAGAAGGACACGGCTCCAGCTTGGCTGTTGCTATCCCCACTGGGGGAAGCTGACCAGGTCTCTGCCTCATTACACTGATCGACTGTGTAGCCCATTTCAACCTCCACATCATCATCAAATATACAGGCCTTCTTCATCAGCAGACTCCAGGCAGCATCCAGTGCATTCAGGACCATTGTTTTCTCCGACCAAACCACGGCTCCTTCACCTTGCTGGTGAGATGTCTTTAGTTTGTCATCTGACTCCCTATTTGTTTCGGGGACATCCTCTGGTTGTGAGTGGACAGCTCGACTCCGTTACTCTCTCATCTTGACCTCTGATTGATAACCTGTGGTCTGGAGGCTGCACTGACTATCCCACTGAACTGTAGTTGTGTTGACATTGTAATATACTCAAGTAGTCAAGATCAGATCAGATCTTGATACGGTAAGTGGCACCATGTTTGTATGTACTGATACCATGCATTTCCTGATAACCGAGTTCCACGCGTTTTGATTGGCAGACATCATTATTCAGGTTGTGATTTAGGTTGTGAATGATTCCTGGTAAATAACATGAACAGATTATTTCAAAACTGAAGTTTATCATATTAGAGTGTCAATATACAAGAGCAGTGACAGTATATCCTTCTTCAATAAAACATATCAGTGTTCGAAATTTCAGGCCAATGAGTCCTTGTTGGTTTTTGCTGTAGTATTTTAAATCTTATATTTTAACGTTAGGGTTTTGACAAGGAGCGCTTGGTTTTCATGCTTTTTTCAAACACAGTGGCATGATGTGGACATAGAATGGGGGTGGGTACAGAGCTTATCAGCTTGTTGAATTGGTCTTGGAGTAGGTCTTATGTTCTACTTGATTGTATTTGGTTAAGACCCGAGGTAGATTTGTCTGTGTGGACACAATGCTAGTATCTATCATGTTATTTATGTAAATACAACCACTAACATCACTTTTATATCCTGTACCAATTTGTGATATTTCTCTGCATCTTGAAACGGAAAATATTATTTTCAAAATGGATCACTTGTACCAATTTTGTCATGACATTTCGGTACTCTCATGGTGTATAATGTTTTCTCTTTAAGGCAGAAATAGACCTGATCATGTTTTGTACTTGATATTTAAAAAAAACCTACTCTATTTTTTTCCCACACTGACGACAAGACTCGGCAGGTTAGAAGAGTAGGCACATGTTGTTTGTAACATCTCGAATTCAACAGATTTAAAAATAATACAGATGCCCTATAATTGAGTGGGAAGCTAACAAGGTGTAGTTTTTCGGTGTAGGCTGCATGTTTTTAGATTGTGTGTCTCTGCCTACATGGATACCTCCGGGTGACTCAGTTTGGTCTCGATGTGACCTGTGCACTACATTAGAATTATCATAATGGCGATTGAACTGCGTGGAATGGAAGTCCTATATTGTCTCCATAGGATTCTCTGCGGATTGTATGGGAAGTTGAGGATGGTCGTTATAGCGATATAGAAATCCAAATTTGATGTGTTAATGATGATACTCTGTTGCTTGGAGACAGCTCTCGGCCGGCACTCATCATGTACTGTATCATTGGAGGACTAGATAGTACCATTAGGCAAATAATCACTGGCTCTATGAATATGTTCACCCGATTAAACTACTGTTTAATGTCAGCTTTTATGTCAGTATTAAGCCTCAAATGGTTCATTGCCAACTACAAATGACTTTCGAGGCATGTTATTGAAGAGTGTGAATACATTTTGCTAACTCACCCTGTGTGTCCAGAGATACCACGATCTCTTCAGTTATAATCAGACTACATACATGTTGAACTAAATGATCTCATTTGCTTAAGGATTTTTCCATCCATTCTGTGTGGTACTGAAACTGAAAAAAAGATAATGTAAATTTTGATGTCAATTACATGTGAAATGCATAACAAAATAATGGACTGTAAAAATAGAAACTAGAAACAGTTTCCCCTTGGTTTTTATTCAGCCATGCTTTTGTACAAGCGTGACTAACAGGTTCCTCGTGTGGAGGCTGGCTGAAGAAACTAGTTTGACAGACTTTTTACAAATAGAAAAAACTAGCCAGACAGTGTTGAGAGTTGTGTTGATGTGGAGGTAATTCCAGCTTGACTCTTGTGACAGACGTTCTTACTGATAGGATTTGTCACTGTATGAAAACTGACCATGTAGAAAATATAAATCATAGACCTATAGTTGTTATGTGGCCTGACAGTTCAGTCACTGTGTTGGTTGGCGGTAGGGATGGGCGTGGCATGTTTGACTATTTTGTAGATTGGATGTCAGGAGCTAGTGATGGGCGTGGCATGTTCTATTATGTGGATTGGATGTTTGGAGGTAGATATGGGCGTGGCTTTTTTTGTTATGTAGATTGGATGTCAGGAGGTAGAGAGGGGCGTGGCATGCTCTATTATGTAGATGGGATGTTCGGAGGTAGAGATGGGCGTGGCATGTTTTGCTATGTAGATTGGATGTCAGGAGGTAGAGAGGGGCGTGGCGTGTTCTGTTATGTAGATGGAATGTTCGGAGGTAGAGATGGGCGTGGCATGTTTTGTTATGTAGATTGGATGTCAGGAGGTAGAAAGGGCGTGGCATGTTTTATTATGTGGATTGGATGTCAGGAGGTAGAGATGGGCGTGGCATGTTCTACCATGCTTTTTAGTCATTTGAACTTCTACTTACATTTTCTTTTGCACCATTAACCAAATGGGTCAGGTCTATGAATATGAAGTAATATGAACATGCTTATGCAGGGGAGGATGTCTTCAGGCTCTTCCAGCTTCTCAACGCCTGTCACAAATTTTCTTTACAAAAGTTAAGCTATCAGTTCAGTTCAGTTCAGTGTATTCTCAGAAAGATCCACCAAATAAGAAAAAAGAACATGAGAAAAAATTATAATATAAATTCATATATAATAATAATATCAAGATAAGAGGAGAATTGTTCATACACATATAGAGATTAAAAGTTACAATGGAATATTACAAAATTAAATTGACAAGAATCTCATATACATGTTTTGACAGCTTCATTTCTAAAGATGGTATTGATGAATTTGGACACTTTTTTCATATTTTTTACTCTAATGCTGGATAACTATTTTTTCAATTCATACATGTCAGGCCATTCAGAGAGATGGCCAAGTGTAAATGAAATGGCCATGTGACTTAAGCTGCCTCTGTATGTTTCTAATGAAGGTGGCATCCTCTCCTAACCGTGATATAGAGTTTATGAAACATCCAAGTTAATGAACGTTGCATATTGTTTGATTCTCAATCAGGAACCTTTTCGCGTCTTTGATATTGGATGTAATGATGTGGATGCTCAATGACCCACAACCGTGTGTTGGGAAGAGGGACTTTTTGTTGTGGATTAGTCAAACTCTAATTGTTTTTGTCATCAATCTAGTTAACACTGAATATTTATGATCTACAGGAAATAATTGATAGCCTCCATCTCACTCATAAACTACCCTGTCCAGTTAATAAGTGCCTGTCAATAAATCAGAATTCTTTCCATTGATTTTGTTGACATGTGCCATTTACTTCTCTGCAAATGAATACCCGGTAATATGAAAGCTGGAACAGATGTTGCAGAATAGATAGAAACAATTGATAACTGTTTTTCGCCTTTACTTCGGTTAACCCTCAGGAAACTGCATCGTTGGATGAAGTATTGAAATCAATGTCTATTCTCCACCAGCTTGCTGATGGGTAAACAGTTCTGCCCTCCTAGTCACATCTAGCATTCCGATCTGATCTGATTTGACTGGATGATGTAATTATTGATGCCTTCCAATTGCTGGATAAGGCCTGAAAAGATTAGTGTGTTGAATCCATGTATATTTCATAGTTGTAAGTGATGATGGGGGGATTGCTACAGCACCAAACTATTATATCTAAATATCATTATGTGGACTATAATACTGTTAAATAGATGTCAGCTATTTGCTGGTAAGCTGCCTCCCTTTGATCAAGGTAATTAATTATTAATTTCCAATATGCACAAATGGGTAGTAGTTGTAATTTGCGAGGGTTGGTCGCTGGTGAAGAGTCTGGTCAGTCGGTATTGGCTGCATCCCAAGGGGCCAGTTACACTCTCGGCAGAGGACAGGAAGTGAAGAGACGCACATGATCAATAAGCACGATACTCGTTCGCGGCACAGGGTTGGGCTGGCCAACGGGCGGCGGGCAGACAAGAGAGCTGCAAATCTCCCTGATTCATTGGCTGCAAATGGCAGTATGGTGCAATTTAACTATCACATAGTGTCAGCCGTGTTGTCCATGGTGGCAGTGACCAGAGCTCCCAGCCCACTGACTCTGATTGTGTGTGTGTGTGTTACATGATGGCCCTCCTAGCAGTGATGCAGTGCTTTCTTTGTGATGGAATATTGTTATTATCTTTGATTCTTTCCCCGCTGCAGGGGGATATGCTTCAGAGGCGCCTCGCTGGAATGGGTATTGGTGCAGGAATCTTTATTTTAACCAGGTTTATTCTTTGACCCGATTGTCCGTGATGAGGAGATGCTTCGACTCTCTTGATAACTGTCCTGTTTTGTCGCTCAGGAGTTCAGCCAACAGGTATACGTTTTGCTCTACATTTGCCAAGGGGTTGTGTTGTTACTTGTGATAGCTTTTACGTTTGTCACCTTTTAGTTGTAACATTATTTCGTCTCCTTTGATCAATTATGCTTATTGTTTTATCTTTTAAATATTGTAATATATCACTTTGCAAGGAATACAGATTATATCAAAGTAAGTAATTTCCATGTAATTAGTTTATTCATATGTATTGTTTGTTTTAAAGGCTACAAGTTGTGGTTGTAAATTTGTAGATTGCATTTTCACGATTCTGTTAACATGACATAAGATATGTACTTCAATTGATCGTATGAATTCTGAACCCCATAACTGAATGAATTCTCTGTTTCTTCTACACGTGAAAGTTGAGGGAAATCGTTTGTAAATGTTCCGAATAGTATTTTCAAAATTCATGGAAAAGCACACATTTCTTATTTGCAAATCCACTTTGTTTTTTTGAAGCCATTGAGATTTGTATTATTTTTTTTTACTGTTTCATTGTCAGTCTGATTGATTAGCATGTCGCAGAAACAAAATCCAAATTACAGAATGTAACTTGAGAGAAGGCCTTGATGAAACTTGCCTGCCGCTGTGCCAGCTAATTCTGCCATCTGTTTACAAGATGTTGTATTATATAGGATGAGCATTTTGGGGATCTCATTTATGACTTGTCTTCAGTATAAGCCAGTTTTATTCTACAGCTAATGTTTACCATGGATCTTTTCCTTGCTTCTGTTGACATTCTATTAATAAGAGGTTGATTTATCTGGTAGTCCATGATGTATTGAGGGTAAGGGACAGCCCTGACTGTCAGATTGACTGACTGTCCAGGAGTAGATGAACGTGATCAGTATGCAAGTTGTTCTCAAGCTACTTTGACAGTGGGTGAACCGTTCTTGTCTTTTTGATTTGGCTTTTCCTATTTGTATTAATGTGAATTGGTTTCAATTTTTGAAGCAAGTTAAAATTGCAGTTAGTTCTGACTGGTAATGTGTTTATATTCATGTAAATTTGTCAATTATGTTTTGTTCTTTTGATAATTGATAGTTCAAGATGTCCTATGTTTTCTTGTATCATATCATATCATATCATATCATATCATATCATATCATATCATATCATATCATATCATATCATATCATATCATATCATATCATATCATGACAAAGAATCACTGTTACTGTGTTTCCGTCCTAGTTTTGTCCGTACATTATTAGATTACAGCTGCCTCACCGGCCTCCCTGGCCCCCCTCGGGGTCTGAGCAGAACAAGGCTGCAGGTACTTCTCTCATAACCACGACAGTCATATAACCTGTTCCTGTTCAGATTGACTTTTGGAATGTTTGTTTCCCCTCATGGTAGTCTTGTTTGGGTAGCTTTGCTCCTAAGTTACAGCAATATGAACAATATTTCCTAGGTCTTATCTCAAGGCCAGCAGTATGAACAATATTTCCCAGGTCTTATCTCAAGGCCAGCAATATGAACAATATTTCCTAGGTCTTATCTCAAGGCCAGCAATATGAACAATATTTCCTAGGTCTTATCTGGAGGCCAGCAGTATGAACAATATTTCCCAGGTCTTATCTCAAGGCCAGTTGTATGAACAATATTTCCTAGATCTTATGTCAAGGCCAGTTGTATGAACAATATTTCCCAGGTCTTATCTCAAGGCCAGTTGTATGAACAATATTTCCTAGATCTTATGTCAAGGCCAGTTGTATGAACAGTATTTCCCAGATCTTATCTCAAGGTCAGTTGCATGAACAATATTTCCCAGATCTTATCTCAAGGCCGGTAGTAATGAACTATATTTCCCTTATTCTGTCCCAAAGTTAGCTGTATGAATGATATTTCCCTTGTTTTACATCCAGATAAGCTGTGTGGACAATATGTCCTGGTTTTACAATAAGGCAATTTTGTGGACAATATTATTCTTGTTTTACATCAAGACAGGCAGTGTGGACAATATTCTCTGGTTTTACAATAAGGCAGTTAGTGTGGACAATATTCCATTGTTTTACATCAAGAAGGTTCCCAAATGAAGAGATCTTACTCCTGATTGCTTCATCAGTACCATGAGGTCCTTGTGTCGAGTCTGTGGCTGACTGCTTCTCCAGTACCATGAGGTCCTTGTGTCGAGTCTGTGGCTGACTGCTTCTCCAGTACCATGAGGTCCTTGTGTCGAGTCAGTGGCTGACTGCTTGGATATCTTCCAACACAGTATATCAGCAGTTGTACCACTGATTTGACAAGGGGATGCCTAACATCAGTACCAGCATCGCCACGTCTACATCGGACAGTTCTCTGACTGTACCAAGCAGTTCCATATTGGTCAAGCTCTATTTTTTTCATTCTTTTTAAGTACCGGTAATAGCCCATAACATCAAATGAATGCATGGTAAGGTGGTTCATTTGTTCATCAGTTCAAAAGGTCTTTGATGCATCATACATCCTTACGGTCCACTTACTTCCTTTTACCTTGAAAATTGCTTTTTGCATGTTTCCATCTGAACCGAGTGTTTTCATTTTCCTGTATGCTCATGTTCCTTGACAGTAATCATTAATAAAGATATCATCTTCGAATAATTACTTAAATTTTGACAGCACTCATATCCAAGCATGTAAACCAGAATTATGTATCATGATCAATCTGATATTCATTTTCTAGTTGAAGACAGTGTTCATATGCACAGATCTGTCTTACAAGGTTGTAAAAGCATGTTCTGGCTATCATTATGTAGAGAACTTGATTATTGCCGAGTCTGGTTTAAGTACCTCATCACACTTTAGCAAAAAGGGTAATCTTTATTATCTCTACATCGACTGATTAAGGGACAGCCTTGGCTTTCAGATATTGTTGAAACTTTCACGAAAGACTAATATATGCGAGGATTAGTTTTTTTCAGAATATATTTTTTATCTCTATGCTTGTGGTTAATCTCTTGTACAGGAGTGCCAACTATCTAAACTGTGTATTCCCCCCCACTTCACTTTTTGGTACAAGTCTGCTTCTGATTTTCATGGAGACAGCGAGGCGGACAGTTTTTGCTAACAGCATTACAGACCCATCATTTCTGATACTGCAAAACATTATTGTATTTCTGAAACTGCAATTGCATGTTTTCTTGTTTTTTTATTACAATCCTGCAAATGATCATGTTTTTGGCAAGAGGTAAAAATATCTGGTAATAAGTAGCGAACTGTTCGACAAATAAGTGTATGCTTGTATGATTAACTGTTTTTGATCATTTGAAAATAAATCATGAATATTTCATAAAGTTTCCATTTAGACGATGTCAACTGTGTCAATGCTAATGTCGGTATCTCCTCTGGTGTGGGAGGTAGGGGGGGTGCACAAGGGGCGGAACCAGTTGTCTCAAGCGCTGGAACAAACCTATGATTATGTGTTAAATCCCATAATCGCCTTGACTACGTTCCTAGATTTACCAGGGGTGCTGGGTAGTCTTGTGATAAAAGTGTTCGCTTGTTATGCCAAAGTTCCGGGTTCTATTCCCCACAGGGTACAGTGTTTGAAGCCTGTTTCTGGTGTTCACCGCCGTGTTATGGCTGGAATATTGCTAAAAGCGGCATAACATCATACTCACTATGGCAAAGGTCATGTGGACTAAATCTCCTTTGATTTTTCAGAAAAATACATCAGGCTGAACAAATGACTTAATCTTTGATATTTTGTAAATGATTTCCCTTTTTTCTATTATTTGGAAATAAAGTGCGCTGAGTAGAATGCCCTATTTTCTCGAAAAGAACTAAATTATGACGTAACCTTCTTTGAACTATGTCCATGCTTAAACATATAGGAGAAATTAGACATGTTATTTGGAAGCTTCATTGGAACTGTGAAAATGGTTCATCACTCAGAATTTTGATGGTGAAGTATTATCAGGATTTTGTTTTTCATGAAAGTTTCTGTTTTTCGACAGGACAATGTTCGGATATCAGGTTCAATCAAGTACATGGCAATTTGTGACGGTTCAGTATAGCGGATAGATTACAAACGATCCCAATGGGCTTGTTAATGAATTGGTCAGAGCTGAAATAAAATGTGTATGCTATATCAATACACAGACTTTTTTTTATTACTTGGATCACGGAGGTATGTTGTTTGGGCCATGTATACTACTCAAAAGAAGTTAAGGAGCACCCAATTCTTTCAGATTACTGTAGTTAATCTGTCATAAAATATGTGATTAATTACATATATTAAATAATATTTTGATGGTACTCATATTCAAGCATCTAAACAATAATCACTTATCAGCATCGAGTGTTCTTTTACTTCTTTTGAGTAGTACATTATGGGGATGAGTATGTTTTGTGTATTATTGACTGGACAATAAATATTTGATGGCGCCACAAATTGTTAGATACAAAGGGAGTAGGAATGTCTCATTGGTCCATTGAGGCACAACTTGCTGCACATAAATAGTTGTGTCCCTTTACCATGCCAGCATCTGCTGGTTTTGAGTTGGGTCACCTTTCCCATGCTAGTGGATTTGACTGGCAATATTGAACATCTCCAACCTGTGTTTCGCTAGGCTTTTCTCCTGGTATGCAATGATATAAAACTGGTGTTAGATCAATTTAAACAGATGCAGGTTTTTTTAACACTTATTATTATTTGTCTTACCTGTAAGGGGCGGTCGGGTAGCCTAGTGGTTAAAGCGTTCGCTCGTCACGCCGAAGACCCGGGTTTGAATCCCGACATGGGTACAATGTGTGAAGCCCAGTTCTGGTGTCCCCCGCCGTGATATTGCTGGAATATTGCTAAAAGCGGCGTAAAACCATACTCACTCACTCACTCTTACCTGTAAACACACATTGCATAGGACAAATCAGTAAAAGAAGTGTTTTGTGTTCACAATCTGTAAGCATGAGATAGGAAACTTATTGCTTCATCATTCTAACCTGCATTAAATTTTGCAGTTATGCAGTGCATGTGAAAGAATAAAATTGTGCATGTGATGCTGATGACTTTGTCTTGTGTTCATTTGGTATTTTTCATTGTTGTTTATTCTGCTTGTGCTTTCTTTTAAGCTTTCTGCATGTGTTCCATGTTTTTTCGCCTGGATCATGTTCCTCATACCTCGCCTGGATTTAGTTCCTTGTAGCTCACCTGGATTTGGTTCCTTGTAGCTCACCTGGATCATGTTCCTTGTAGCTTACCTGGTTTTTGTTCCTCGTAGCTCACCTGGATTTTGTTCCTTGTAGCTAAATTGGATCATGTTCTTGTAGCTCACCTGGATCATGTTCCTTGTAGCTCACCTGGATCAAGTTCCTTGTAGCTCACCTGGATCATGTTCCCTGGAGTTTATGTTCATCATGTTCCTTGTTGCTCACTGGGATGTTGTACATGAGTATATGGAGACTTGTTCAATAAGTCAATAAATTTTACGACATCTGAAATAAAAGCATCTAAATTTAAGCTATATTTTACCAAACACTTTCACTATACATGACTGTAACAATAAAATGTTAAGTTTTCATTCACAAGTGTTATGAATACCTAGCTATGAAGTCAGTTTGTATGGGATATAGGACCAGTACTGTAAATACCACAGTCATAGTTGTTTCAAATTCGCTATGGAGAATATCATCTCTAAACTGCACCAGGATCTAGGGTTTGAGTTCCACACTTGTTCCAGTGTTGATACTTGTCAGCAACTCCTCTGCTCGTGGGTTTCACAAAAGTGGTACAATCTCAGACCTGTCTTATTCCCACATTAAGCAGTGCCCAAAATAGCTGCCTGCCTGCTGTACTGCATGTGGTTGGTCACATTTCTGTCAGAATAGGTGAAATACATGTCAGGATAGGTGAAATATATGTCAGGATAGGTGAAATACATGTCAGAATAGGTGAAATACATGTCAGGATAGGTGAAATATATGTCAGGATAGGTGAAATACATGTCAGGATAGGTGAAATATATGTCAGGATAGGTGAAATATATGTCAGGATAGGTGAAATACATAGGTGAAATATATGTCAGGATAGGTGAAATATATTTCAGGATAGGTGAAATATATGGCAGGATAGGTGAAATATATGTCAGGATAGATGAAATATATGTCAGGATAGGTGAAATACGGCAGGATAGGTGAAATATATGTCAGGATAGGAGAAAATAGTCCTACCAGCCCTACTTTCTAGAACAAATTTATATTGTGTAGTGACACTAACAATTTTGAATCAGACCTAGATTTTAGTCTTACCCTATGGACCATAATAAGCTTATCTTAGGAGAACAGAAGACATTTTAATAGACTCATGCTTCGGACAAGTGGTTAAAATCGCAGACTGGGTAATGTTTAAAGCACAGAGTAAAGTACTCTACTCTAGCACTGCAACTTTTAGATGGCTAGTTACATTCATTATTCATCAGTCCATCTGTCTTGTTGGGGAAGCAGACACTGAAATTTAGCTCTCATGCTTTTGAAGTACTGGTCTCGGCCATGTTAGACCCAAGTTCCTCACTCACCCACCGTGGTTGAAGACCGCCTCCGTGGTCTAATGGTAGAGTCCGGAGAGCAGAAGGTCTGGGGTTCGATCCCCGGCTGTGTCATACCAAAAGACATTAAAAGATGGTACTTGTTGTTACCCTGCCTAGTACTTGGCATTCGGGGGCTAAAACAAGGACTGCTCAATTTGGAGTCAGTATGCTGTGTCTGAGTGGGGTATTCATGTTGAACTGCAGCATGGCATCTTAGTGGGCTAGCACTATAAAATCAGCATTGGTCTGGACTGATACAAGCAGCCACACACACAAGCAACCACATCCTGAGAATTGCTTTCAGTAACAATTAAAAGAATACAATACAATGAATAGAATACAAGAGTAATAACAAAATTTGGATGAAAGTTATTAAATCTGTATCTACCCATACACTCATCCTGGGACGGTCGGGTAGCCTAGTGGTTAAAGCGTTTGCTTGTCACGCCGAAGATATGGGTTTGATTCCCGACATGGATACAATGTATAAAACCCATTTCTTGTGTCCAAGCCGTGATACTGCTGGAATATTGCTAAAAGCGGCGTAAAACCATACTCACTCACTAATCCACACACTCATCCCTTTTGGGTTAGGTTGATATAATGATGTCATAATTGTTCTCACAAATGTATTTTGGGGTGGTCGTGTAGCCTAGTGGTTAAAGCGTTCGCTCGTCACGCCGAAAACCTGGGTTCGATTCCCTGGGTGTGAAGCCCATTTCTGGTGTCCCCCGCCGTGTTATTGATGTAATTTTGCTAAAGGCGGCGTAAAACCATACTCACTCACTCACTCACAAATGTATTTTTATTTCCCCTGTAAAATACTATAACACATCTAGGACCTAGGCAATGTTTTTCTATCCAATAGGGCCACAAGGAGCAAAAAGAATAATTTTCATCCAAGCATTTTCCAAAAGTAAATTGGCTGACATTTTGTTTTTCTTGGTGTTGACCATGTTCTGCCATGACTAGCCCTCATGCTAAGCCATTATGCTGAGCAGGTTATGGGGAAAAAGACAAATGGTGACTAACAGCTGTCATGGTTGATGAAATCAACCGTAGAAGGGAATTTTGAAGTGATGAAACGGGAAGAAAATAATTGATTTGTTATGGCCGAATCCTTTACGAGAATGCCATGTACTGTACGAACACATGTAATGGAGGGAACAGTATTGATGGAAGAAATGCATTTCACACACTCTGCCTTCATAAGCTTTGGAACATGACAGGCCTTTCTCTTCTGTCAGTGTCTGAATGTATGTGTTTGCTTGCAGGTGCTTAGGCCACATTTTTTATTTCTTGGTTTACGGATTTCAAAATCATTTCAAAATTGAGGTAGGCAAATTAAAAAATGTTTTTTAAAAAAATTAGATTTTTTTTTACTTGACTTTTATTCGAAGAAGTTAGGCAGGTATAAAAAAAGATATTCTGGAGTAACAAAAGTAAAACAACTCAATTTTTCAAAGACATTTTATTATATCACTGGCATACAGCTTGTGCCCAAATGGCAATCTGACAATATTCATGTCATGGTGAAATGCATGAAAGATGCCGCCATTTTGGCAGCATGGGCGACGGTTATACTGGTCACCACTGTGCTTTGTGTTGACAGGCTGTGTGAGGAGGATCCCAGCGAGAAATATCAGAGTGACTTCCCTTTGCTTTACACTTGTCTAGGAAATGAAATCTTTTTTCCTTGAACTTTTTATGCATTTTTTAAAATAAAGATTGGCGGTAATAAAAAAAGGAGTAATTTGTATTTTATTTTTTTTCAACATTTGAACTTTGAAAGAGCGGCACATCTAAAAACCAAGAAATTAAAAATATGTCGCCTCATGTCAGCTCACAGGTGCTTATACTGATGCAAACTTTGACCTGTTGACCTATGGCATGGCATACCGCCATCTTTCAACATAGTTTAAGCAGTCTCTGTTTCTTTGAATCCAGGGACTTTATCAAATTTCCCAGAATTGGCTTCACCTGTGTGTACATCAAAGAAATGTCATTTGGAAATCTATAGATACCTTAGGGTACAACTTGATAATATAATATTTCAAGAAAAAACCCTCTGTAATAATAATACCTCAATTTTTTTATCATGAAATTTTCAAGTCAATATTTGCACACTTTCTCTATCAATATAAAAGCCAGAAGTTTCAAAACAGAAGTTGTATAAAACAAACATTCAACCATCATGAGCATCTTGGAATACGATGACATCCATCGATCAAGTCAGCGAGCCGTTAGTCACCTCTTACAGAAGCATTGGCTGTTGAAGATGGCGATGCCTCCTACTATAGGCGTGGGTTGCTGAAGACCCATTCTAACCCAGAATGTATGCTGTTTAACAGTTTAGGATTCACGCCCCTCATGTTGTCACATTTCTGGAAATATCGCTCTCCAAATCTGCAAAGGTTTTTTTTGTTTTTATGTTTGTGGTCTGGAAATCTGTGAGTGTCATCAGTTACTTCTTCAACGGTTTTTTTCAGTTTCAGTTTCTCCCAATAATTTTCTTATGCACATTTTTGTTCCTCGCTATGTTCAATAATTAAAAATCAGAAGTTTTTGCTTATATTCACGCCATTAACGTCTGGATTTTAGTTGCTGAAGATGGTAGTTTTCATTGCATGTAGACCCTTAATGTGCATGAGTTAGATGCTGTAGTGGACATTGCACCTTTTGACAACATTGTTTTGTTTTTTGTCCTCTTTTGAAGTGTGGTTCCTCTTGACAATTTTATTTTCATCACGTTTCATGCTCATTTATTTGTAGTAGTTTTCCTAGTGGCCTTGACATGTTGATGTTTTGATGCATACACCCATCCTCTGTCTATTTCCTTGTGATACAGCTGTTATTACTATGTTGAGACCTGGTAACTGTGTAGGTCATTGTGATATAGCTGTTATTACTAGGTACAGTCCTGATTACTGTATAGGTTGTGATATAGCTGTTATTACTAGGTACAGTCCTGATTACTGTGTAGGTCAATGTGATATAGCTGTTATTACTAGGTACAGTCCTGATTACTGTGTAGGTCATTGTGATACAGCTGTTATTACTAGGTACAGTCCTGATTACTGTATAGGTCATTGTGATATAGCTGTTATTACTACGTTGAGACCTGATTACTGTGTAGGTCATTGTGATATAGCTGTTATTACTAGGTACAGTCCTGATTACAGTATAGGTCATTGTGATATAGCTGTTATTACTACGTTGAGACCTGATTACTGTGTAGGTCATTGTGATATAGCTGTTATTACTAGGTACAGTCCTGATTACTGTATAGGTCATTGTGATATAGCTGTTATTACTACGTTGAGACCTGATTACTGTGTAGGTCATTGTGATATAGCTGTTATTACTAGGTACAGTCCTGATTACTGTGTAGGTCATTGTGATACAGCTGTTATTACTAGGTACAGGTATAACCCGCTATAACCAGGTTCATCCTTGATTCTTCATGTGATTGCATGCTGCTGTGATGAAGCAAAGATATAAAGTTCTGTAGAAGAAATCCATTTTGTCAAAAGGTGTCTCTCCAATACAGTTTTTCTGGATGCTACGTTTAGGTTATTAAGAGAGACATTCTTTTGTTTAAGGAACTCTAAGATCAAAACAAGGTGTAATGCCAATATCCCAGCCTCTGTAGTGATCACACACGGTCAAAGTAGTTCCTTATTTAGTCTATTATTTGAAAATATATTTGTACGTCCAATCACTGACACAGGATACAGTTGAAGTTCAGAGATCTTACAGCCTCCTGTTTCTTTTGCTCTCTCTGGAATTAATGAATTCACGTAGCAGTATTCTTTCTTCAATACATTGTTAAAAGCCAACATGATATCTACAGTAGTTTCACTTAATCAAGTCCTTGTCTTTTAACAATGTCAGCCAACAATGGCTATAGCTGTGTTGTGAGGCGTTTACTCTTCTGTGACTGATAGAGATAGTATTTCTACATCTGTAACATTCTATAAGCAGTGTATTGGATAGTGTTGGGATCCCAGTGTTCTATAACCAGTATATGGCACTGGCTTGGGATCCCTATGTTCTATAACCAGTATATGGCACTGGCTTGGGATCTCTGTGTTCTATAACCAGTACATGGCACTGGCTTGGGATCCCAGTGTTCTATAACCTGTATATGGCACTGGCTTGGGATCCCAGTGTTCTATAACCAGTATATGGCACTGGCTTGGGATCCCAGTGTTCTATGACCAGTATTTGGCACAAGCTTTGGGATCTCTGTGTTCTATAGACAGTACATGGCATAGGTGTGGCATCCCTGTGTTCTGTAACCACTATGTGTTATAGGTTTGGAATCCCTGCATGCTATGCTGGAATACATATGACATATGCTTGGGATCCCTGTATGTTGTAGTTGTGCACTGGATATTTGGCATAGTTATTTGGATGTATTCTATAACGGTACAGAGCATAGGGTTGGGATCCATATCTTTTTGTGGCACTATTTGGGATGTATAGCATAGAGTTTGGATCCATGACTTATATATTAGCATAATTTGGGATCCCTGTATTCTACCACCAGTATTTTGTATAGGGTTGAAGTCTCTGTATTTTATAACCAGTATTTTGTAAAGGTTTAAAGTCTGTATTCTATAACCAGTATTTTGTATAGGGTTGAAGTCTCTGTATTTTATAACTAGTATTTTAAGTAGGGTTGGAATGACTGTGTTATATAACAGGAATATTGCATAGGTAGGGTTTGAATAACAAATTCTATAAACAGTAAGGTTGAGAGAGAGAGAGGTTGAGAGATAGAGGTTGAGAGAGAGAGATAGGTTGAGAGATAGAGGTTGAGAGAGAGGTTGAGAGATAGAGGTTGAGAGATAGAGGTTGAGAGAGAGAGGGAGGTTGAGAGAGAGAGAGAGAGAGAGAGAGGTTGAGAGAGAGGGAGGAAGGTTGAGAGAGAGAGATGCCATCACAACATCCTGGCAATTCATGTGTTGAACCATAGCTATCAGCTAGTTTGAATGATTGATGGTCCAATCTAATCATAAATGCACAGATGCACTTGGGAATAAACAGATTCTACTCCTATGAAGATGTAGTCAAATCCTATTACATTCTGGTTTCCATTGTTAAATGTCACGACTTTTGGATTGGTTTCTGTTCTTAGCAGTTAGGGACTGACTATTCAATATTCTGGGCCTGGGATTTTTACGGAGACTAGATATTTTTTCTGCTGCATCTAAAAAAACCAGATATATTTCTAATGAAAACTATGAGCTTAAAAGTATGTTTTTTTAAAACAATGTATTTTTTGTGGCAGACTATGTATTTCTTTCAACATTCTGTAACATAATTATTTTTGTGAAGCATTTTTGGGACATTTGTTTTTTACTGATAAAATCCCCTCCCACCCCCCCTTCCCAAATGGTCGGTCTCTTTAGTCAGAATGATGGACTCTCAAATGTTGTTGAGGGCAAAGGGTTTGGCTAACTTCATTGAGATGTGTCGGTTGGAAAAAGTGTTAGCTCACCTGATATATTAGCTCACCTGTGTTTGTGAGGCTTACCTTTAGTTCATGTGACATGACATATGTCAGTGACCAATAGTGTTAGCTCACCTGAGATATGAAGATGCACATGGGAATAAACAGACTGTACTCATGGCGATGTAGTCAGATACTGTCTGGTCTGATATATACTTGCAGTTGAAATAGACTGTCAGTGCAATGATATGGGTGGGAGATTTGCAAATACCTGTAACAATTAAAATATGTGTCAATGAGAAAACACATGTTGATCAAAATGGTTTGAAAACAGGCAGCCTTTTCAATCATTTGATTCACATTTGTCTGTGCTTCACATTCATACTCAAACTAGAAAGATACTTTCAAAACAAATAATAGAAATACATAATTGTATTGGTTTAGAAAGTCTTGGTCAAGAATACAAGCAAAAGCCAACTTTAAAGCAACGGTCTCATTGAATATGAATAACACACTCACTCACTGAAAAACATTAACATCAGGTTCAAGACTATTGGGGCTGTACTTAATTAGATCTCCCTTGAGGCACAATGACCATAAATTGAAAGTAGTTTTTACTCTGAGATATTGATTAGGTCGAGGCTATGAGATGTTTTTTGCTGGAAAGTTACAAGATGTTGTTGGTGAGTGAATATTTTTCTCATTAGTCTGTAAATTGACACTTCATTCTAATGGAGAAGCAGCTTTTTAAACTCTTTGAAGGTTAAAGCGATCAAATATGTCTTTGATATTTATGTATGTTATATTAGTATTGGAAATGCATCGTACAGTTCTTTTTGTGATTTAACACGACTTTGAAATAAAATATTTACCATATTTAACTGAGTTGGTTTTGCTTGAGTTGTAATTTGTTTGCTGTGGACTTGTGCATGGGATAATTCAGAAAATAAATTCCTGAATATCTCAGCTTGTGATGGTATGTATTACGATCCTTTCAGATGTGATGAAATAAACTTTCTTTAAAAAGAGACGTTCTTCATCGTGAGTTATTTCTGGTGCCCCTGATGTGATATTGTTGGAATCATTATTAAAAGTGATGTAAAACCCAACTCCATCACTCACTCACTCACTCACTCACTCACTCACTTACTGGGTCATCAAGAGTTCGAGACCACACTTCCAATTAACCTATCACCACCTGTCAATCAATCTTCATGATTGACCAATGAAAAAGTGACCCAGAGTCAATCATTTTGTCAGATAACTAATATTTCCGAAAATGTAATGTGTATGTGAATGACTAATTGTCGCCTGGTTTGGGTGGTATGGGAATTCTGGGTGATATGGGAATTCTGGCGATAGGTTAATTGGCAAGCCTTTAGAACTACTATGCTCATGGTCTTTGTTCATCATGCATTTCGACCACCGCCGTGGTATAGTGGATAGAGCGTCTGCCTGAAGAGCGGAAGCTTGTGGGTTTGATCCCTGGCCATGTCATACCAAAAGACATTTAAAGATGGTACTTCTAAATGCCTATCAAAGACATGGTACTTGTTGTTACCCTGCCTGGAGCTCGGCATTATGGGGTGGAAACAAGGACTGGTCAGCTCAGAGTCAGTATACTATGTCTGAGTGAAGTATTCATGTTAAACTGCGGCATTGTGCCTGAGTGGGCTAGCACTATAATACCGGCTTTAATCCCATGCATGTCACCCACCTCACCTCATCATTATTTGGATTGGCTGACAAATTCCTGGGATAAAGAAGGTATTCAGACCCAGTGGCTACCGTAAATCGTGAAATTAATGCAAAAAATGTGACTGTCGTTGCTGTTACTGTTATCTGGACATATTGGAGGAAATTGTCATGTTAGGTTCGCTGAATGCCAGATTCAGACAGTGTTGCTCGCCAAGTCCCTCAGCAAGTGTGATCGGTTTGTTGACACAAGGTGATCAAGCTGTTTGACCATCTCCGACCATGTAGGAAGGCATCCTTCTTCTTGGTAACCTTGTCAAATAATCTTATAAATACAAGCAAAACACTGCATCCACCAACAGAGCCATGGTAAATACATAAACCTTTACTTTCAAAGAATTGCACTAACTTGTGAAACAAGGCTTGGAACTGTAGATAAAGACTTATGGAGACATGAGGGAGGGATTTGGTAGGGTATGTTGTAGAGAGTTCCGGTTTAGAAAATTGGGAAGACTGTATTTTGTTTCCATAACTTTCGGATTGGGTAAATCACACCTGATTTGTATAGAACTTAAGGTGACGAACATTTACCTCTGTAAAACACTCTGTAAATAATAGGCGACTAACAGGATCAGGTGGTCAGGCTTGATGACTTGGTTGATACATGTCATCGATCCCAATTGTGTGGATCGATGCTCTTGATGTCAATCATTGGATTGTCTGGTCCAGATTCGATTATTTACAGACCGCGGTCATATAGCAGGAATATTGCTGAGTGCGGCGTTAAACAACAAACAAACAAACAGCAAATATGTCAAATGGTTTGTCTATGTCAGAAAAAAAGCACTTTAGAACAAACATTGACCAGATGAAATGGAAAACACTTGAAAATCCATTGTCAGTTACAAACAAATATAAAAGGTCAATCATGATTAAATTCATTCTATTTTTATGATAAGATTGCATAATGATTGGCCTGATTTCAGGGAAAGACCTCCAATCCTATTTGTTGTATTTTTCACAGCACCCCCTGACATCTCCTGACAATATTAACTTGACAACATGGCATTTATACTGCACACAAATTTTGGTTAAATAAAAAAGAAATAAGTAAACACATAATTCTCATCATTATTTTGTCTTTTGGCTGAAGCAGTTGTTAGGCGACTGATACATATTTAGGTAACAACTGTGTTGTACATTTTGCCATATAAATCAGTTCATAAAAATGTCTCTGGGAATTGGAATTCTGACATTGTTTATGATCCTGTCTCTCGTGCCAGCTGACAGATGTGCTGCATGATTCCGGCCTATGATAACACACACCAGATATCATGCAACATGTTGAATGTGTATAACACACACCAGATATCATGCAACATGTTGAATGTGTATAACACACACCAGATATCATGCAACATGTTGAATGTGTATAACACACACCAGATATCATACAACATGTTGAATGTGTATAACACACACCAGATATCATACAACATGTTGAATGTGTACAACACACACCAGATGTCATCCAACATGTTGAATGTGTACAACACACACCAGATATCATATAACATGTTGAATGTGTACAACACACACCAGATATCATGCAACATGTTGAATATGTACAACACACACCAGATATCATGCAACATGTTGAATGTGTACAACACACACCAGATATTATGCAACATGTTGAATGTGTACAACACACACCAGATATCATGCAACATGTTGAATGTGTACAACACACACCAGATATCATGCAACATGTTGAATGTGTACAACACACACCAGATATCATGCAACATGTTGAATGTGTACAACACACACCAGATATCATGCAACATGTTGAATGTGTATAACACATCTGTTACCCAACATGTTGAATATAAATAACACATCTGTTACCCAACATTTGAATACGAATAACACACACTTGTTACCTAACATGTTAAATATGAATGTCACACCTGTTACCCAACATGTTGAATATGAATAACACACACCAGATATCATGCAACATGATGTATATGAATAACACACACCTGTTACCCTACATTCGAATATGAATAACACACATACATGTTACATAACATGTTGAATATAAATAACACATCTGTTACCCAACTTGTTGAATATGAATAACACACACCTGTTACCTAACATGTTAAATATGAATAACACACCTGTTACCCAACATATTGAATATGAAAAATCACACCGGTTACCCAACATTTGAATATGAATAACACACATACCTGTTATGAAACATGTTGAAAATGTATAACACACACTGGTTACTCAAAATTTGAATATGAATAACACAGACCTGTTATGCAAGCATGTTGAATATGAATAACACTCACACTTGTTATGCAACATGTTGAATATTAATAACTCTCACCTGTTATGCAGCATGTTGAATATGAATAAAACATATCTGATGTGCTACATGTTGAATATGAATAGCACACCATAAATTACACATGTTGAATATTAATATCATGCATCCCCAATGATATGAATAACACACATTCAATAATGTGAGTGCATCAAATATCACACAACTCCATTGATATCGATATCACACCAGATATCACACAACCCCATTTATATCGATAACACACCAGATATCACACAACCCCATTGATATCGATAACGCACCAGATATCACACAACCCCATTGATATTGATAACACACCAGATATCACACAAAACTATTGATATTGATAACACACCAGGTATCACACAACCCCATTGATATTGATAACACACCAGATATCACACAACCCCATTGATATCGATAACACACCAGATATCACACAAACCCATTGATATTGATAACACACTAGATATCACACAACTCTATTGATATCGATAACACACCAGATATCACACGTCATTTAAATGTATAAAACACACCAAATATCACATGAATACATTAGCATGACTACCACAAAGTAATTCCTTATTATGAAAAACACCAATATCACAGAACCAACTTTGTTGATAATTGTAAAACAAATGATATCAAGCAGCATTTTAAAATATGAATAACATAGTCCATATCACACAATCTTGTTGATATGAATAACACACATGATATTACACAGCACCATTGCTATGAATAACACACAACAGATATCACAGTACCTTTTTGATAAGAATAACTCACAGCACCATTCATCTTTTTTATGTGAATAACAAATCAGATACCATACATCTTAAATATGAATTACACACATAATTTGACACAGCAGCATTAGACCCGTGAAGATCCGGGGTGGAGTAGGTCTTCAGCAATGCATGCTTCCCGTAAAAGGCGACTATGCTTGTTGTAAGAGGCGACTAACGGGAACGGGTGGTCAGGCTCGCTGACTTGGTTGATGCATGTCATCGTATCCCAATTGTGTGGATCGATGCTCATGATGTCAATCACTGGAATGTCTGGTCCAGACTCGATTATTTACTGACCGCCGTCATATAGCTGGAATATTGCTGAGTGTGGCATTAAACAACAAACAAACAATTAATCAATCATTTATTTGCATGTTTATCAGATAGTGATATCAAGTTTATGGAACTGGTTTATAGCATAAAACATGTCAGTGCTTTATAGCTGGAATATTCCTGAGTGCGGTATTAAACAACAAACCAACCAACCAACAGCTGTGAACATTAATATGAATAACACAACAGATATCGCAGAACCTCACTCATATGAATAACATGATATCATGCACCTTTATCGATATGAATAACACAAGATATCATGCACCCTCAATGCTATAAACAACAAGATATCACACAACCTCATTGATATAAATAACATATCGCACAACCTCATCCATATGAATAACACCAGATATTACACCTCATTGCTGTTAATAACATAATATCAGGCAACCTCATTGATATGAATAACGTAATATCAGGCAACCTCATTGATATGAATAACGTAATATCAGGCAACCTCATTGATATGAATAACACAACATCACACAACCTCTTTGATATGAATAACAACAGAAAACGCACATCATCATATGAATAACACCAGATATCACATCCTCATTGCTATGAACAATTAACATGATATTGCACAACTTCATTGCTAATTAACATTATCATCACACAACCTGATTGTCATGAATAACACTAAATATCATGCTACCTCATTGATATGAAGAGTGTCAGTTACCACATCTCATTAATATAAACAGCATGCTGTTACACAATATCATTGATATGAATAACATGATATCATGCAACTTCTTTGATATGATTAACACCAGATATCACACATCCTAATTGATATGATCAATTGACATATCACACAACCTCATCCATATGAATAACACCAGATATCACACATCCTCATTGCTGTTAACAACACAACATCACACAACCTCATTGACATGAATAACATGTCACACAACCTCATTGATATGAATATCATGGTACCACACAATCTTATTGATATGAATAACACAATATCACACAACCTCATTGAAATGAATATCATGATATCACACAACGACTTTGATATGAATAACATGATATTACACCTCATTTACATGAATAACATGATTTCAAGCAACTTCATTGATATGAATAACATATCACACAACCTCATTGATATGAATAACATATCACACAACCTCATTGATATGAATAACATATCACACAACCTCATTGATATGAATAACATGATATACAACCTCATTGATATGAGTAACATATCACACAACCTCATTGATATGAATAACATATCACACAACTTCATTGATATGAATAACATGATACACAATCTTATTGATATGAATAACACAATATCACTTAACCTCATTGATATGAATATCATAACACACAACCTCATTGAAATGAATATCATGATATCACACAACGACTTTGATATGAATAACATGATATTACACCTCATTTACATGAATAACATGATTTCAAGCAACTTCATTGATATGAATAACATATCACACAACCTCATTGATATGAATAACATATCACACAACCTCATTGATATGAATAACATATCACACAACCTCATTGATATGAATAACATGATATACAACCTCATTGATATGAGTAACATATCACACAACCTCATTGATATGAATAACATATCACACAACCTCATTGATATGAATAACATGATATACAAGCTCATTGATAAGAATAACATGATATACAACCTCACTGATATGAATAACATGATATACAACCTCACTGATATGAATAACATGATATACAATCTTATTGATATGAATAACACAATATCACTTAACCTCATTGTTATGAATATCATAACAAACAACCTCATTGAAATGAATATCATGATATCACACAACCACTTTGATATGAATTACATGCTACTACACCTCATTTACGTGAATAACATGATATCAAGCTACCTCATTGATATGAATAACATATCACACAACCTCATTGATATGAATAACATATCACAACCTCATTGATATGAATAACATGGTATACAACCTCATTGATATGAGTAACATATCACACATCCTCATTGATATGAATAACATGATATACAACCTCATTGATATGAATAACATATCACACAACCTCACTGATATGAATAACATCATATACAACCTCATTGATATGAATAACATACCTCATTGATATGAATAACATGATATACAACCTCTTTGATATGGACAACATGATACACAACCTCATTGATATGAATAACATATCGCACAACCTCATTGATATGAATAACATATCACACAACCTCACTGACATGAATAACATGCTATTATACAACCTCATAGATATGGACAACATGATATACAACCTCATTGATATGAATAACATATCACACAACCTCATTGATATGAACAACATGATATACAACCTCATTGATATGAATAACATATCACACAACCTCATTGATATGAATAACATATCACACAACCTCACTGACATGACTAGCATGCTATTATGCAACCTCATTGATATGAATAACATGATATACAACCTCATTGATATGAATAACACAATATCAAAACATAGCATAGTATACAACAATCTATTTATCCAGATGGCTACCACTTCACAGAAAGGACAATATCAGTTATGTTATGGGCATGAAGTTTACATATTGAGCTTTGTTTTATAGATGTATGTTGACATGCTGACATCAAACATCTCATTATGAGGACATGAAGATATTTTACAACCTGATTAATTGGACAATCAGTGTTATACAAACTCATTAGTGTGGACTGGTTCTGCATTGTTGACCTTGATGGGGACTGTAAGTATTCTGCAGGTTCTTTAATTCAGACAAATCAGATATCAAGCAAATCTATTGATGTGGATGTTCTGATATCAACAACTTTCATTTGCACGTTAAATATTTCAGACGTCTTGTCTGAGATAGCAGAAAAGTTTACTAGTTAAAAACTGTCTGGTGTCACCTATGTTTTCATGATTTATCATGAGCTAGGGATGAATTAACATGCCCCAATGAAGTTGCCCAAGAAGTTGCTGCTATATTTCCTCTGTGACGTCGCGGACACCTGGTATTATCACTGTTTGATCATGTTTCATACACACATACTTGTGAAAAAGTTGGAATCGTACAATAGACTGCTGTGTGTAGAAATTACTTTCCCTTTCATGTCGAGCAATGTTCCAGCAGCTTCAGCCTTTGGTGTTTACATTTCACAACTTTTAAAATACAATCGAGCATGCTCTTTCCACCAAGATTTCAAAGAGCGTCATATGACCCTTGTTCAGAAGTTCTTTGATCAAGGTTACAACATTCAAGGCCTCAGTAAAGCTTTCAAAAAGTTTTTTAGGACCCTTCGAAATCTGATGCATCAGTGACAAAAAATGATGTCCGATGCAATTCCCTATTTTGTTTTCCATATGTTCCCATGCTTTTTCAGGTGAACAATTGACTTGCCTTTGCATGTGTTTGTGATGGGTGCCACCGATGGGGCAGGATACGCTCACCTTTTCACAAACTCCTGGTATCATTACCATTTGATGGTGATTCAAAAAGACATGCTCATGGTATAGTCGGAATCGTACAGTCGACTGCTTTATACAGAGATTTCTATTTGATATGGAAAGGGTTCTGTTGCCTATTCATGACTATGGAAGGAGTCTTTGTCATTTTTAACTTAGCTGCAACTGTTATGATAGGCCCTTGCAAGTATCCATGTAGAGTTGCTGTGCATCTAAAAAAATGGCCGTTGATACAATTTTATCTAAAAGAAGCAAAACCTTTTCCGTAATCCTGAGAATTTGCTAAAAGCAGAGACCATTGTATGGTTCCAACTGCATCTTAAGCATGTGTTTATGAATGATATTCAAAGGGGATGATACAAGGTGTTCAGTCGGCCTTTTGGACACGTCTTGGCCTTACCTTCTCACTTAGCATTGTTTTACGTCCCGAACATACAGCTGCTCAAATGAATTAAGTCTTAATTCCTACAGGTTAGTACATAAACACAGCCAATAACTTTCCTAATGATGCGGACACGTTTTCCTCCTTTCTTTAGTGATCCTTATCCTGAGGAGCAAACGGCCAGTATGCCCTGTCTTTTCCAATCAGTGAAGTTCTTATTTTTTCTTCTTCTGGGCATGCAAGATTCTCATTTAAATCACATCTTTTATTCTGACATGATCCGTGCAAGGTCGAATCAGTTGAACCCTGGTAATCTTTGGCCTAAATGCCTATACACGCTTTGCTGTGCAGAGTTGCTTTGCTTAGGCATGGGGAGGTTGGGTAGCCTAGTGGTTAAAGCGTTCGCTCGTCACCCCGAAGACCCGGGTTCGATTCCTGAAATGTGTACAATGTGGGAAGCCCATTTCTGGTGTCCCCCGATGTGATATTGCTGGAATAGTGCTAAAAGCGGCGTAAAACCATACTCGCTCACTCCCTCCATTAGGCATGCATAAACCTGTGATTGTCGGTTCGAATCCTGGTACTTCCTGATCATGTTTTCAGGCTTGTCAGCACCATACTCGTGGTTGTAGGTTTCACAAAGTGGTAATCGTAAGAGGCGACTAACAGGATTGAGTAGTCAGGCTTGCTGACTTGGCTAATGCATGTCATCATGTCCCAATTGCGTGGACCCCTGCTCATGATGTTAAGCTCTGGATTGTCTGGTCCAGACTCGATTATTTACAGACCACCGTCATATAGCTGGAATATTGCTGAGTGAGACATCAAATAACAAACGAACAAACTTATGGGTGCATTAAGGATGTAAAAGAAGCACTTGTCATTTTGGAGTCAGTTTGATGTGTCCGAATTTATCCTTGTTATTTAGGGGCGGTCGGGTAGCCTAGTGGTTAAAGCGATCGCTCGTCACGCCGAAGACACGGGTTCGATTCCCGACATGGGTACAATGTGTGAAGCCCATTTCTGGTGTCCCCCGCCGTGATATTGCTGGAATATTGCTAAAAGCGGCGTAAAACCATACTCACTCACTCCTTGTTATTTCTCGCCGAGTACAAGCAGCCACATACACATGCATACGTAAGTGAAATAATCCTGAACACGATGTTAATCCCATTTCACTTCACCTCATGAAATTCTATACATATGTAATCAATGATATCCATACTATTCCTAAATGAATGAAACATCGCCTAATTCAAGTTGGCAGCACTGAAAATCAAGTATTAACCTTGCTCGTCTCCTGTCTTGACCCAAATAATGTTTTTTTCAGTAATAGGATTTTGAGATACCAACTGTGATATTGAAATGAGATAAAGCCTATTAGTTTTATTTACTGCTGTGCGTCATGAAACTCAATGGAAACTGAACGCCAGCCACACTTTGGGATCTGTTTGGATCTGTTTTCACAATGCTGAAGAAGTGTAAAAGTTACTGGGGGAATCTCTCTTGTTATCAGGCTCACATTGGAATATTTTGGTTAGGGATTTGTGTGGAGAAAATTATACTCAAGTTTTTCGCTTTGTTTTTTTGTGATCAGTTTTCTGTGGACGAGGTTAGTGAAGTCATCCAAGAATCACAAAAAGGTGATTGTGTGTGAACTAAAAAACAAACACAAATGTGTTATTCTGGATGTGGGATCCTCCTCTGTAATAGTAAGTGTTTTGGGTTAATGCATGTTTTTTTCCCCCAATAATACAGCAATATGAAGAGACACCAGATTTGTTAGTTCGCTGTTGTTTAACGTTGCATTCAGCAATATTCCAGCTGTATGAAGGTGGTCTGTAAATAATCGAGTCTGGACCAGACAATCCAGTGCTTGACATCATAAGCATCAATCTACATGACATGTATCAACCAAGTCAGCGAGCCTGACCACCCGTCCTGTTAGTCACCTCTTACGACAAGCATAGTTGCCTCTTACAGCAAACATGGGTTACTAAAGACCTGTTCTACGCCGGATCTTCATGGGGAGGGACACCAGAAATGGGCTTCCAATGATGTACCTATGTACGAAATTCAAACCCAGGACTTTCACGTGACAAGTGAAATCTTTACCACTAAGCTACCCCACCTTCTATGTGTCAATGAAGGCTTTAGTTTATTGTACAAAATAGCACAAAAATAGCTTCAGGATTTCGATACAAGACGCAGGGGAAAAAAGCTGATTGGTATTCCAGGTCTGGAGCTAGACAATGAGATATGGAATTGATGTGAAAGCATGATGTATGCTATTCCACACACAGGAGAGCCAGTACAGTGAAGGATGGTCTCTGCTCGCTATCTGTAATTGTAGTGTATTGATGTGGAACTCAGGACTGTATATGTGTGCAATATGTTTGCAGAGTCGTACTGGGAAATAAACGAAATAAACGAGTGAAATGCCTGCAACATATTACAGGCTGTCTCAGGCCTAGGTTAACCCTATTGATGTTTGTGTTTGTTTAATGCTATTCTCATCGATGTCCTAGTTATATGAAGGCAGGATGTAAATAATCAGGTCTGGATCACACAAGCCAGTGATTGATATTATGAGGAACCATCCACGCTGTCAGGATATGAAGACAGACTTTCAACAGTCAACAAGTTTGACCATCCAATCCAGAGGGGTTGGGTGGCTGTTGATTGGTATGGAAACTAGATATTTTTCAGATACAGCTGCCAAACCAGATATTTATTTAACTAAAGCTATATTAAGCCTAAATATATATTTTTTTAAAACACACCTTGCAACAATGTATTTTTTGTGGTATACAATGTATTTTTTATCATCAGTCTGAGCAAAATTATTTCTTTTCAAGCATTTTCTGGGGTAATATATATTTTGTGATAAAATCCAAGGCACCTTCAAGAATATTTAATGATCAATCCTGGTAACAACTAGCATATAGGTATCTGGGGACCTGTGTCTGAGGTCTGACACGGAACCCAAACAGGGTTAATCTGATGGAGACAGGACCGCCTCTGTGGTCTAGTGGTAGAGCACCTGTCAGGAAAACAGAAGGTTGTGGGTTCCGTCTAGAGACGTTACAAGATGGTACTTGTCGTTATCCTGCCTTGCGCTCGGCATTAAAGGGCTAACACAAGGACTGGTCGGCTCCGGGTCAGTATACTGTGTCTGGGTGGGGTATCCATGTTAAACTGCAGCATGTATCTCAGTTTGCTATATAGTCGCTTCATTGCTCCGTCGCTATATAAGTGCAATAATGTTGAATGTGACGTTAAGCCCCATTTCACCTCAACTCACCTCAGCTAATGGAGACGATATTTTCATGAACAGAGAATCGGAACAGGGTCTTTTGATATTAAGCATGTCCTCACTTATAACAGTCGAGTATCTTTCAGGAAAAGTCTTGGCCTTGCCACTGTAATTAACTCATGCAGGTATATCTGAAGCAAATGACACCAAAGTTCAACTTTTAAAACAATTGTTATTGAATATTATTCTCACAATGCTTATATTGAATTATCATTCTGATGTGTTCCTAAAATGGAAGAAAAGTGTTTCTCTTGTATAGAAAGTAAATTCTTAAGAAGAGATGTGCAATGAGTGATGTAGTGAGTAGGTGTGTGGGTGCACATCACAGTGATGTGGCATTCACTCCTGGACCGCCTCTGTCTTCTAGTGGTAGAGCAGAAGGTCAGGGGTTCCATCCCGGGACGCGTCACACACACACACACACACACATGCACACACACACCTATTTTTAGTTCATATCAATGTCAGAATAATAATTGTTTTTCTAGATAATTTTATCTAACTTATAGCGAAAATACCCCTTCCACAGCGATCTCGGCCAAAAGGAAAGGAAACAAAAGCTTCTCACAATGTCATCTCCATCGATCTCGATATTTGATACAGAGATAATCTAGCTGAGGTTGTTTGGTAAATGTTATATTAGGATTATAGATTATTTAAAGATGAGCCTTTGGCAAGCATGATACATATTTTCTTTATATATACCATTTACAATATGAAAACACACAATCTCTTGTCATATAATGTCATTCTTGCAAATAAGTTTTAGTCTGAAGTCTAAGTCATATTTTTATTCACTAAAGTATGTTTAGAAAATGTGTTGGAATACAATGGCTGAGTGAACCACACCATAATGCCACCATTATATAGTGCCAAATGAATTATTGTGCCAATTTTGTTTTCATAAACACACACATCTTTGGGAATAGTTTTTCGATTTATGGAACTTATTGAAAGTAGTTCCTGCAATGTGCCTTCATTTGCATGTGACCTGTGAAGATCTGCATTAGAATAGGTCTTCAGTAACCCATGCTTGCCATAAAAGGCGACTATGCTTGTCGTAAGAGGCGACTAACAGGATCGGGTGATCAGGCTCGCTGACTTGGTTGAAGCATGTCATCGTGTCTCAAATGCATGGATTGATGCTAATGATATCAATCAATGGATTATCTTGTCCAAACTCGATCATTTACAGACCACCTTCATATAGTGTGGCGTTAAACAAAAAACAATCAATCAATCAATCATTTGCATGTTTATCAGATAGTGATATCAAGTTTATCGAATTGGTTTATTGTATCGATAACTCGATCCATCATGTGATAAAACAGGTTAGTGCTTCATGTGTTAATATGTGTTTCGATGACTCACTCACTCAAGGTTTAAGGGAGCAGATTTTGCACAAGTTGCAAGCCCCAGGGGTATTGATAGCTTTGTGAAATAACAAGTCCAAGGTTGAGACCGCAGTCGATGTTAACCCTTGTGGAGGAGCATCAGGAGGAAGATGTTACCACCATCTTGTGATGACATTTCAAGGGTGAGGGAAGCAGATTGTATACAGTGATATCCGCCCTGGGGATTGTGTGTAGAATCTGATACTGGTTTATAAACCCCTCAAGAAAGAAGAAATTAGATTCCAAAAATCATATTTGGGGTCGGTTTTTGTGGGTTTGAAAAGGAAAAATGTAATTTGGTTGGCAGTGTTGAAGATTATGAGCAATGTTACAAATGAACTTTTTTATATAGATTATGACTTTTGTTCTTAGTGAGTCATATGAATAACAGAAATACAGAAATCGTAGAACCTTGAACCTTGCAAGGGCATGGAAGCAGTGGGGTAGCCTAGTGGTTAATGCTTTCGCTGTCCGTGCTAAAGTCACTCACTCACTCACTCACTCACTCACTCACTCACTCAGTTACAAGGGCATAGAGTGATCAGAGTGCTGTTCATCTTATTGAACATAACATATCATATCAAGAGCATCTCTCAAAATCCTTTTAATATGTCTTCATGAAACATCACATACATCTCGACACCATGGTCAGAAATTCTTTGTGTCAGAGTATGAGTGGCATGGTTGAAATCTTACACAGTAGGTGTGGAATGAGACATCAATGCCCGACTTGCTGGACTTGCCGGACTTGCCGGACTTGCCGGACTTGCCCGACTTGCAACTTAACGGAACAGGTGGTCAAGCTTGATGACTTGGATGATTGTTTCGTTCTTTCAATCTCTGGATTGTCTGGTCCAAACATGATTTATTTACAGGCCATTTTTCCTACATCGTTGTTTACGTCATGTTCCTAGAATATTGCTGAATCAGCTTTAAACATAAAAAAACAAAAACAGTATTGAATTAGATGCTCCAAATATTTTAGATGTATTTGGTGACCGCAATGACCAGACAATCCTGTGATTGATACTAGAAGTAATGGTCAACTCCACCTGGTACAGAATGACCAGACAATCCTGTGATTGATACTAGAAGTAATGGTCAGCTCCACCTGGTACAGAATGACCAGACAATCCTGTGATTGATACTAGAAGTAATGGTCAGCTCCACCTGGTACAGAATGACCAGACAATCCTGTGATTGGTATTAGAAGTAATGGTCAGCTCCACCTGGTACAGAATGACCAGACAATCCTGTGATTGATACTAGAAGTAATGGTCAGCTCCACCTGGTACAGTGATGGCATCCAAGTAACGGAATCTGACTGGCTGATCCTTTTAGTTGTCTCAAACAGAATCAGTTGCTGGGAATCTTTTCAAATCTCGGAATCCCCATGGGTCAGTAGGCCTGGTGGGGTAGCCTACTGGTAACAGTGTTTATCATATAATGGGTAGGTTTCTCGGCAGGATAAAGCCAAAGGATAAAAACCATATCCATTGGGGTCATATGTGGATAGAGATGCAAATATCAATGGTCAAGTAGGACTACTTTCACTGTTTATAAGCAAACATGGCGTCGCCCTCGTCATTCGGCGATCGTGTCAGAATTAACCATCGGGTTTCTGGATAAACTCCAGGGATAATTGCTATCATTATCAAAAGAACAGTCTAATATACTGAAAATCAGTGTCTAATTGTGACGTAGCTAAGGCATTTGACAAGTTTTTTGCAACTTTGGAGATATAAATTTCAAAACAATTTTGCGAGGGCACGAGGCCTAGCCAAGCGGGATCAGTAGCCATATATCTGTGCTTGTAGGCCTCTGCGGCTTGAAACCTTCTCCACAAATTAAAATACTTGGATTTGGCCGAAATATGTTTGAATTGTTACCTTGTTTTGTTTTGTTGCTCTGTGTACATCTGACTACACTTCTTAAAGTTATGACAGGACAGACCGACTGTCAACAACACCTGACCATCGCCATGATGTCTCATAGACTAGGCTTAGAGTAGCTTCCCTTTGACAAAGGGCAGTTTCTCTAGCGGACAGCCCGATAGATTGCCGTGAAAGGCAATTAAAAACAACTGTTGTTTAACGTATATGTTGCTTCGCCACTGTATAAGAAACAGATTTCAGTTGGAACTATATTGGCTACTGTCACTGTCCGACTGACACATCACTTACCCTGTGACATAATAAATATTAATGCGCGCATTCCAGGAAAACTCGCAATGTTTCGGTATTCTTTGTGAGAGATGGAAAGTGATTTTAAAGCACAGAATTAAAGAATAACATCATATGATAAAGAGGTTATCACTCTTGTGTGTTTGGGGATGGTAAATATCCTGTATTAGGAATCAACTTGATCGTGAGTGAGTTTGGTTTTACGCCGCTCTTAGCAATATTCCAGCAATATCATGGCGGGGGGACACCAGAAATGGGCTTCACACCTTGAACACATGTCGGGAATCGAACTCGGGTCTTTGGTGTGACAAACTAACTCTGTAACCACGAGGCAACCCGACCGACCCATCAACTTGATAGAGAAATTGATGCAGGATGCAGAGTTATATTATGACTGTGGAGACACTTAGCATCAGCTTTCATCAGACAATGGACAATGTCTACATCTGTTTCAACAATAACTGTGAGTTAAGCCCTCCATCATTGAAAATAGAAAAGATGTATGATAGAAATTCATTGTTCTATAACAAATACAGTTGACAGTTTTATAAGTTCTGTAAGATTTGAAATTTAATAATAAACAATTTCCTGATTTTTGTTTTAACTTCTTACTTCCATTATGGGAAAAACATGAGCAATAAATATTTAATTATTACATCAGGAAATTGAACATTTTATGTTTCACTTTCAATGAAAATATAATAGCAGCCATGTGTCATGTTTCATGGTACATGTATCATCAAAAGATATTGGCTGTGATTGCTCCATTGCTTTCATTAAATCTCTTGATTGAGGGGCGGTGGGGTAGCCTAGTGGTTAAAGCACTCACTCACTCACTCACTCACTCACTCACTCACTCACTCACTCACTCACTCACTCACTCACTCACTCACTCACTCACTCACTCACTCACTCACTCACTCACTCACTCACTCACTCACTCACTCACTCACTCACTCACTCACCCACCCACCCACCCACCCACCCACCCACCCACCCACCCACCCACCCACCCACCCACTCACACTGCATTGGTGGAACATGAACTTTGTTTTTGATAGTAATATTGACCTCAACAGAATAAACATCAGAAGACAATGAGATATATCATACCTCCATGTCAGAATGATGAGATCTGATTTTGATAAAATACTGTGTAATCCGCCTTGGAGGGGAATAAATTTCTCAGTGGGAGAATAAATCTCTTATACCCCGCCACGAGTAAATCAGGATTCCTGAGAGGCAGAATAAATCCTTATACCGCTTCCAAGCAAAAAGCTGCACGCTTTTTCCGAGTCAATGGAAGTCATGTGACATAGCACAAGCTAACCTCAGCTCAAACAAACAGCTGTTTTCTATCAATTTTGAATATGTTTGAATTATTTTACAATGTCATATTAAAACATGTTGGTAAGATAAATTTGTAGTAGCCGGATCACGAGGGGTACATGGGGTTTTATGCATCCTGCGTTAGGTTATATTCCTCTGGCGCGTGGTATACAACCTATCGCGGGACACAGAAAACCCCACGTACCCCTCGTGATCCTGCTTCAATTTATAATGTAATTCACATGACAGCAGGAGGTCCAATCAGAATCTCCAGGTGTAGACATTTCACCACATATATTTGCAGTTGTACTTCAGGGTGTAGATTAATGCTTAGTCTCTGATAATGGTTGTCAGATAGAAGCATATGCCACCTGTGCACGGTTCCATTCCAAAATCAGTCGATAATCAATCTATGTGAAGGCGGTCTGTAAATAATTGAGTGTGGACCAGTCAATCCAGTGAGCATAGATCTACGCAATAGGGATACGATAACATTCATCAACCAAGTCAGCGATCCCAATATTCGCCTCTTATGACAAACATTGGTTGCTCATGATCAATTCTCATGATGTCAATCACTGGATTGTGTTGTCCAGACTCGATCATTTACAGGCTGGCGTCATATAGCTGGAATATTGACAAGTGCAGCATTAAACAAAAATCCAAACGCACTCACCCAACCATGCTTGTCTCAGCAATCACAATATCTATTTAGATATATCTCTATCAAACTTGGAGCATTATGCTTCAAACGCAACATGCACCATTAACAAAGTAAAAAATACATTTATCATCCTCATCAAGAGGTAAATTGGATGGTGCAGGTATCCTTGGCACTAAGTCTTTGATGCTAATCCATACTGGTATGTCAAACGATAACCTTCCTTGTGTAAACACCCTGTATGGTTGTCATCACCTCTGATGTACGAGTAATAAAAACCTTCCTCCTGAAAAATATGGCGCATATATCTAAAGTCCTAATGGAACTGTACGCTTTCAGCAGCTAATATTTATGTTCTGATAGTGGTTTGTAGTTGTTTAAGCCAAAGTCAAATTTGTCTCTTACGATGAATCGATAAGCTTCACATTTAATGCCAGATGATAAAATTGGCTTATAATGAGGTGCGCCCTTCATAACCACTGCCATAACAATGCTGTCGATATTGATGCTGCTAATCTTCTTTCCTTTTCAACTCTTCATCAGTAATCATGACACAAGGTTTTTACAGATGACAGACTACATTTATCATGAAACTAGATTTCTACAGGGTATGTTTCTCTGTCTGATCCTTGGCCTGGGGAGAGATCCTGTCAGGTGCCGAGGTGAGATGTCGAGGTCTGGGCAAAGCTAATACTCAGCTATTGCTTGAAGACTGATGTATTAAGGGTATTACTTGTAATATATGTCATACAGCATGAATAGCGATTATAAGATGATTGTGTGTCTGTGTGTCCTTCTGATTAACCCCCAAACTGTCAGGTTTATCATCTTACTCATGAAATACAAATTATTGACGCTAAGGTTTGTTAAATGTTTTTGAATGAAATTAAGCATGAAAATAAAGAGGTCTCATAAACCTAATGTTAAAATCAAAGAGATGATGAAGTGATTCTCTGACGTCACTATCTACTGTGACATCACTATCTACTGTGATGTCACTATCTACTGCGACATCACTATCTACTGTGACCTTACTAACTTATGTGACATCACTATCTACCGTGACATCACTATCTAATGTGACATCACTATCTAATATGACATCGCTATCTACTGTGACATCTCTATCTACTGTGACATCACTATCTAATGTGATATCTCTATCTAATGTGACATCACTATCTACTGTAACATTACTGTCTACTGTGACATCACTAACTTATATGACATCACTATCTACTGTGACATCACTATCTATTGTGACATCACTATCTACTGTGACATCACTATCTACTGTGACATCTCTATCTACTGTGACATCACCATCTAATGTGATATCACTATCTATTGTGACATCAGTATCTAATGTGACCTCACTATTTACTGTAACATCACTATCTATTGCGACATCACTGTCTACTGTGGCCTTCCTATCTACTGTGACATCATTGTCTATTGTGACATCAATATCTACTGTGACATCACTATCTAATGTGATATCACTATCTAATATGACATCACTATCTACTGTAACATCACTATCTACTGTGACATCACTGTCTACTGTAACATCACTATCTACTGTGACATCACTTTCTACTGTGACATCACTATCTAATGTGACATCACTATCCACTGTGACATCTCTATCTACTGTGACATCACTATCTAAAGTAACATCACTATCTAATGTGACATCACTATCTTCTGTGACATCTCTATCTACTGCGATGTCACTGTGCATAAAGTCAAGTGATGCCTGGGTCATATTAACACTTCACTCACTCACTCACTCACTCACTCACTCACTCACTCACTCACTCACTCACTCTCACTCACTCAACCCACAAACCCACCCACCCGCATGTGTCGTCATGCTCTGTGATTTGACTGAATGTGCCGTCATGCTCTGTGACTTGGCTGAATGTGTCATCATGCTCTGTGACTTGGCTGATGATGTCATCATCACCGGATGATGACCAATGCATGTACATGGTAACTTAACTCACTCAATAACACCCCACTGAAACAGACAACTGTAGTAAATACTGAACAAGCACCATGGCAACCAAATGAGTTGCAAAAATTGAGGCCCATATACATTTTGCTGGAGTATTGCTGACTGCCAAGTTTCAACATTCCATCACCTCACACTTGATGCAGGATGTGCTTATCCATTTCATGAACACCTGGTGTCCTAACTGGATAAAGATTCCTAATGGAAGGTTTCTGCTTTCATATTATGTGGGCTCTTGGAGAAGAGACATTGTGTTACTGTGTAATTAGTATCACACAATCCCAGAAAAAAAGGTTGCCTAACGTTTGCCTATAAAGGTTAACCACGACAAGTGTTGTTGAATGCCCTTTGAAGATGCATTGTTTGGATGAAATATATTTGTCAGTTGGATGTTGTTAGTGTTCAGAATTATGCCGAATACGTTCTACATTCACTGAAAGTGAGGTAAGTGTGTGGGAGTCGGTTAGATCCTGCTTGATATTATTAGACTAAAACACATATCCTTGAGACATCTTTACATAGTTTCAGATACAATGCATAGCCTTGAGAGTGAGTGTCCATGGGAGACATTGATGTAGGCATGTCCGTGGGTGAAGCACTCCCCTGGTCACTCACTGTTGAACAACTGACAGACCTGCCTTCCTTTATAGTGTTGTATGTAGCTTACTTACTCTGGTCATAATAGGCAAACTATGCTGGTCGTAAGTGGCAACCTATGCTGGTCGTAAGTGGCAACCTATGCTGGTCGTAAGTGGCAACCTATGCTGGTCGTAAGTGGCAACCTATGCTGGTCGTAAGTGGCAACCTATGCTGGTCGTCATAGGCAACCTACGCTGGTCATATTAGGCAACCTACGCTGGTCATATTAGGCAACCTACGCTGGTCATATTAGGCAACCTACGCTGGTCGTAAGTGGCAACCTACGCTGGTCGTAAGTGGCAACATACGCTGGTCGTCATAGGCAACCTATGCTGGTCGTAAGTGGCAACCTATGCTGGACAAAACTTTGTGTGTTTCAATGTTATGTTGGGAATAAAGATTAGCAAAGGCTGTTTGTTTTTTTGTGTTACCCAACACAAACTGACATATATCACTGTACTGAATGACGTGTCAGCTTCAAATATCAATGTGGGATGATGAAAAAATTACTCTAATTAATGACGTTGTTAAAGATGGGTAATTTCTTTTCAAACAACAAGGCTATCAATTGTAATTATTAGACTTGTCACATATTGATTGTATGGAAGTCCAGAGTTCCAGCCTGTGTATTACTTTAGGACATTTTGAGTATCACAGCTTCTATCAGAGAAGTAGAAAGAAGTGTAAGTTATTTCCAATTTTCTTTAAAAATATGTTCATCAACAAATGGCAATGTGTGTTACATTCAAATTGTGTCTGTTTTAAGTGGTAAATGACGTTTATTTCAACAAAGTTTGTGGTGAAAATGTGAAAGGTTGATGAATGTTTGTCTTGCTATAGGCTTTGTCTTTCAATGTAGATTGATTTATTGATCGGAAAATAATGTTAGACCAATTTGATTGTTTTCCCGAACACCTGATGCCATCACCCATTTTCAGGTGTAGCCCTTCATACAGTTTTCACTGCCATTTGGAATCTGTTTTGTTGGATAATCAGGTCAGGCATTGATGTTTTATGTTTTCAGATCTCCCAACAGGAAATAATTATGTCAAGTAATCTTATATCTCCAATGTACAGTTACAGTGACAATTTGACTATCTTTTCTCCTGCAAGCACAAGGATACCATTTTCCCCCAAACATATTACACAACAATAAAATATTGTAAGAGGCACAATGTTGTAATACATTTAGTTCTTGCATTTCATTTTAAAAAGTCTAAAAGGCTTTCTTTTCTTGCCCCTCCTGCCTTTTGGGGGGATAAAAATCTGTAAGCCAAGTATGTGTGATAAAAATATATTTAATCATATCTGCAAAAAAGTGAATATTTTTAACATTTCATCAGACTATTTAATTTTGGTTACATTTTTTAAAAATGGAGATAATAATACTGAAGTTCTATATAAATCATTTTCTGACCTAATTTTTACTGACGTAGAGCACCTCATGTGGTGCATTTATTTGTCCATGATCAGTCTGTAAATTGTATCTATTTTTTAACGACTCCTACTGTGAGGTTCAGAATTAAACATGCATAAATGATCACAGCCACAGTTATTTCACACAATTTTAGCTGGGGCTTAATTGAAAAAAGGACTGCAGTGCACTCTACATAGACTATATATTTCCTGGCGTTTTTGTAGGGTGTGTGGCTGGTGGTAGATGGAGCTTTGTCTAATATTATATGATGTGACATTTTTTCAGCATCTTGTTGACCTTTGCATTCTAACAAAGCCTACATATGTTTAAATAAGTTTGTTTTGATTTTTTTGTTCAATTGATTTTGAGGGCACGGGTGGCCCAGTCGTCTGAGGTGCCACAATTTTGTTGTGCAGAGTTGTGTCCCTTGGGCAACCTAGAAACCTTTGCTCATGGATTTCGAATCTTGGTTAGCCCTGATTATGTTTCTAGGATTGTCAGCACCATACCCATGTTCGTGGGTTTCACCAAAGTGGCGAACCTGTGTTAGATTGGAAAATGGCCCAGATGACACAACAATAATATCTTGAGTCAAGGTTGTATATTCGGTTACTGAAAATCTTGAAGTTAACCTGAGCGTGAATAAAATGCTAACAATGCGAGTGGTCTTGAAACTTTGCATATTTGTCTCCTAAGATGGCATCACTGCACACTTTGAATTGCGAAAATAACAACTGAATATAAACACAAACACAGTTTAGAGAGCAGCAGTTGTAACAAGAATATAACCATGTCATTCAAAGAATAGGAATTACACAATAGGTATCTGGTGAGTTAAAAATTATCGCTGGTGGGGTCAAGAGTAATACCCATTTGTGTCAAACAGGGCATCATTGACCACTCCAGCATTCCAGTTTGTTGACACTATCTCTGCATACCAATGAGTGAACTGTTGTTGGATCAACTATTTGATTGCCTTTGATTTTCCTTAATGCCAGTCATCAGAACAAACAAACTGTTTATTGTTTTTATGGAAGTGCTCAACTCAATGCTAATAAGCGGTGCTATTTGCTGTTTGATTGGACTTAGTTAAGGATATGTATCATTCAACTGGAGATGGGGGGGGGGGGGGGGGGGGAAGAGGGGGATACGCATTGATATTGAGTCACATTTTTTTTTTGGCTAGGGGCCAGCAGTTGTATTAATTTGGAGACGCATTAATTTCAATATTTACAGTATATAATTGATAACAAGACGTACATGCACACATCCAACCTGCCTCCCTTATGTCACATATACTATCACATAGAACATTACTTACCAGTTATATGTTACCTGGCCACATTGAATGCGATCACTTGCTGGGTGCTGCCATCTTGAATGAAGTCTGGCTCTCGTGAGATCTTGTAATATTTATGAAGTAACTTTTAACATTTAACACCTGCATCACTTCAGGGTCTCCTCCAACAAGCTGACATGCCATGATATAACTGGAATACTGTCCATAGAGTTCTTAACCCAACTCACTCACTCACTCACTATTGATTTAGGTATGTTATGAATCTGTAGCACCACCTTCATGTAAACTTGAAACTTAAATACAGGCCATGGCAACAAAACAGGGATCATTTTATGAATATTTATTATGGACTGTGTGAGTTGGGTGTAACATCATTTTTAACAGTGATGTTCCAAATGTGTCGTCTGAATGTGGAAATAAAGCTACAAAACCCTTTCCATATCTAATAGAAATCTCTGCATAAAGCAGAGTCGATTGTACGATACGGACTATATCATGCGCATGTGTTTATGAATCACTATCAAATAATATTATGATACCAGGTGTTCGCGAAAGGTGACACCCATCTCAAACACATGCAAAGGCATGTCAATTGTTCACCTGAAAATAACAAGGGAACATATGGCACAAGTCAAAATAGGGAATTGCATTGGACATAATTTTTGTCACTGATATGTCAAATTTGGAAATGTCCTCAAAATGTGTACCATAAACCTTTGGAAGGGAAGCCAAAGCTGATGTAGGTCTGAAACTGTCACTTTTGTGAAGCAAAGGGCACTGATATGATAAGCCAAGTTTTTTTGTTTGTTTGTTGGTTAACACTGCACTCAGCAATATTCCAGCTATATGATGGTGGTCTGTAAATAATTGAGTCTGGACCAGACAATCCAGTGATTGACATCATGAGCATCGAACCATGCAATTGGGATACGATGACATGCATCAACAAAGTCAGCAATCCTGACCACACGATCCCATTAGTGCTTCTTACCATAAGCAAAGTCGCCTTTTACGACAAGCATGGGTTGCTGAAGACCAATTCCTTCCCAGATCCCAGTCATAATCAGTGTGAGATGATCTGTGATCATTAAGGATCCTTGCATGACAAAGGGACACAACTTTGCAGCGAGAAGAATGTATGGTTAACCACATATTGGAAACCAGCCTAGACCTCGAGCTCATAGGGTTGTAACATGTCACCCAATACTTGGTGTGTCACTGGTGTTGCACCTTGGGGCTGTGCGTACATGCAAAACAATACTTACACAGTTCATTGATGTGAAAAAGATCTGTCAAAGATCCATAATTGTTCCCAAGCTATTGTTAGTTTGAATGAAAAATTTCACTGAACATATTTTGGTTGTGTCGCCAATTAAGCCCATTGATAATGGAAAAGTGTTTTTTAATGTGACAAATACAGAATTTTCTCATATCACATTTTTACTATGGAGACAATATTCAGTAAACTATGTTTATAACGAACACGCTTACAACGAACCGACAGATACAACAAACACTTTCATGGTCCAGTCAACTGGCTGTATAAATGTTGTACATATGCTCATAACAAACTACGGTTATTAAAATTAGTGGCCCCTTTGAATTCGTTATAACCATAGTTTACTGTATCGTGTCAGAGTCTGTCAAAAGAGCTAGCCCTAGGGACCAACCTTTGTACACTCTGAGGGTGGGTGCCTGGAATTTTATTGAGAAGGGATATTTTCAGATAGCATTTCAAAAAAAACTTTTTGGACATATTGTATTGGGACCTAAAACACACTATTTTTCAGAACATGTCCATTAAATGATTTTCTGAAGGGTGGGGGACTGGGGCGATAAAATCAGAGAGCAAATTATTTGTTTCAGTATTTTCGGGTACAGATTAAATTTTACCTAAAATATCACAGCCCATGGCCCCCGATCCCCGATCCCGCCGAATTAATGGCCCCTTAGCAGTGGGATGACGTGGGTTCCCAAATTCTGAGTTCAGGACTGCTTGAATCTGATGGGAGCTTATGTTCAAATTAATCCACTCCTTGATGATTTGTTGGTCAAGTTTTCAGTTAAGGAAATAGTCATGAAATTTGAATTATTGTCCTATTCCATCAATTTATTTTGATTTGTGGTGAATAGTTAGCAAGTTAAATTCAGCATCGTGATCACGTTACCTCAGCAATATTGGGACTGTGGAGAATAATGAAGTTTGAGTTTGAACTTTCATCGAGCTCCACCCGGCTCAGTGGCACTTCCAGATTTCCAATGGATGGGTTTGTGTGCTAAGTAAACCTGACATTGTAAAATGTCATTTGAAAATATATGTTATTTCTTGTTACTTAAGTGAACAAGTTTTTCTGATCTCGTTCATGATCAGCCGTCAACTTCTGTATCTGATCAGTCCTGTTGAGGTTGCACTGACCATACCTTTTACACATATTGATCCAGAAAATAACTCACAGTCACGTTACCGGTAGCTGATGTCATGGCTACTTTGTCCATCGTCAATCGTGCGTTGTGTGTCTCCATCGTCTGCCATCTGACGTAAACATCTTATCTCAGAAACTTCACATACTTGCTCCCACCAATGATGACACCCCAATATGTTCAAGAAGATGAAATCCAATTTTCAATATGGCCGCCGTGGTAGCCATATTAAAAAAACAAGTTATTCTTTTATAGCTCTATATAGCTGTATTAAAAATGAGTTGGCTTTGTTAATTCTTACTCTAATGATCCTGATAAAAAGCTGGTCTTTATTCACTGCCGTATTCAAGAAAAACATAGAAGTTGTTGGATGGATGGCAAATGCGTGATGCTAATTACAAAAAATGGTGATCATTACTAATCCTTCTTATATAAATGCCCAGACGGTCAGATCATGTTTAAATTTTTATTATTTATGTAAGCTTTATTCTGTTTTATTTTTTCTGTCACTTCAATGTAGCAATGAAACTTTGCTTCATAAATCGGTTTACGTACATAATGCCATAGAATAATCCCATGTTGATATTTTGCATAATGCTTGCTAAAATCAAACTGAAAATATTACATGGACTTTCTTAGCCTGCTTTCCATTTGCCAGAGTTTCCTCACCGACACAGCTACTGAATCTTACCTGGAGTTGTGAAATTAAACCCCTACTTCCAGCATGCAAGTCCTCACCATTATTCCTGGCGTAAGAACTGGATGATTAAACTCATATTCAGTTGGCGTAATTGCAATATTGAAAATAGGATTTAGGAAGAGGAGAGCTCTCAGCCAAAGATAAAGGAAAGGAAACCGTGTTTCGCGAGTCACATGACACCAAGCTTATATTGATTTCCAATGTTGAAGAGTTCCTTTCCTTCAAAGTCTAAGATGTGTATTTACACTCTCTGTCGGCTGCCATAATGAATAGGCAAATTCTTCTGAAATATTTTTTACGTGCCACGTCTCTTCATGATGAACGCAACTGCCGATTTGAACCCATAATGTGGAGGAGACTGAGGCTGTATCAAGAAAACCCAGCCCATGCCGTATAAATCTTTGTTCAAAGAAGGCTGTAGTCTGTCCTGTCACATTGATAGTGATTTAGGGATGCAGATGAAGGCGTTTTGGAAGTCTGATGTTAGTTCATTTAGTACCATGTTATCATCTCGTTTCATTAGGGATTATCATGGCTGCAAAATAACAGCTACAAGATTATGAAGAATTCTGAGTAAAATGACATCAGACGGTTGCTTTATATATCGATTTGTGGATGTCAAGTTGATAACTTGTTAAGAAATGTTAATGTAAAAAATTATCGAAATTGAAGTTGTTTGAGACTTCCAATCCGTTATTATCGGTTTTTGTTGTTGTTTTTTTGTGTTTTGAAGGGTGTGAAATATTATGGTCTTTAATAACTTGATCTTTAATATGATTGAGAAATCATTTTAATCATTTTGTTCCTTTTGATGTGGTTGATGAAAAATCTGTCTGTCATTGAAATCTATTTTTCTGGTGATTGTACACCTGTTTTACTCCCTTGTCATTCAGCATTAATAATGATAGTTCTGATAGAAGAATTGTAACTTTGATGTGATGACCTTCCAAACTGTAATTTATTGATCATTTCTTAAACAAAAAAATACATGTTTACATTACATGAATAGTGTTTGTTTGTTGTTTAATGCCGCTCCCAGCAATATTCCAGCTATATGATGGTGGTCTGTAAGTAATCAAGTCTGGACCAGAAAATCCAGTGATTGACATCATGAGTATCGATCCACGCAATTGGGATAGATGACATGCATCAACAAAGTCAGCAAACCTGACCACCCGATCCCGTTAGTCGCCATTTTTGACAAGCATAGTTGCCTTTTACAGCAAGCACGGGTTGCTGAAGACCTATTCTACCCCGGATCTTCACGGGCCACATGAATAGTGAAAAATGTATGTACTCTTCACGTTTCAGTCTTGAACATGACCATGCATTTGACGTGTACACAATTTGGCTTATTCATTCAATTTTTAAAATGATCATGTATTATTTACAGTGCACACCACTATTATGGTGTGATATCTTCAGGCAAGGATGCCAAAACATTGGAATGCTGTAGACAGCGTTAGAAATTAGCACTAGTCCTGTAGTCCTTACCAAACTGCCCAATAGCAAAGGTATCCTAAGGACTAGTAGAAATTGGCCCATTTTAAGGGTTTGGCTATATGTATCATTTTAAGGACTAGTGGACAAAAACTGTTAGTTTCTAACCCTGTGTAGACATGTCACAGTACATGATACAGTAGTGTATGACCTGTGAAGATCCGAGGTAGAATAGGTCTTCAGCAACCCATTCTTGCCGTAAGAGGCGACTAACAGGATTGGGTAGTCTGAGTGAGGCTCGCTGACTTGGTTGATGCATGTCATCGTATCCAAACTGCGTAGATCGATGCTTATGATGTCAATCACTGGATTGTCTGGTCCAGACTCGATTATTTACAGACCAACGTCCTATAGCGGGAATATTGCGGGAGTGTGGCGTTAAACAACAAACAAACAAACAAACAATCAAGTGTCCCAAGTTTTGAGCTGTGTTGATGTTACTGAATTTCGCAATACACTCTTTTAGTTGTTGTTCATCAGGTTTTCTGTCTAAAATGTATTGGCACACTTATAATATTCTGGAATATTCAGGATATTTCAAAGCATTTATTTGGTTATTTGAAATTGCCTTCTTATCTGGTTTGTGAAGGAAGTGCTTTAAAATAAATATTATGCGTCCATCAACAAAATCATATTCTAATGTTGGTTCAGTACCACTGGTAGACCATGATAGAACATACTTTTGTCAAGCGGAGATCGAGAACCCTTCCAAGAGAGTGTTGTTAACACTAATGTTCTTTATCAGGATTGCCATTGTTATTAGCATAGTGTGCTCTTACCTTTATCAATTCCTGATGGTTAGTTGAGAGAAAATCGGAGTAAACCGGGGTATACAATCTCTGATCAGGTATTGATGAAGTAAAGATTGTGTGCCTCATTAGTAGCGTTGTTAAGCAGTGTTGGCCACTGTGAGGTGAAGTATTGGTTCTTGGCCACAGGTGTTGGTTTCTCAGGTGTGAATGTTACCTATCAATATCTTGTTGTTTGTTGGTTCAGATGCCCTTACAGCCCGTGTTAATGAGTTCAACCAAATCAAGGTAAAGATTTCATCTCAGTTGTCTTGCCCTGAGACTATGTTGGGGAAATCTGAATAAACAGACGGCACTAAACATATGATCAAATTCGAATGGTGGGTTGGAGAAGAGTTTGCTTTGTGGCATCTTCAAGTTGAATTGATTGTTTAATGACATGAAATTATATTATTACAGTAATAATGCAGATCCAGACCACGCTGTGTCGTGTAATCTCACGAAGCACCAAGTTCAGCTTTTCTATCTGTCTGACGGCTTTTGCAATTTATTTTACAATTACACGTATTTCGAAATTGCTGGATCCATCCATATGATTTGTCCATTGATAATCCAATCAGTGTGTTTCGAATGTGTTGCAGTTCGACCAATTTATTTTATTGCACCTCAGGCATTCTTTTACATGAAATTGAACCTAGATGACTTAATTGCAACTTCTATCTCTCACGGGCCTTGGATTCTGTGTGGTGTCAGTTTAAATGATGGAGTGTATTTTGTTTTCACTGAGGTCAATAATACTAAAAACACACTCTGGCCATATTTTCGTTTCGACTCTTCCTCCTCTGATTGGCCTCAAGGGGGTTCAACAACAGGTTCCTTGTCATGACAAGATCTTAAGAGGTGACTGTGTGTGTCGTAAAAGGCGACTAACGGGATCGGGTGGTCAGGCTTGCTGACTTGGTTGATGCATGTCATCAATCCCAATTGCGTGGATCGATGCTCATGATATCAATCACTGGATTGTGTGGTCCAGACTTGATTATTTACAGACTACCGTCATATAGCTGGATTATTGCTGAGTGCAGCGTTAAACTACAAACAATCATTTCCAGATCCACTCTGATTAATATCCCTTGTCTTAAATTATACCACCTTATCTGTGCTTGAAGGATCCACAAACAGATTGTTTGTTCTTTGAAGCCACAGTTAGAAATGTGTAATTAAGTCTGGGCCTGACAAACCAGGTGAGGGACATCATGAGCAACACTCCAGTTGGTTTATGATGATAAACAATCAACCAATTCTCCAAACTAACCACCCGATCCATATGTTAAGCAAAAGTTGTTGGGGGGCCTGGTGTTCCAACCAGAAATCCAATGTCTACCACCAATGTCACTTTGGCCACTGCGAGACTCCCGTGAAGGTCTTCAGCAACCCATGCTTGCTGTAAAAGGTGACTAGGTTTGTCGTAAGAGGCGACTAACGGGATCGGGTGGTCAGACTTGCTGATTTGGTCCATACATGTTGTATCCCAATTGCGTTGATCGATGCTCATGATGTCAATCACTGGATTGTCTGGTCCAGACTTGATTATTTACAGACCACTATCATATAGCTAGAATATTGCTGAGAGCGGCATTAAACAACAAACAAGCAAACATATCACAATTTTGAATGCCAATGCATGACATGGCCTCGTGAATATCAAGGTCATATGGAAGTTTTTTCCTATTCCGCTTAACATGTGTAACTGCCTGGAACCTAGTTGTAGCTTTTCAAACCATGAGATCCACCGACCCCATCACAAATGTATTTCCATGTCAAATGTCCATTAGGTGGCAAAACGACACCATTTCATCTGGAGAACAGCTCCATTTTTTTATGATGGGTATTACATGTGTAGTGCTGATTGGCCACTCTCATGCTCCTCAATGTTGGGTGTCAGCTTTCTCGTTTGTAATTAGCTTTCATCAAGACTTAAAAACAATGTGTTTTGTTTCTAGTTTCTGTGCGTGTTGGTCAGGTTTTTCTTCCTGTGTTGTTGAGTTTCAATGGCATGGCAATGTTGACTAAATTTGCATTCTCTTCAATACCAATGAAGTTCAATGAGAAGGAAGAATTGTCACCATTATTGTTAAAACAATAACTTTGCATAGGTTAGAAAATTCCTTGAATTTTGTGGCTAAAAACAGGTGAATACCATTATAATAACAGTCAATTCCATATGAGATTTTATCATTAATGGCAACAATGTTGTGATCATAATATTTTGCTGTGAAGCTTAAAAATACATGACGACACCTTGAAAAGTCCTTGAAGGCTGACCATGATATACAAGGATACTTTTCTAGGTCTTCGTACTATTGTTTAACAGTGTGTTGTTGATTTAGACCATCATTAGGTGCCGTTTCCATAGCACCAGTGGTAAACCCAGACCAAAGATCTGATTATCAAGAAACTCTTTTTTTACGTATGATTTCTCTCTTGTGATGTTCATGACTTGAAACTTGCTTTGTTTGTCGCAGGTGAAATTCAGTTGCTAGGCAACCTTTTAAATGGTTTTCTTTCTTAAATAGGGAACCACTTTTCTGTGTCGTGTCTATTGCGTCTTGTGAAAGTTGCCAGTGTAATGTGCTTGAGGATTTACAGTTACACGGGGGCATTAAATATCACTTCAAATGGAAATGTGCCATAAATATGTCACATGCAATCATTGTTTACACCGGTTTAGAATCTATGATCCTTTAAATAACACAATACACAAGATCATATTAATTTATGAGAGCATTTCTTTTCCAAAATGTCATTTTAAAAAAACATTATGACATAACTCATGATTACTGAGTCTTCTCTGCTCAAGCTTCAGCAATTATCATACATCGTTAGCTTATATTTCAGCATTGTTAGTGCCAGCGATAATTTAAATATTTTGTCAAGTATAGCCTTATAACCGGCCTGGTATTTCGAAATGAAACATGTATGAACATGTGATAAATGTTTGATTTTCAAACAGGTCAGATTTATGCTTGCAAAGGGAGTATATCGACATGGAAGAACATGATATTGTAATATGTATTATAAAGAAAGTGATTTTTGAAATGTGCCAATGAATACTGCTATAAGGACTGAAAAAATGCAGTAGTTGATTTTCTTCCCTGCCCGCCTCGCAACCAAACATCCTCTTATTACCCCTGAGTTCTTACAGGTGTGTGAGTGAGTGAGTGAGTGAGTGAGTGAGTCTGGTGTAGCCGCTTTTAGCAATATTCCAGCAACATCACGGTGGGGGACACCAGAAATAGGCTTCACACATTGTACCCATGTCGGGAATCGAACCCAGGTCTACGGTGTGACGAGCGAACACTTTAGCCACACCTGTAGATGAAAAATGTACCCATCTTTGTTCAGTTGATTAAGAATGCATTATGTACATTGTCAGATCATTGCTTCATGTGAATCACCTGATATCACCAGTTAATGTGCACAGATGTCTCACACACATGGAGGCACACGGCTCACATTTGTTTTAAGATTTCTGTCGAAAATAAGGAATTTATTCTCACCTGAACATGGCTGTGATCTGACATGAATAATAATAATAATAATAATAATAATAATAATAATAATAATAATGTATTATGTGCCTTATTCCACTCAAGTGAATACTCATGGTGCTACATTAATATTACCCCGGATCATTGTGCAATCGACTTCATTCTCAGCCCCTGGGGAGTATATACCCGTGAAGATCCGGGGTAGAATATATCTTCAGCAACCCATGCTTGCCGTAAAAGGCGACTATGCTTGTCGTAAAAGGCGACTAACGGGATTGGGTGGTCAGGCTCGCTGACTTGGTTGATGCAGATCATCGATCCCCATTACGTGGATAGATGCTCATGATATCAGTCACTGGATTGTCTGGTCCAGACTCGATTATTTACAGACTGCCTTCATATAGCTGGAACATTGCTGAGTGCAGCGTTTAACAAAGAACAAACAAACAAACAAAACAAACAAGATGGGCTATGAGGAGGTAGAAGGTTAACAGTCACATTGCCATGCCACCAATTGGGCCTCCATGTCCCACCAAAGTGGGTCTCCATCCCACTAACTTCTCGTCAATCATTCAAATCTAAAATAGTCTGCAATGCAGCATTAAACACAATTCACTCACTCACTCACTCACTCACTCAGACCAACTCACAATTCTTTGGCGTCCTGTAAATATCTGATTTAGAATTGGTCTTCATCAACCCATGTTTGTTGTAAGAGGTGACTTGGTGAAGATCGTTGCTGATGATTTCAGTCACTGGATTGTCTGATCCAGACCCGATTAATCATTTACAGACCACTGTCATATAGATATCACTGAGTGCTGCATTAAACAACAAACAAACAAACAAACAAACAAACAAACAAACAAACAGTTCCTTGGCCTTCACCTATTCTGTGCCAGGGGTCATCTGTCATTGTCATGACAATAACTTTTTGTAAACCTTTTTTGTCTGGAAGAGATCTGATGCGATATACTGTGATCCCTTGCTGCAATGCTACCTTCAGGGTCCAAATAATTGATGAGCATAGTCGCTTTAACCGAGGTGGAGTCGTAGGGGGTAGATGACCAACACAACAGTACCTGCTCTGCCTACCTAACAGGATCTATGCCGCACTATTCAGAGTGAAAAAAGATTAGAATAGTAGTTGTTTATGATTCATAGTGTAAAAAAAGATTTATTGAGTGTTATACGCAGTGAAAAAACAGGTTGTATCTCTTCACTGAATTCAAGTAAATGTTTAGGTTTAACAAACTTGGTGTAAATATGGAATTAACATAAAACATCACTAGACATCATGATTTACCAATTAAATTGTATTTCATGCTCTCCAAGGCATTTTTGTACATGCAGAGATTAACATTACCATGTGTATTTTCTCGTAAACTAAGCCGGAAATAGCCCTTGATATCACTTCAAAGAATTTTGATGCAATGATTGGAAGAAATTGTGTCTGAAGTTATTATTTTATCAGAATAATATGTTCCAATATCATGTTATTTTAGTTGCAGCTATTACTATACATAAGATTATAATAACCATTAGCGTAGCACTTTGGTACAGCTGATTGCTATTGCAGGATATTTTTTACGTATGGATCAATCTGACCAGTCACCGTAGGGAGATCCCACGCCACATGTATTTCGATTGAGAAAACGTTATGTTGACTTTGACATTGTCGCAAATATGACTTTTAACAAGTCAAAACATGGCATTTATGATATATGTATCCCTGTCAACTAAAGTTTGTTTCAAGGTGTGAATAGCGGTAATCTGAATGTGGTTGCTGTAAATAGGCCCTTGATGGTGAGTTATGCGATCTACCAACCAATTTAGCTGAAATTAATGTGAACGATATTGATTATAAGATTGAAAAAAATTAATAAAATATATTATGAAGATAAGTCCAGGGCCCCGTTCCACAAAGCAATCTTAGCGCTACGATTGCCGTAAGTCAGTGTTAAAAAATGGGAGTTACGATCAACTTAGAGCTGAGATCACTTTGTGGAACGGGGCCCTGTTATACAATGAACACATTTTTATAACCAGACAGTATAATAATGGGATTATATTGTGTACTTCAGTTCAGATTTGCAGACTGGTATTTCAGGTGTACCCAATCCACTATTACCCAACCCTACTTTACCTGGGTACTCGTTGTACAAAATGTCCGATTCTGAATTGTTTTACCAAAGCCCTGGCAAAAACTACTTAGATGCACACATTTATAAAACAATCTGATCATGCATACACTGAAGTTGACAGAAGCTTTATCTTTACTCAAACATATAAACATACATAGTCAGAAAGAAATACAACATTTAGCGAATTGTACTTAAACCATGGAGGTTGATTGTTTTTGTCATTAAACAATGCTAGGGCTGGGAAGGGTAACTTGGGTACTCGGGTATTCGGGTCGGGTGGGTCCTGAGTAGGACCCGGGTACCCACCGGACTACCCGGACCTGTGGTTAATCATGTGACATATTGTTTAATGACAGAAACTCACTAGAGCTCAGTGGTTAAATTACAAGTCGCTTATGTTCGCATTTCTTTCTGATGCACACATTCCTTTTGACTTGTATATGTTTGAGTAAAGATAAAGCTTCAGTCAACTTCAGTGTACGCATGATTTGATCTTTTCATAAGAGACCATATATCTGTTATATGGTCTCTGGTTTCATACATGTATCTAAACAGTTTTTGCCAGGGCTGCAGTTTAACTATTCCCAATTAGACATTGCGTTCCCAACTCTTGAGACCTACAGTGGGTACCCGGATGGGGTCGGGTAATAGGGGGTTGGGTACCCTGGTAGTAAATTTTGACTCGTCCCAGCTCTAAACAATACATCATGTGACTAACCATGGGTCCGGGTAGTGCTGTAGGTACCCGGGTCCTACCCAGGACCAACCCAACCTCTGTACCTGAGTTACCCATCCCAGCCCTTGTACATACATATTTGAATCCGTCATTTTCCTCATGGAACAAACAGGAAAGTGTTGTAGATCCTTAAACTGGTTATGCAGACATCATCGCCTGAATTAAGTCCATATCAACTGCAGACAATTTTCCAGGAAATTATTCTGAACCAACATTTTGATTTCCTTCCTATATAGAACATTGCCCTCTGTCCAGAATGTGATGCTACAATTACTAGGATTTGCATGTGCTGTTATGATTTGGGAGTAGCATCAGTTTACAGTGCAAGTAATTTGTAGTCTTTTGGGGGTGTGATTTCCTGAGGATTAATGTCTATTGAAGTTTTACCACTCGATATAAGGAGTGTCCCCGTTCAAGACCTCACGTGCCGCTTCTGACACATGTAATAAATTTGTTGTTATGGGTTCACAAGTTACACAGACTAACCTCCTGGGGATTCAGGATTAGAGTTGGGGGAGGGGTTTGCCCAGTCGTCTAAGGTGCCGCGATTCGCCGTGCAGAGTTGTGTCCCTTGGGCACGCCAGAAACCTATGATTGTGGGTTCGAATCCCGGTTCGCCCCGATTATGTTTCTAGGTTTGTCAGCACCATACCCGTGCTCGTGGGTTTCACCGAAGTAGTAAACGTCTAAAAACCTGCATCACTTCGGGCTTTCCTCCCACATTAAGCTGACACGCCGCGATATAACTGGAATACTGTTAAAAGCGGCGTTAAGCCAAACTCACTCACTCACTCACTCAGGATTAGAGTTTGTCGCGAGCAATTTGGGCTGGTCGTTACTAGGAGGCGACTAAATAGATCGTGTGATATGGCTCGGTGACTTGGTTGATTGCGTGTCATCGTACCCCAACGGCATGGATTGTTCCTCATTATATCAGTCACTGGTTTTTCAGTCTGCCATCATTTTGCAGGAATATTGCTGAGTGTGGTATTAAACAACTAACGGATGAAACCAATAGAAAGACTTATGTTTAGTGAAATAAGTGTGAAATACATCTACATTGTGCCTGCTGTCTTACTCTCAATACAGTAACTCAATGCCCAAACAGGGTCAGTTGTGATGTGGCAAGCAGGTCATATCAAACACAGGGACGTCATCATGTCCACAGACCGGCCATCTGACCAATCAGACAGCCAGAATTTTGTTACGAGTAACGTTAATTCCCTGTTCAGGAGAGTTTCAAGCATCACATGTGTTCTCTTGTCTAGTTGGGGTGGTCGGGTAGCCTTGTGGTTAAAGCGTTGGCTCGTCACGCCGAAGACCTGGGTTCGATTCCCGACATGGGTACAATGTGTGAAGCCCATTTCTGGTGTCCCCCACCATGATATTGCTGTAATATTGCTAAAAGCGGCATAAAACCATACTCACTCACTCACTCTTGTTTAGTTTTGTTCGTGTGAGGTAACTTTGTTTGTTGCTTGGTCTAAGTGTCTGATTTGTTAAAAAATGGCAATCAAATCCCCCCCAAAATATAGTTGTTTTTTATGCTTCCTCTTGTCTTTGTCTGCATCACAGTAAAAGGTATGAAAGATGGTACTTCCTTCTGGGGCTCAGCATTAAGGGATAAAACAATGACTGTCCAGCTCGGAATCAGTATTATGTGCCAGAGTGTTGTATCCATTTTAAACTGAGGAATAGTATCTCGGTGGGCTAGAGCTATACAACCTGCATAAGTCCACACTAGAACAAGCAGCATACACATCGCTATATAAGTGAAATAATCTCGAACGCTAAACCCCATTTGACCTCACCTGAATGTTTCTTGTCCTGTCAATAAACCACAGCAGTTGATGTGTTCACTGCGACACTGACAGTTAAGATATTCTATATCCATTTACAGGATTAATCTATGACGCAAGTAATTGAAAAAAAGTTACTGGATAAAGAGATACGAACTTCCATTGATTAAAAAATTGTTTTCCCCTGAAATTTGAATTAATAATCTTCTACCTGATCAATATAGACCACTACTGCTGACATCTTCTGTACGTGAGGGTGTATTAAAAAGAATAGCCCAAAGTAATTCAGGTCTCAGATGTTTACAATTTTGATGAAAACCACGAGCATGGTATAGTGGTATTAAACCTAGAAACACAATCGGGGTATTTGAACCAATAACCCCAGGTTTTTGGCGTGCCCAAGGGATGCAACTATGCATATGCAACTATGTTATATTTGGGATAACACTTTCTAAGTAAAGTACAGATTATCTTACTTTTTGGGTTTTTTCCCAAATTTGACATTTGTTACATTTGACCACTTTCTAGATGGCAATGTGTGTTCATAGCTTTCGGCCATGGGAGCCGTGCCACTTTACAATTGTCAGAGGGGTACACAAAGTAAGTGATCTAGACAACCAGTTGTTGGACCTTCATTTTTGTGGAAGCCTTGGTGGCTGAGTGGGTTAGATCTCTGACTTTGTGTGCTGGCGATTAGGTGCCTCACTCTGGCAGTGTGGGTTCAAATCCTGGACGGGACTCAACTCCCCAAAAAGTAAGCGAATCTGTACTTTACTAAGAAAGTATTATCCCAAATATAACATTTGTTACATTTGACCACTTTCTAGATGGCATTGTGTGTTCACACTGTGGTATTACTTAATTATTGTTCAAACTACATTGCCTTAAAACACAATTCACTCTCTTATATTCAAACAGCAGTGTAGAAGGGGTGTCTGATTGCCTCGTAACTATTATCAATTTTGGTTTAGTTTCATTGACTTTTGTATCTGATAAGTTTGTTGTCTCTGAAAACAAATTTTAGAAATTTGAATGGTTTTAATAAGGGCCTACCTTTATGAGTTTTCTAAACTCCAAGGGTGCTTCTCATGGTGAATACATTATGTATATAATTAACAACAAAGTGAACCGGTTTTCTTTTTCTCCCCAGGAAATCGTGCACTCGGATGGAAAGGCCAAGGTCATGACATTCAGGATCCCATCCTTTGGGCAACCATCCGTCTATCATGAGGTGAGAGTCCATTTAGGATTATTCTTAAGATCACTGAGAATGTTTGATTATTCACTGGGGATGATTTTATGATTTGGGATAGAAGGGATGCTGTATCATAGTGGTAGTCTTTGGTGGTGGATAGCTCAGGGATTTTGTCTGAGGACACAATGGCCTAGTTCTGCTTGCTCACTTGGGTACTGCTAAAAGAGGAGGAAATGAAGGGCCCATTTGTCAGTGCCAAATCTAGGTTTGTCAGCACCTTACCTGTGCTCACTGGTTTCACCAATGTGTAAACACCAATTACCTGGGTTATAGCTGTTCCTTCATCAAATTGAGGAGTTGTGATGGAGCTAGAATACTGTTCAAAGCAGGGTTAAACATATGTAAGACCATATCCTTGGTCTGCCCTTGACATTTTGCTACAAAATTTGAAGAACAATATTTGCTCACTCAATCACTCCTTGACTTGTTAGAAAAATATGAAATGAACTTTATAAAACTCGCTCGTTTTGTCCAGGGTATTGTACAGGCAGACAGTCATCTGAGACTTGCTAACTCATATGAAAGGGAAAAAAATCACCATTTGGTAAGAATAATTTTCAGATAGATTATATTGAAAGCCATGTGGTTGGGTCCGATGGAGTTCTGTGAGGAATCAGATCCTGTTTGATGAAGCAGCTCTGCCGGGTGCCTTCAGTGACAGAGATTGGCTTCATGCGGGATCAAACGCTAACTTAAAAAAGAAAAGTCTTTGGAGATGTGTTTTTGTGACGCAGACTCCAGGACTGAGGAATCATTTAGATGCTTGTGAATTGATAGAAAAGCAGTTGAAAATAGACATGGTTTGGGTTGTATAGTGTCATCTTGAAAAACTCGTGAGCGTTGAGAAATGTCTTGATTGTGATGTTTTAGATAGATATATGTGTGTAGCCACCAGGTGATGTGTGAATTGTTCTGGCAAATATGTAAAAAATGTTACAGTCTTTGACTCTAGCTACAAGTCTGAAGCCTGAGTCTGGTAAAAATCTCTTTGGTCCAGTAAGCTTAGCTAATAATGGTTCCTATTATAACACTAATAGAAAAAAATGTAGAGAGCCATGTTTGGCTGGTATAGTCACTCACTCACTCACTCACTCACTCACTCACTCACTCACTCACACACTCACTCACTCACTCACTCACTCACTCACTCACTCACTCACTCACTTGTATTTAACACATCATGCAAATCCCTAAAATCAACAGTTTTCCATTAAATATTATTAATATGGAGTATATTTCAAATGTTAATGAGGGGCGGTCGGGTAGCCTAGTGGTTAAAGCATTCGCTCGTCACGCCGAAGACCTGGGTTTGATTCCCGACATGGGTACAATAAGTGAAGCCCATTTCTGGTGTCCCCCGCCGTGATATTGCTGGAATAATGCTAAAAACGGCGTAAAACCATACTCACTCACTCACACACTCAAATGTTAATGTCAATGAAAATTATTCCTCTTTGTGACTGCACTTTAATTTTCCTGAAGATCAACATGACATCCCATCTGGAAGTCTGCTTTGGGGAACTTGTGATTAATATTACTTTGAGAAATATTTTGTCGTTTCTGATTTCTATCAAATAACTGTTGATCGTATGTGTGAAAATTTGCGAAAAGTATACCGAATGTAAATGACATGTGCACTGGGTACGACTAAAAGTTAGCAATGATGTCCAGTGGTGGACAGGTATAGATATTTGAAATGAAAACAGGCGAACGAACTTTGATCAGCTTGGATCATTATTGACAAATAGTGATACACCGGTATACCGGAATATTGCAATATGTCCGTCAGCAATACATGTATCACAAGGAGATTAATCCTTGCCATTAGTCATGAATATTTTAGGCCCTACGATCGCAATACATCTCTAAATATTATGATATAGTGCAATATGATTTGCGTGCCTATGCACCAACCATACCGAAAAATAAGTAAAAGTTACTCCAGTTTAACCAGATATCACAGATTGGGCATTAATGGTGTAGTTAGCACCTCTGATATGTTCAATTTACTTTTTGCTCCAGATCAGCAAAAAGCCATCAGGAAAAATATCACAAATACAACCGATCCAATCTTCTAGACAATACATATAAGATTCTTAGGTTGTCTGGATCAATGAAAGTATAACAGCAAGTTGTGATCCCCTTGTCTTGTACTGTTTGTATGTGTTGCTTTTTCCTAAGTCAAATCCCAGTCAAATGTCACAAATCACATTAGAGCCCGATGATTTCATTTGTGGTAGACTCAAGAAATAGCTCTGCTGGCATTACCTGTCAAATCAAAGGTTTCCTTGGCAGTCCCGGAGCTGATGGTGATGGGTTATTCCACCCAAGTTCCCTCTCTTTGCTGCCATCAAAGAAAAGACCATTTTTGCTAAGATCGCTTTGGAAGCTGATGACAGAGCGTCAGCCTCAATTACTGCTGATTGTAGAACTTTGATGAGGAATTTTTGGCTTTAATGTTCACACTGCTGTGATTTTTTGCAACTATTGCTATGGTTTGTACTAGATTCTCTTTTTGCGTGATAAACCTGATGTCTTTAGATAAGCTGATGTTGGCCAAAGAATTAGGTACATCTTGATAAGATCTATTGCCAATTCATTATATACATTGTGGAGGGATTCTCTTTTTGGTGGAGGTTTACTTGCCAAAGGGCCATGGGGTAGCCTAGTGGTTAAAGTGTTTGCTTGTGACAAGCTGAAGGCCTGGGTTTGATTCACACATGGGTACCACTCACTCACTCACTTACTCACTCATTCACTCACTTGTTGGCCACGTGGGTGGTATGTTCACTCACTCACTCACTCACTCACTCACTCACTCACTCACTCACTCACTCACTCACTCACTCACTCACTCACTTGTTGGCCACATGGGTGGTATGTTCACTCATCATGAGAATATGTAGTACTGGAACCTAGGGACACCTTATTTTCCAATCACTCAGTGATGACACAACCACCGACTTTCATATGCTAATTTCGAGCACAGATACAAGATATGGAATCCATGTTTTAGTCATGAAACTGGTAACTGCAAATGAATACTCAACCGATTCACTCAACTGATTGAATTGAAGTATGAAATATGCGTCCATAGGCATTATTAATTTACAAATGCATATCTACAACGTCGTTCCCGACGAACCACTTGACAGTGATGAGACGAAAGCTTGTGACCAGCCTTCCATTATCTGCTACAACATGGCAGGTCAGGGAGACATGACGTATCTCGGGGCGGTCGGGTAGCCTAGTGGTTAAAGCGTTCGCTCGTCACGCCGAAGACCCGGGTTCGATTCCCGACATGGGTACAATGTGTGAAGCCCATTTCTGGTGTCCCCCGCCGTGATATTGCTGGAATAATGCTAAAAGCGGCGTAAAATCAAACTCACTCACTCACTCACTCATGACGTATCTCATGCTCAATACTTTTAATAGGAGTAGGTTTGAGTTATTTTAAGATTCCTGTCTTTTATTTAGCACTGACATTTGATCTCCCGTAGTCACTGATGATGTAGGAGTGGCTGGTTTAATGGGAGACTGAATCCTAGCACTGACATAAGAATGGTTGCAAAGTATTAGAAAATTCATCTCATCACGTTTTGAATCAACACATCAATTTGATAAAGATTTACAACTTGGTAGTTATTGGTATTTGTTGCTAGTGCACATGGGTTCTTGTAGATAAAAGAGAATCAACAAGGGACTGTGATCCACATATGTTGTCCACTTTCAGTCTTGGTCAAGACATTGTAGGCAGCGAGCTGTGTGAAACTTAGACAATGTAGTTAGTGAGCTGTGTGAAACTGAGACGTTGTAGGCAGTGAGCTGTGTGAAACTGAGACATTGTAGCCAGAGAGCTGTGTAAAGCTGAGACATTGTAGGCAGAGAGCTGTGTGAAACTGAGACATTGTAGGCAGTGAGCTGTGTGAATCTGAGACGTTGTAGGCAGTGAGCTGTGTGAAACTGAGACATTGTAGGCAGTGAGCTGTGTGAAACTGAGACATTGTAGGCAGTGAGCTGTGTGAAACTGAGACATTGTAGGCAGTGAGCTGTGTGAAACTGAGACTCTGTAAAGTAGTTCAGTGTGTGAAACTGAGACTCTGTAAAGCATAGCAGTGTGTGAAACTAAGACTCTGTAAAGCATAGCAGTGTGTGAAACTGAGACTCTGTAAAGCAGAGCAGTGTGTGAAACTGGGACTCTGTAAAGCAGAGCAGTGTGTGAAACTGAGACTCTGTAAAGCAGAGCAGTAGGTGAAACTGGGACTCTGTAAAGCAGAGCAGTGTGTGAAACTGAGACTCTGTAAAGCAGAGCAGTGTGTGAAACTGGGACTCTGTAAAGCAGAGCAGTGTGTGAAACTGGGACTCTGTAAAGCAGAGCAGTGTGTGAAACTGGGACTCTGTAAAGCAGAGCAGTGTGTGAAACTGAGACTCTGTAAAGCAGAGCAGTGTGTGAAACTGGGACTCTGTAAAGCAGGGCAGTGTGTGAAACTGAGACTCTGTAAAGCAGAGCAGTGTGTGAAACTGAGACTCTGTAAAGCAGAGCAGTGTGTGAAACTGGGACTCTGTAAAGCAGAGCAGTGTGTGAAACTGAGACTCTGTAAAGCAGAGCAGTAGGTGAAACTGAGACTCTGTAAAGCAGAGCAGTAGGTGAAACTGAGACTCTGTAAAGCAGAGCAGTAGGTGAAACTGAGACTCTGTAAAGCAGAGCAGTAGGTGAAACTGAGACTCTGTAAAGTAGAGCAGTAGGTGAAACTGAGACTCTGTAAAGAAGTGCAGTGTGTTAAACTGACGTAATTCAGGTAAGTTCAAGAAAATTTACACAGTTCATGTTTGCTTTGGACTTTACCTTGGTATGATCACAGACTTGTATAACCCCGTGGTATGATTGAAAACATCAGGATATTTTTGTATGGTAATGTATAGTTTTATATCAGGAATAAATGTGCAAAATATTTCTTCAGTTTGCCTTTGTTTAATGAAGCACCGACTGTTTGAAATCGTCCACCCCCTTTACACCACCTTATGCTAAAACAATTCAGCAGGCTAAAGATTAGCGCTGGCTGCGTAAAACCACATGGACTCCCTCAATCACTCATTAGCCTGTTAACATTAACTGTTAGATTGCATTCCTTCTCTCCTCCCTCTCCCCCCCTCCCCATCTCCTCCCCAGCCCACCCCTACTCCCCCCCTAAAAAAAAAATAAAATAAAAAAATTAGTTATTAGTCAAACTTTTTTGAACAACTTGAATCAAATTTGCCAATACTTGTCCCTCTTCAAAACCTCCGTTCAGTTTTTCATCTCATCCGTCTGAAACTGGGGTAAAAAATGAGTCCTCAAGAGCCCCAGATAGTTAGACCCTGGTGAAGTGCTGAAGTGGTAAGGACGTGACATTAGTGTTAAAGTGAACCAGACCCGAGGGATCCAGGCTGAGGCGGTGCCCACGACCTTATGGCGCTCACTGTGAGAGGCCACTGGAATTGGGATCAGGAGGTCTCAATGGCTGATGATTATTGTTCATACAAACCATTAAGGCAGTCTTCTAGACATCGTGTACTTTTCGTGTATTTTCTGCTGTGAATGTCAAAAGTATAGGTCACTACAACTCGTTCACTGGTGGACTGGTGGTTGCCTTGGAGAAATGCAATTTCAATTTCTAGTGAATCGAGGTCAGAAACAGTTGTTTTGCATCAACATATATTCCAAGTGGCCGTTTTTCTGATATTTACAGCCTCCTCTGTGGTCTGGTGGAGAGAGCATCTGCCCAGAGAGCAGGAGATCATTGGTTTAGTCCTTGCTTGTGTCATATCCATGTTAAACTGCGGCATGGTATCTCAGTGGGTAAGCACTATAAAACTGGCGTAAGTCCGGACTAGTACAAATCAACCATACACGCATGCACACAAACACACAAACACACAAACTCACACGCACACGCTCACAAAGACACACTCCAGGGATTTATCTAGGATACCAAACTTAGTGTCCTTGACTGGTAAATTGGGAAAAATTGTTATTTTCTTCACAATTGGAATTTTTTTTAAAGTTCTTATTTTCCAAAGTTCAGAGGTATTTTAACATTGAATTTTAGAATTGCATCCAATGCAATAATGTTAAACTAAGCATTAAATTTTCTTCATATTCATTAGCGCTGTTATGAATATAACTATAACATAAACTAGGAAATTCCAATTTGCTATATCGCTATATAAGTGCACTAACCCTGAACGTGACGCTTAACCCAAATTAACCTCATCTCTGATATCTGTGAAATATGGTGATTTGTTTCTTTGTTTGTTGTTTAACACAGCACATAGCAATATTCCAGCTTTATCAGGGCGTTCTGTGAATAATAAAATCTGGACCAGACAATCCATTGATTGACATCATGAGCATCGATATGCACAATTGGTAAAAGGTGACATACACCAATCAAGTCAGCGAGCCTGACAACCAGATTCTGTTAGTCGTCTCTTAGGACAATCATGGGTGGCTGAAGATCAATTCTAACCCGAAATCATGAAATATAGTGAGCAATGGTAACTAGCGCGTGGAATAACTGAGACTGGGTTATAGAAAGCAGCATCAGCGGAGAGTGAAACTACGTATGTTGTCTTGAGGTGCCAGGGACCAATTTCGCTACATTCAAAATGCATCTGTGATAAAACTGTGGTCAAAGTGCAGGTAACTTTTTAATACAGCTTCAATGTATCCAGGCCAGTAACACAGTTACCTCCTATGATGTAACTGTTATATTGCCTATATTGAAGTTCATACTATAAAATACAGCTTCAATGTATCCAGGCCAGTAACACAGTTACCTGCTATGATGTAACTGTTATTCTGCCTATATTGAAGCTCATACTATAAAAATATTTGATGGCTTTCAAATGGACTGTCCACCTCTCTATGTGTGTATTGTGTGTGCAACTCCTGTGTGTCCACCTCTCTATGTGTGTATTGTGTGTGCAACTTCTGTGTGTCCACATCTCTGTGTGTGTATTGTGTGTGCAACTCCTGAGCATCAACATCTGTGTGTATTGTGTGTGCAACTCCTCAGTGACGACATCTCTCTGTGTGTATTGTGTGTGCAACTCCTGTGTGTCCACATCTGTGTGTGTGGTGAGTGAGCAACTCCTGAGTGTCCACATCTCTCTGTATGTATTGTGTGAGCAACTCCTGTGTGTCCACATCTGTGTGTGTGGTGAGTGAGCAACTCCTGAGTGTCCACATCTCTCTGTATGTATTGTGTGTGCAACTCCTGAGTGTCCACATCTCTCTGTATGTATTGTGTGTGCAACTCCTGAGTGTCCACATCTCTCTGTATGTATTGTGTGTGCAACTCCTGTGTGTCCACATCTCTCTGTATGTATTGTGTGTGCAACTCCTGTGTGTCCACATCTCTCTGTATGTATTGTGTGTGCAACTCCTGAGTGTCCACATCTCTCTGTATGTATTGTGTGAGCAACTCCTGAGTGTCCACATCTGTGTATGTATTGTGTGTGCAACTCCTGTGTGTCCACATCTGTGTGTGTATTGTGTGTGCAACTTCTGTGTGTCCACATCTCTATGTGTGTATTGTGTGTTTCAGCCCAGCAACCTGAGCACACTGACACTGACCGAGAGTGCCCTATCTCGCTACAACCAGAGCCAGGAGACGTGGAAGAGTGGCCCCTACCCTCAGTATGAGAGTGTCAACGGCCAGAACAGGTGAGTCACCAATATATACATGGATCACTGGCAGAAAATAGTTGGTCTGTAAAAGTGACCATCTATTAGGGCTGGGTCAGCTAACTCGGGTACTTGTGTTGGATGGGTCCTGAGTATGACTCTGATACGCACAGGTCTACCCGTGGTTAGTCACATTACTGTATGACTCCATGGTTACACAATGATTCGCCAAATGTTTGCATTTATTGCTGACTGTGCATGCTGTCCATCCGACTTTTGTTTGTTTGAGTAAAGATATAGATTCTGTCAACCTATGTGTATATATGCATGGTCAGATCGTTTTATGTGTCAACCTAAGCACCCCAGTAGGACTCTGGTAAAACTTAGGACCTACAGCAGTCAGACGGGTTGTAAATTTGGGTTCGGCCCAGCCCTACCATGTATGGATCTCCCAGAGTAGATGACATCACCAGTTCTCTTGCCAGAGTAGGCGAGCATTCAGAGTTGCCATCCATTCACATGGATCAGAATAGTTGATCTGTAGAAGTTGCCATCTATGGATCTCCTTGAATAGATGCCAGAGTATATGAGCCCACCCCTACCATCTATGGATCTGTCAGAGTAGATGACATCACCAGTTCTCTTGCCAGAGTAGGTGAGCCTTCAGAGTTGCCATCCATTCACATGGATCAGAATAGTTGATCTGTAGAAGTTGCCATCTATGGATCTCCTTGAATAGATGCCAGAGTATATGAGCCCAGCCCTACCATCTATGGATCTCTCAGAGTAGATGACATCACCAGTTCTCTTGCCAGAGTAGGCGAGCCCTCAGAGTTGCCATCCTTTGAACTTCTATCGATTTAGTTGATCTGTAGAAGTTGCCATCTATGGATCTCCTTGAAATAGATGCCAGAGTATATGAACCATCAAGGCTGCCATCCATTCACATTGCTCAGAATAGTTTATCTGTAGAAGTTACCATCTATGGATCTCCTAGAGTATAGATGCCATCACTTGTTCTCTTGCCTGAGGATATGAGCCATCAAGGTTGCCTGAGGGTATGAGCCATCAAGGTTGCCATCCATTTACATTGATCAGAATAGCTTATCTGTAGAAGTTGCCATCTATGGATCTCCTAGAGTATAGATGCCATTACTTGTTCTCTTGCCTGAGGATATGAGCCATCAAGGTTGCCTGAGGGTATGAGCCATCAAGGTTGACATCCATTTACATTGATCAGAATAGTTTATCTGTAGAAGTTGCCATCTATGGATCTCCTAGAGTAGATGCCATCACTTGTTTTCTTGCCTGAGGATATGTGCCATCAAGGTTGCCTGAAGGCATAAGCCATCAAGGTTGCCATCCATTTACATTGATCAGAATAGCTTATCTGTAGAAGTTGCCATCTATGGATCTCCTAGAGTAGATGCCATCACTTGTTCTCTTTCCTGAGGATATGAGCCATCAAGGTTGCCTGAAGGTATGAGCCATCAAGGTTGCCATCCATTTACATTGATCAGAATAGTTTATCTGTAGAAGTTGCCATCTATGGATCTCCTAGAGTAGATGCCATCACTTGTTCTCTTGCCTGAGGATATGAGCCATCAAGGTTGCCTGAGGATATGAGCCATTAAGGTTGCCTGAGGATATGAGCCATCAAGGTTGCCATCCATTCACATTGATCAGAATAGTTGCATGTCATCGTACATGCGCAGATCGATGCTCATAATATCAATCACTGGATTGTCTCAATTCCAGATTCAATTATTTACAGGCTGCCTCATATTGCAGCGTCAAACAACAAATATACATAACATGTCCAGATTAGAATAGACTCTCTCGGTGCTCATCATCCCCCTTTAGTAGCACTGTTATTTCCACTCTGATGCTGACAGTTTTGATAAGTATAAAACACAGGTTGCCAAGGAACCATATTTAAGTAGCATTTACCTAGAAATGTAACTGCTTCAAAACGTTTTGTAAGTTGTCATCATCATTAATCGGCACAAATTGCTTGAACATGACTCTTTAGCACTAATACATCTGATATCCTCAAACGATGCAGCATCAGTTGCAAGAATTAACAGTGCAAGCACGCATCCTACATAGCTCAGTGCTTTTTGACCAAATTGTACATGATTGTTAAAAGCTTGTATCCGACACGACCATTGTGAAACTTGTCTGGTGTGGGGAGAATGAAGGTTTTCCTTCAACCTGATTATCCACGTTGAAACTTGCCTTGATGCTTCAATCAGGTGTGTGTAATACACACAGCATACAGTCTGGCTGCCACAACTCCCAGCCTGCAGGGGGCGCCACAATCAATGACCTGCATTGGAAACCTTGTGGCGTACTACTCATTTTTGAAACTTGAATTCGTATCAAGATTGAAAAAAATGGCCAGTTTGTTAGGTTCAATACAGCTGCGTTGTGTTGTTTTCTTTTCAGGTTGTTATCCCCCGCCGCGCGAAAGCGCGAAGCGGGGGATATAGTATTCACGACCGTCCGTACGTCCGTCCGTACGTCCGTCCGTATGTCCCACCTGTTTGTTGCCGCGATATCTCAAGAACTAAACACTGGATTGTCTTCATATTTGGAACTATGGTGTATATACAGACTCCGCAGACACCAGTCGGTTTTGGTGACCTTGACCCCATTTTCAAGGTCACAGCAGGCATATCTGCTTTTGGAGTTGGAAAACGGTGTTGCCGCAATATCTCAAGAACTAATCTCTGGAATGTCTTCATATTTGGAACTATGGTGTATATACAGACTCCGCAGACACCAGTCGGTTTTGGTGACCTTGACCCCATTTTCAAGGTCACAGCAGGCATATCTGCTTTTGGAGTTGGAAAACGGTGTTGCCGCAATATCTCAAGAACTAATCTCTGGATTGTCTTCATATTTGGAACTATGGTGTATATACAGACTCCGCAGACACCAGTTGGTTTTAGTGACCTTGACCCCATTTTCAAGGTCACAGCAGGCATATCTGCTTTTGGAGTTGGAAAACGGTGTTGCCGCAATATCTCAAGAACTAATCTCTGGAATGTCTTCATATTTGGAACTATGGTGTATATACAGACTCCGCAGACACCAGTCGGTTTTGGTGACCTTGATCCCATTTTCAAGGTCACAGCAGACAAATCTGCTTTTAGAGTTGGAAAACGGTGTTGCCGCGATATCTCAAGAACTAAACACTGGATTGTCTTCATATTTGGAACTATGGTGTATATACAGACTCCGCAGACACCAGTCGGTTTTGGTCACCTTGATCCCATTTTCAAGGTCACAGCAGGCAAATCTGCTTTTGGAGTTAGAAAACAGTGTTGCCGCGATATCTCAAGAACTAATCGCTGGATTGTCTTCATATTTGGAACTATAGTGTATATACAGACACCGCATACACCTGTCAGATTTGGTGACCTTGACCCCATTTTCAAGGTCACAGCAGGCAAATCTGTTTTTGGAGTTGGAAAACGGTGTTGCCACAATATCTCAAGAACTAATCGCTGGATTGTCTTCATATTTGGTACTATGGTGTACAGGCGGGGGATATTTCGTCACTCTGTGACAAATACTTGTTGTGTATGGTGTTTGATTCATGGCTTTGAATGGCTTGTTGTTTGTTTGTTTGTTTGTTGTTTAACGCCGCACTCAGCAATATTCCAGCTATATGACGGCGGTCTGTAAAATAATCGAGTCGGGACCAGACAATCCAGTGATTGAAATCATGAGCATCGATCCACGCAATTGGAATCGATGACATGCGTCAACCAAGTCAGCGAGCCTGACCACCCGATCCCGTTAGTCGCCTTTTACGACAAGCATAGTCACTTTTTACGGCAAGTATGGGTTGCTGAAGAGCTATACCCCGGAATCTTCACAGGTCAGCTTTGTATGGAACAGGAGGTTTTTATCCCCCGCCACGAAGTGGAAGGGGGATATAAGAATGGGTGCTTTCCGTCCCTCCTTCCGTCACATTTAGTTTCCGGAGCAGATCTTGAAAACCGTACCATATTTCTTCACCAAACTTGGCACATAGATAGATCTAGTGGTAAACTGGTGCCTTTTGATAGTTTGGGATTTAAAAAAAAATAAATTTTTGAGTTTCCATGGCACCGACTTTGATTTAGACTGAAAATGGCTGTAGACCTCGTTTCCAGAGCAGATCTTGAAAACTGTACGATATTTCTTCACCAAACTTGGCACATAGATAGATCTAGTCGTAAACTGGTGCCTTTTGATAGTTTGGGATTTTTAAAAAAGTTATTTTTCGAGTTTCCATGGCAACGACTTTGATTTAGACTGAAAATGGCGGGAGTCCTCGTTTCCGGAGTAGATCTTGAAAATCGTACTATATTTCTTTACAAAAAGGCCCAGTGAACATAGTTCACAGGAGCTTATGCATTTCACACACCCGACATGTCATACTGGCGGGGGATGTGAGTATTTCATGCTTGTTTGTTTTGCTTTGATTGATTTGTTGTTTAACGCCACACTCGGCAATATTTCAGCTATATGACGGTGATTTGTAAAAATTCAATTTTGGACCAGACAATCAAGTGATTGACATCATGAGCATCGATCCACATAATTGGGATGCGATGACATGCATCAACCAAGTCAGCGAGCCTGACTACACAATCCTGTTAGTCGCCTCTTACGACAAGCATAGTCGCCTCTTTGGACAAGCATAGTCGCCTTTTACAGCAAGCATGGGTTGCTGAAGACCTATTCTACCCAGGATCTTCAGAGGTTGAACAAGAGGTATTACTGGAGCTAGGAATAGGTGTATGCGTCCTTACACCGATATTTTGTTATGTAACATGTAGACTGTACTTGTTGTACAGGGTATCTAGAATAGCGATTCAGTGGTCACAATGAATGGTATAGTATGGGAGTTATAACATGAGCTAGGCCTGGGTTTATGTGCCCTTGGCACACAGGGTCACTCAAATGGGCATTAGTTGGTAACAATGTCTAGACAATGCTTGCTTGCCACACAGGGTCAATCAAATAGGCATTAGTTGGTAACAATGTCTAGACAATGCTTGCTTGCCACACAGGGTTACTCAAATGGATATTAGTTGGTAACAATATCTAGACAATGCTTGCCACACAGGGTCACTCAAATGGATGTTAGTTGGTAACAATGTCTAGACAATGCTTGCCACACAGGGTCACTCAAATGGGCATTAGTTGGTAACAATGTCTAGACAATGCTTGCCACACAGGGTCACTCAAATGGGCATCAATTGGTAACAATGTCTAGACAATGCTTGCCACACAGGGTGAATCAACTAGGCTTAAGTTGGTAACAATGTCTAGACAATGTTTGCCACACAGGGTCACTCAAATGGGCATTAGTTGGTAACAATGTCTAGACAATGCTTGCTTGCCACACAGGGTCAATCAAATGGGCATAAGTTGGTAACAATGTCTAGACGATGCTTGCTGGCCACACAGGGTCACTCAAATGGATATTAGTTGGTAACAATGTCTAGACAATGCTTGCCACACAGGGTCACTCAAATGGATATATTAGATGGTAACAATGTCTAGACAATGCTTGCCACACAGGGTCACTCAAATGGATATTAGATGGTCACAATGTCTAGACAATACTTGCCAGACAGGGTCAATCAAATGGCCATAAAGTGGTTAAATCTAGACATTGGTCCTTCATCACACAGGGTCACACAAAATGTGCCCTGGTCCATATGATAACAGTAAAATGTACCAAAAATGGAGCTAAGAGCCAAGTTTGGACAAATAGCTCAAAAATTTCGGCCCAGACTGGTTAAGCGGGGTCAATGCTGGGACCTGGGAAGAGCGTGATGCAGTTCCACATGGTTATAACATGTATGTCTGCGTGATGTGGGAGGAAGGAAGTGATGTAGGTTTAGATGTTTCCCACTTTTGTGAAATCCCACGAACATGGTGCTGACAAAGCCAGAAAGCGAAACTGGTATTTGATCATAGGTGTCTGGTGCATCAAAGGGATGCAACTCAGGACAGCGAATTGCAGTGGTTCAGACAAATAGCGTTGAAAGTGGTGTACTCAATCATCCCTCACCTTTCTCAATACTCACCTTGGTACTGTGCGTCCAATGCCCATTATATTTGTTTCCTTGATGAGTTGAGTTGATTAGTTAGTGAATAGTGGTTCTATGTGAGTACCGAGATAAGGCCACATGGTATTTGGATAAACCTAATCGATTGGATTGATTGCTGAACACACAGATGAATCAGAGACCTCATTGGATTTATCCCATAGGCTTTTGTCCATTTTTTTTGTTTTGTTTTCCTTGGGGAATTTGTCCTCAGGGTTTGTCTGTCCCGAATTCTTACAACATATATGGATTCAAAATAGTGCTGACAGAGCCTGTGTGTGCTAATACGCCTGTCAGACAGTGGCTAGCCAAACAACACTTGTCCATGATGTAGAATCAATGATGTATTGCTGTCATAACTTTGTAGCTAAATTGATAATATGTGTTGTACAGAGCTAAATCAACAACACTGGGCAAGCCCTAACAACACTTGCGGCATAGGTTTTGTTGTGGATCAGATTTACAGCGTGAATAGGACATGGCTTTTATTTCGTTTATATTGCCAGGTGCCTGATATCTGCAAGTATCATATTATAGGCTACAGAACACTTCTTCTGCAGAAATGTGCCATGACCTCTTTACTGAAACAGGACATGTTAACGTTACAACTACAGATTTAAGGATGTATTAATGCATTTTTAACTTGCAAATAATTTTGGCTAATACAATTTATAATCTGAAAGTGGCTTCCACAGCAGTTTTGGTGAGATCAAGTGATGTCTCCCAGAAAATATTGATGCCATGAAACTGCATCACAATGCTTTGCAAATTATTGTGACTTCATCGGCTAGGATTTAGTTACAATCAAATGACATCACTGATCTCTGCCACTGAAGCTGGTCCGCTGTACTTTTCACTGAGGACACTGTTTCTTACTGTGTAATATGTGGTCAGGCTAAGTGACTTGGTTGGACCAGGTGGTCAAGTGACTTGATTGGACAAAGTGGTCAGGCTAAGTGACTTGATTGGACAAAGTGGTCAGGCTAAGTAACTTGGTTGGACCAGGTGGTCAAGTGACTTGATTGAACCAGGTGGTCAGGCTAAGTGACTTGGTTGGATAATATGGTCAGGCTAAGTAACTTGGTTGGACCAGTTGGTCAGGCTAAGTGACTTGGTTGGACCAGATGGTCAGGCTAAGTGACTTGGTTGGACCAGGTGGTCAGGCTAAGTGACTTGGTTGGACCAGGTGGTCAAGTGACTTGATTGGACCAGGTGGTCAGGCTAAGTGACTTGGTTGGACCAGGTGGTCAGGCTAAGTGACTTGGTTGGACCAGGTGGTCAGGCTAAGTGACTTGGTTGGACAAGGTGGTCAGGCTAAGTGACTTGGTTGGACCAGGTGGTCAAGTGACTTGATTGAACCAGGTGGTCAGGCTAAGTGACTTGGTTGGACCAGGTGGTCAGGCTAAGTGACTTGGTTGGACCAGGTGGTCAGGCTAAGTGACTTGGTTGGATCAGGTGGTCAGGCTAAGTGACTTGGTTGGACCAGGTGGTCAGGCTAAGTGACTTGGTTGAACCAGGTGGTCAGGCTAAGTGACTTGGTTGGACCAGATGGTCAGGCTAAGTGACTTGATTGGACCAGGAGGTCGAGTGACTTGATTGGATCAGGTGGTTAGGCTAAGTGACTTGATTGGACCAGGTAGTCAGGCTAAGTGACTTGGTTGGACCAGGTGGTCAGGCTAAGTGACTTGGTTGGACAAGGTGGTCAGGCTAAGTGACTTGGTTGGACCAGGTGGTCAGGCTAAGTGACTTGGTTGGACCAGGTGGTCAGGCTAAGTGACTTGGTTGGACCAGGTGGTCAAGTGACTTGATTGAACCAGGTGGTCAGGCTAAGTGAAGTGGTTGGACCAGGTGGTCAGGCTAAGTGACTCGGTCTGACCAGGTGGTCAGGCTAAGTGACTCGGTTGGACCAGGTGGTCAGGCTAAGTGACTTGGTTGGACCAGATGGTCAGGCTAAGTGACTTGGTTGGACCAGGTGGTCAGGCTAAGTGACTTGATTGGACCAGGTGGTCAGGCTAAGTGACTTGGTCTGACCAGGTGGTCAGGCTAAGTGACTTGGTTGGACCAGGTGGTCAGGCTAAGTGACTTGGCTGGACCAGGCGGTTATAGGACTAACATCTTCACCATGTAGGGTCAACTGGACCCTTCTCAAGTGTAATGTAGAACCGGGATTTACACGAAGCACGGATAGTGAAGAAAAATGATTGATTGGTGGCAGACAGTTGCCCAATTTCCCACAGGATACTGGTTACTAGTCTGGACAAAGACCGGACAAGGCAACATTACCCAGCACAGACAGGCACATGGAGTGATGAACTGTACTGTTATTGGAACCAATCATTTGATATTGTAGAAACTGTTCAAAAATTCTTTAAAAAATGTATGTTCCTCTGGGTTTTTTACGCACACACTCATGCACAAAAACATGCATGCGCACGCACATCACACACACTGACTCACCCTTGCATGCACAAATGTTTTGTGAATAAAAGAATATTTGTTCCTTCTTTGAGATAATTTTTATGTTTTGAAGCAAATGACCAAAAAACTATATCCTGTCTAAACTATAATCCAAGGCCCCCCAGGAATATAACATGGTTGGTGTGTAACATTTTCCCCCTACAGCATGAAGTCAGAGTAGGATAATGATGTGTTCATTGAACGTTGACATATGCTGGGGGCTATAAAGTATTTCAATTTGTTTAGAAAAACAAATACATGTGTTGTTTAATGGAAGACAAAATCTTCTTCCAAAGTGTCCAAACTGTTTTACATCCAGATTTAATGATCAAGAGTATTTTTTTGTATCACACACCTATTAAGGACAATTAAACTATGTCTTTGTTGAATTACCGCCTCTAGTGGTGGAGTGGTGGAGTGTCTGCCCAGACAGCGGAAGGTTTGGGGTTCGATCCCCAGCCGTGTCATACCAAGAGATGTTAAAAGATGGTACTTGTTACTACCCTGTCTGGCGCTCTGCATTTAGGGGCTAAAACAAAGAGGTTCGGCTCGGAGACTGTGGAGGTCTAGTTGAAAGTATGAAAGGGACTGTAGTATGAAAATATAACATATGAATGGACTGGTGGGCTCGGAGTCAGTATATAGTGTCTGAGTGGGGTAGTCATGTTAAACTGCGGCATGGTATCTCAATGTGCCAGCACTATAAATAGGCATCAGTCCGGACTAGTACAAGCAGCCACACACACACACGCACACACACATACATGCAAGTCGCTATGGAAGCGCAATAACCTTGGACGTGACGTTAAACCCCATTTCACCTCACCTTTGTCAAAGTACTTTCACCACCAAGTCAGTGGTAACCATTACAACCTGTGTCACTTTTCTCTAGCCTGATGCTGACACACTACCATGAAAAATGGCAAAAATACTGTGGAAAGCGACACTAAACTCTGCTCAATCATAAACTCATTCCAAGATGAAACCATACCCAGGAAACTTCAATATTCCTCCATTGTTGGTGTCTCTCAAATCATGCCGGTAATATAGGATCCCTGGAAAAATGTTGAACACAATCCTTCTATAGTTATACCAAGGTTCCGTCCGTCTGTCCGTCCGTCCATCTGAAAACTTTATCCGCGCGAATTCTCTTAAACTATTCAGTGGATTCATCTCAAACTTAGTACATATAATCTGTGTCATATGGAGGGGTGCAGTCAAAAGAAAAAAAATATTTTTATTAATTTTCCATTTTTTTATGAATTTTTCAAACCCTAATCCTATCCATTATTTAATTTGAAACTACTGACACACGAGGCGGGTCGGGGGTATTAGTGAGCCACGCTCACTTTTGCACTTGTTTTTATATGCTCCAATCTTTTGATATATCTACATATGATTTTGATCTCATTTACTGAATGTCTATGACACCCTTGATGCATGCTGTGGAGTTGGTGTGTGAACACTCTTTGAGGCATAGAAGTTTAGAAAGCAATAGAATAACTTTGCAAACAGCTGGTGTCATCACTGATTTTCAGTGATCCGTCCATATTACTTTCACCACTATTTTGCCTTTTAAGCCCAATGGAATCTGTTTGGGGAGATAATCAAAATTATTCCCTGACATTGATATTTTTTATATATATATCACTGCTAACACTTGCAAAACATTATTATAAATAATGTCGGTTTCTATGTTGTAATATGGGTATGACACTGTCTAAACAAAATATAAATTTGTTTAATCAGAAAATTTATTCTGGATATATTTTTAAAATGACTATTTCACATAAATATATATCAGAGCTCCAGATAAGTTGCGTATCTGCGTAAAATACGCATCAGAAATGCAGAAATATGCAGTAAAATAGAATCCAAGCGTATCAAATACGAACGAACATTACAGATACGCTACAAAAATAAAACTTGTGTGTATCATCAAAATATTGTGAAGTAACCCTGCGTATTTGATTAGCAAATCAGCAACTTATTTTGAAATTATAAATGGGCATTCCGTCAACCTTGCCAAACTCCACGATGACAGTTACATCATGATCATTTGCCATCACACTTTCTTGTAGAAGTACCTATGATTGTGGGTTCGAACCCCGGTTCGCCCCGATTATGTTTCTAGGTTTGTCAGCACCATACCAGTGCTCGTGGGTTTCACCGAAGTGGTAAACGTCTGAGACCTGCATCACTTCGGGCTTTCCTCCCACATTAAGCTGATACGCCGCGATATAACTGTAATACTGTTAAAAGCGGCATTAAACCCAACTCACTCACTCACTCTTGTGGAAGTATCGTGGTATTTTTGAGTCCTATAAAGCTCTCGAACCCACACAACACAATTTTGCAGGGACTAGATGAATAGTGTATTTAAATGTTTAACTTAAATACCCACATGTGTAAAAACTAGTGGGTAACAGAAATTTTAATACCCAGATAGAATTACTGATACCCAATGATTTTAAAATGCATGGGTAAAATACCCACAACACCAAAAGCTTATTTGGAGCTCTGTATATTAAGTGAGTCAGGTGTATAGGACTTTTTCCCAGGTGTGCATGACAACCATTTTCATAAATCTGAGTCCAGCATTAGCACAGGAACAGTTTTCCTTTGAGCCACGTTCTATCTTCAGTCCACTCTGGCAGGGATGACACTCAGAGCTTCACTCTGTCTTCAACATGGTGGCAAGCTTGTAAAGCCTGACAGTAAGGATGGCTCTCTCATCATGTGGAAAAATCAATTCTAATACCATGGGGGAATTTGCAGAGCCCAAGTAGTGTTTGATTGAGTGAAAATATGCCCTCCATGGCTGCTGGCTGTCTGATATCTTTAGTGAGTTTTTTTCATCCCATTTTAGTTTGACCTCTCCAGCCTAGGGTTTTTACCCCCAAGAAAAGCATTCATCTTTGGATTGAAAAGTTTAAAATTTTAATGACAAGGTGATTGATCTCTCTGTATCATTCTTGGAAATTGGTATGAGGGAGCATCCATGCCCCATTCATCCTCCTGCTTGAACAGACCGTGGACTGAAACCTCATGGTGTGAAATGCTTTAATATTTGATTATTTTGCTCTTTTCTGTAAAATAATTAATTTTTCTTGCCATACCGATGCATTCATTAAGGTGGCTGACTGTTAATATGATGGCTTTTGGGCTTGACTAATACACATGAAAGCATGTGAAATCTTCAGAATGATACCATTAAAGCCATTATGTAACACGTTTATTGCAGTTAACTCAACTACTCCCCTGAGCACAAACTCTTAAGCCTCCAGTCTACTAATGTAATTGGGATTTTTGTTTGTTTGATCTGCATAATGAACATTATAATTCCTGCGAATACCTTACCTCTATAACATTATGTTACTCAATGTTTGCTAAAGATATTAGCTAAAATTGCCAATGAAAATGCAACTTTACAAGGCACGTATGTACTACAGGAGAATATATCTCCAGTACCATACAGAACCAGGATGAGTGAGTTGGATTTGTGATGTTTAATATGCATATCTATAATTGCACCAAACCCACTCTAATACGTGCTCAAAGGACTACATTATGCAAGGGAATGTAATATTGAAGTGGTTTTATAATTATTTTGTAAATTCTCGTTTGAGTTTTAGGAAAATAATGTGCAGCTGATTCTCCCTGAATTGGATCATATAACCCACTCCAATATTAATGCTAGGCTCCGAGGATGCTATGCACTCTTTTTGTCAGGCGTTCGGTAGCCTCGGGATTAAAGCATTGCCTTGTCATACGGAAGGCCTGTGTTGAATAATTTTCAGCTCTATCAGAAATTACTGGGACATTGATATAGCCCAGTGGTCACTGCATACCTGCAATACTTCAAAGACCCAGGTTGGATTTCCCACACAGACACAAATTGAGAACCTCAGACGTCCCTCATCCAAGATGTGATCAGAATATTGCTGGAAGTGGTGTAACAGTGTGCTTACTATGAGAACATTTAAAACATTTGATGTCGGATATTAAACTTAGTTTAGTTCTCCAATATACCCCTCCCTGTCTTGTTGAAATCACTGGATTGTCTGGTCCAGACTCGATTATTTACAGACCGCCGGCTGGAATATCGCTGAGTGCAGAGTTAAACACCAAACCAACCCGTTCAAATCCAACGAGCCTGCAGCTATAAGTTTATGTAAAATAGCTAGGTTTGGGTAGAAAACAACTATAGTCTCTCTGGGTTTTCACTAGTCTCAGACTAGTGGACTAGTGACCGTTTTTGTTCCTGGTACGGAGGCGTAACCATGTCAGCAGTTAACGCAGATATTGGGCAACACCAACACCGACACCAATACACAAGGAAAGGTTTTTGAAATGGCAGATTTTTTGTGTACTTCATCTCAACCAGCAATCATGTACCATGTGATGCCAATCACTTTCAGGTTAAGGAGGAGAGTATTTCAAGTAATACTTGTTTACTTGAACTGTGAAATCCCTAAAAAGTGGATTTTGTTGGATGAAAAATTGCAGACCTGATTATCCCCAAACCCAAAACTTGAGATGTTAATTTTTTCAAATTATTGAACCAGTCCATAGTCTTGTGGCATTATTTCTAGCATTCCACAAAGAGTTAAGGATAGTGCTGATACAGCAATAATGAATAGAAATTAACAGTTTTAGTCACCTACTCCTAATAATGATAATATATAATAAAACCCTTGAAATGGGCAAATTTCTACTAGTCCTTGCGATGCCTTATTAACTACCGTATTTGATGTAATAAGCGCTCAGGATGCTCTCAAAATTAGAAATAGGGGGCTCATACTAGAATATTACTTTGGTGAAAAAAAATAGAGTTGAAAGATAAATTTCTTGGTTTCTGCTGACAGCCTGAAATGTTTCTGTACGACAAATATATTTTTCCAGAATTTAATTGCCCATAATTAAGGTAGCATATAGCACACGAGAAAAAATAAGTCTTGTGTACATTGATCAATGGGAAGGGGTGCCAATTGGGATTGTTCATTAGCCAATGTATTAGCAAATATCACCATGGGCGCTTATTAGAGCGGGGCGCTTATTACGTAGAATACAGTATTGGGCAGTTTGGTGAGGACAACAGTGCCAATGTCTAATGCTGTGTTATGCATTGGGAATAAGTGAAACAAAGACAGGAGCTGGGGAATGCGTTTTGATGACACAGTGGCTGCATGACACCTTGACATGGCCTGTAGAAGCACCGTTGATCATCAACATGAATGCCCAGGCTATGTTAAGCTTGAAGGAGAATAAATTTGAAAAATGAATAAAAGATGAAGTATCATCAAACACATTGTCTGCTTGTCTAATTTGGAATCGTAATGGACTGCTAAACAAACTTAAAAATCGGCCTGAATGCTGCAATTTGTTATAGTAGGCGTTACTTGAGCTGTTGTTATCAGTTGTTATCGTCTGTTGTTAACGACTGACTGCATGGATTATGTAGATCTGTGTGTTCAATTGACAGATCAGGATTTTTCTTCACTTTGTTTTGCAGACGTGATCTGAGTTTTGTTGAATAATTTCAGCTGAAAACACGTTGCTCTACATGCAGCGATATAAACTAACAGTTTCAGCCCACAAGTCCTTATAATAACATACAGGGTAACCCTTACAAACAGCAAAGCTCTTAGGTTACCTTAACACTACGGCAGTTTGGTAAGGACTAAAAGGACTGAAGCCAATTTCTAAAACTAATATCGTTATATTTTTTAAACATAATATAACTTTGAAACAGATTTTTGCATTTAGTCTTTGAATAGCATTTTGAAGTGAAATACTAAAGGAAGAGAATTTATGGATGTCAACTTCTTTTTATTATGAGGAACACAACATTTTAGAGTATGTACTTACTTCATCATTCACCTGATGAAGGAGTAAATATATACTCTGAAACGCTGTGTTCCTCATAAAAAAGAGGGGGCACTGGTGGCCCAGTCGTCTAAGGCGCCGCGATTCGCTGTGCAGAGTTGCGTCCCTTGGGCACGCCAGAAACCTATGATTGTGGGTTTGAATCCCGGTTCGCCCTGATTATGTTTCTAGGTTTGTCAGCACCACACCCGTGCTTGTGGGTTTCACCGAAGTGGTAAACGTATTCCTCCCACATTAAGCTGACACGCCGTGATATAACTGGAATACTGTTAAAAGCGGCGTTAAACCCAACTCACTCACTCACTCATAAAAAAGAAGTTGGCATCATGTATTCGATTCCTCAGATTCCTTGCAAGACAAGCAATAACATTTTATGAGAGCTTCATCCACTTTATCCTCCAGTAGGTTGAACAAAACATTGTAAAAAATATTTATTTAGACAATTTTTTATACAAGTACAGTTCAGGGATTGCTAATCATGCTATAAGTCTCCTCCTCCCACACCTCCTATAATACAGTGAAAATAATGAAGACCACGATATATCCAGACTAGAATTGAAAAGGTCATGATGTTTTAATATGGTTGTTCTAGGTAAGATATTGATGTAGGGATTCATTGATGTTAATGTCGTCATCTGGAATTGATCACCAGTTATAATGTTTATAATATGATGCAAGAACACAGGTGTCTGTAAATGAAGAACCGGCATTTGTCTTAAATACATGATTGAGAATTAATTAAGTCAAACTGCTCGCAGACTAATGTGTAGGTTTGATACTTGGTAAACATTGTATTTTGAAATCTTTAGAACTGATAGACACTTGTTAAAGTTAATAGATCGTGATATAGCCTTATGTGTCAATGTGATAAATCTCCTGCTGCTGCTTGGCCAGAAACCAGTGAAACATGACCAGATTTGTCCTGATTGTGTTTCTGGTATTGTTTGACTGCTTCGGGGTCCTGATTGTGTTTCTGGTATTGTTTGAC